>NC_134171.1:27492012-27858697 GCF_964188355.1 Buteo buteo | reverse complement strand
CTCTCTAACTGGAATAACAATTTGTGTTTCAGTGAACAATCACCTAGCTTGCGTTATATTAAAATCTGAAGAAATGGAATATGAATACAGAAGAAACACAAACCACTTATTGTAGTAACATCATGTTATTGTTTTATAGGAACTTTGATCTTGAATCATATTATATTATAATTAAATTATATTTCTGATGAGATGGAACATATTTATGTTAGAAATGATCTAACTTTCAAAAGGCTGTAAAGACGTCTCTGGAAGGAAACAAAGTGGTTGAGGGGGTACATTTGTTTATTCTTGTTTTGTAATTAACAGTCATTAATGACTTAGAATCAATCTGATTAATGGGGCATTGTCTTTGCAAATTTGTTTTCTGTACTGTAAGGAAAAAGACTGAGGAAGAACTGTGAGAAAGGTTATTAAAACAGCGCCAACTTCAATAATGAGACTAAGCAAATTCTATATCACTTCTGATGGAACAAATTAACAATGAAAAAAACCAAGAAAAAAGAAGTCTTTGTAAAGACAATTTACCAAAAGCATGCAGTAGACTACAATTTCAAACTAAGACTTTTAGGAATGAAATCTGACCTCTAGCCATCATATGTGACCCAGAGATCCTAGGATTAATGTTCTGTCCCTTTCAAATTACAAATTTAGCCAAATACTTTCTAAGTTAAATTTCTTGCAGCCAGTTGAAATTAGCGGGGACATGCACAGTAACTTTAGTAAGTTTTAGATCAGATCTTTGTCTTCTAATGAGACTTGGCTGATTTAGGTAACAAGTACCGGGGAAACAATAGCTTTAGATTAGAGAGCCCCAGCTTCTACTTTGACAATAACTTGCAGCACAAAACTAGCTGAGTATCTCGCTTTATTAATTCTCTTCATATTAAAGATGATAAAAACTGGCATCCTGATCTGATATGACAGTATTTGAACTCTTATTTTCTCTGGAGGACTCACACCTGCAAGTATACTCTGAAAAGAAAATAATAGAATCTTCAGTACAGTGGATCTGCTTTGGTACTGGTAGCTCCAAGGAGCTAGGAAATTAGCTAGGTCTTCATGGCTAAGACTGCAACCAGGCCCCCATTAGCTCTATTGATTTCATTCTGCTCACAATTTGAAAAGTCAGTTACTGAAACTGGGCATCTTCAGGAATTGAGGCCTCTTTGATTGTTTTAGCTTTTTGAAATTCTTTATCTTCTGTCCAAGCCTTCTTTTCCTCCTGTCCTAGGACAGAGTTTATTTCATAAGAAGCATTTGATTATAATCTATTATTTCTCAGAGATGCACAAGAAAAGATTTCTTTCAACTCAGCTGGCTCTACTGAATATCATCTAAAATTTTCCATCTGCCATGATATAAGAAAAACTTAACTTTGTGTCCTACTGCACATGATGAACATCTGCTCTGTTGTCAGCTATTTCCAACATCACAAACTTAAATACATTTAGATTTGAGAAATTGTAATTTTCTTGATTGTAAACATTTGCAAAAGCTATGAAGTGTTGTCTTCTTTAAATACTGCAAAAGACTTAAACTGAAAATAAAAAATTGTGTTATAATGATTTAAAATCACTATAAAATAAATGATTTTGATGAAACAATGCAGCAACAAACAAGCAGGAATTCTGTAGACATAAACAATTACAGACCTGGGTGTTCTGTATTTTGCCATAAGAGTTTCTTCCCCCACCTTCCATAAATCATTTGCTTAGGATGTCAGAAAGGTGCTTAGGTTGCATCACTGAACACTTAAAACCCAAGCATTTCTGCAAACCTTGAGAATCCTTTGTATTTGTTTTTTTGGTTTTGTTTGGTTTTTTTTTTTTCCTTTTTCCTAGGGAGCCACCTTATATAAGATTAAGATAAAATCCTTAAAAATTCAGTTTATGGAAGTACTGCATGTAAAAGCTTTGCTTTCATTAACCTGAATGAAATTATCACAGATGAGCATTACAGTAAAAAGAGAGCAGGAAAAAAAAACCAAAACACCACAACAGCTATGTAATACTTAATCTTCAAACCTTTTCTGATGTAAAACTTGCATGCTTGGGCGCAAAAACTAGAAATTGCCTATGTTCCTATTTTTATGGGATCAAGATATAATCGATTCATCATGGATTTGTTAGCAAAATGAGCTGATTATGAGCCAACAGCAAAAAAGTTTGTTTCATGATCTGTCAGTGGAAGAAACAAACTCTATTCAAGTAATGCTGTTAAGGTAAAGAAAAATAGCATGACAACACTAAAAGGAGATAAAGCAAGGTGCAACTTCTTTGCATCTGGGTACAAGGCTGATTTTATTCTAGATTCTTTTGTCTATAATATTCTATCATATTATTCTATTATTATTCTTTATTATTACTGTTGAGAGCTCTCCAGCTCTCAACAGCTGGTGGACAATTCTTAAATATAAATTTTATTTCATTGTAATTTTTTATAATATGGACCATATTTCTAATATGGACATTGTATTTAAGCATAAAAGCATTTATCTGTGAAAGACCTCTTGTGAAGCTTTTCATTGCATATTTTGCTGGTATAATAATTCGTTGGTCTATGTAATACTATAGATATCTCTTGCCTGAAGAAGAGGAAAGTAAGTGAGAAATGCAACAATAATATTGGTAGAAAATTGAGGTGGTGGTTTGTGTTAAGAATAGTCTTTCTTATGCAATCAATTTGCTTGAGACCTCTGGGTGTAGTCTTTAGTAAAAGCAAGAGTATTGTAAATAAATAATAACAAATAAAAATATAAGCTTAAACTTCTGTTCCAGAAGCCTATTAAGGACATACCACAGAGCTTACCTATTACATTATCCATCAAAGTGGTTATATTGGAAGAATGTTGTTAAAAGTTTCAAGGTCAGTCCCTGCAAAGTTAGGAATCTTCAGTTACACCTGGTGTTTAAAAAATATACAAAAATCTTTGGTAGTCTTACCTGGGTGTATACTGGCTTTTGTTAGGATTGGTGTCACACTCAGGGCACTAAATAAAAAAATGCTCATTTTTTTAGCAAATATTCATTATGCCTGAATTTTGGAAATTTTGAAATTAAAACCTCTTTTAGAGGGGAGGTTTCTTGGTTGTGAGCTGGAACTGTGGCTCCCAGAAATACCTGCCTTTTTCCCATCTTCCCCACTTCCCCACCTGTACTGCACATATACACTCACTTGCTCTCTCACAGAATAGCAGCAGAGGACCCTCTGACACTAGCTTTTTTTTTTATACCTTCTGGAAAAATGCTTGAAAGGTACTGTATATAAATCTCCAAATGCTTTTCATTATCTCTTGAATTTATCCTGGTTGCTGTGTCTTCATTTATTATTTTTAATGTCTTCAGAGGAATAACAGAGGGTAAATCACTTCTAAGAGCCTGAGTTCCCTGGTGCAGAATTTAATGTACTGCTAAAATATTGTTTAAAAGCAAATGTTTTGACCACATAACATTTAGGGAAAAGGACTGTAACCATCCAGAAATAAGACCCATGAAGAACCTAATAGGCTGAACTGGAGGATATGAAAAGGTGCTCCAAAGAAAGAAAGGCGTTTTGAAGGCCTAAAGCTATTCAGAGACCAAGTCAGCCAGATCTGTGCTAACACATCCGAGAGGCTGCTCTCCGTTCCCTAGAGGTGGGTGATTTTTCATGGGACATGCTATAGCAGCCTGTAGGAAGGACTGGGCACCGTTAATTTGCAGGTACCCAGAAGAGTACAGCTCATTGCCACTCGGACTGGAGATGCTGGACTGTTTGAATCAGAAGTGCTTCCAACTGGTAGGACTGCTCTAGGCATGGGATGCAGTGAACAAACGATATCGTGGTAAGGGTGCGGCGTATGACTGGCAAACTACCACCTACCTATGTGCTCTCCCCAGGTGAGCGACAAAAAGCAAGCCTTGCTCTCTCAAAAGTGTCCAGACAGAGGAAGGGACAAGGGGATGCATTCTCACCTGTGGCATTTTCTGAATGCTCACCAGCTCTGAACTGAGAGAAAAACCTTTCCTGTTATATTTGTGGAAGCTGACATGCAGAGATGATATACTCTGTTATTCTTCTGCTCCTATGCACACAACTGAGAAATCAGTACGAACGAGTGGCTGGCAGAGATGTACAAGGCACAGCAGGATTTCAGCAGAGGGATGTTCTGTTGCAAAATGAACCAGCTTTTTTACTTCAGGTTTTTCCTAGGAAACATAGAGGCAGGAAAGAACAAGAGGCACATTCAGGTATGGTGGTTTGCTTGAGTCAAGAGCTCTTGCAGGCAGCAACATGTTATTTTGAACCTACTGAACCCAAGGAGGGCACGAGATATTCTGAGGTATAAATTGTCATGTTATAATTGGCCACCCCTCACCATGAGTGAGAGAGAGGTCTTCCAGAAAGAATTCTGCTGGGGCCTTCTTTGAAGGACAGTTTTGGGCTTTGGCTGCTCAGCAGACTGACATGCTATCCGTGGACCTCTCCAAGACACTGCCTTGTCATCTGGGGGGACCTTTGCACATCCCCTGCAGAGACTATAATGCCACTCTTTTGAATTTTCTGGGAGTGAAGCTTGCAGATCCTGTTTTAGAGCTAGTCCAAGGAAGAAATAGGAGAATAAATTTGAATGAGAAATATATACATATAAAAAATACATTTCCATCTGTTTTGGTCAGTCATATGCCTCAGCCATTCACAGTGCTACTGTTTGACATCAGGACTCCCAAATTCTCTCTCTTTTTGTGCCGTTCTCCCCTAGGATGACCACCATGTGCCTACCTATGCACTTGGATCTCCTCCCTCCCACGCCCTCACCCGCCTGCTGGAAAGGCAAAGGGAAAGATCTGTTTGGGAGCTGGAAGAGTGGTACTCTCAGCCAGATGGTGAAAGCTTACTTAACCATGTACAACCTTTCCTTGTAGGCAGGCAAAGGGTTACTACAGACCTGGTACTTTTGGGGGGTCTTGTCTGCCCTGCCAAAGGCAATTCAGAAAACTTCCTAGGGAGGACTCTCCACTATGTAGGGTTTTGAAAAACAAAGCACATATTTCTGTGAATCTAGGGTATTTTTTTTCCATTTATTTTACTAGCTTGAACAAATCTAGCAGTCTGGGACTCAAGAGGTGAACCATCAAAAGAACACTCCCCAATCACTATTCCTACAACATATTTATTTAAAAACCAGCGGCCTAGCATTTGCAAGCAATAAGATACATGGCTACTGGGAATACCCTCATTTTTGGAATGGCTCTGACATTACAACAACAGTAATCTGGTGTGAATTGGGGCTGTTAAAATGTCAAGAAACTAACTGTCTTTGGAGGGTTGTGAGAGTAGATTTACTTTATCAGTTTTCTGCACAACGGATCAGTGGATACAAAAATCCACCAGCTCTAGGAAGATTCATGGGACAAGAGTGGCTCAGTGTATCTGCAGAATTCCTAATACTGTAAAAAAAACCCCACATTTAAAACTACTGTTTGAAGAGTATTTTCTTCTCTCTTTTTTTTTTGGGGGGGGGGGTCCTTACTAGTAAATCCTTAACATCAACACTTCATGTCTTAATATTTTCACAGTTAAAATCTGCAGAAATATACAGACACATATGTATATGCATATGTTTAACTTCAGTTGCCATTATTGTAGATTTCTGATACAACTAATTTAGACTTTTTAATGTACAGTTCACTGAGATAGAAAAGATTATATTAAGTCCTGAAGAAACTTTGTTATCTAAAAAAATCATTGCTTTTAATTGTGTCCTTTGCTCCAGGGTAGTATTTATGACAAAAATTAATATCCCCAGTGCTGACTATTCTCCTTTTCAACATCTATGATTATTACTTCATTTGAATTCATTCTGGCATCTTGAGTATCTTAAATCAAAATATATCTTAGTCTAAACATCTAAACTATGTATGAACAGCCCTACAGGATCTCAACAAAACCCATCCAGTCCGATGCTGTGTACTGGGAAGTGATTAGTAACCGGTGCCTCAGGAAACAGTGTAGGAAACAGAGCATCCTTATCCTCACACCCCCTCCCACAAACTGAGAGTCCCCAGCTGGGGGATTTTCTGACCTAACTGAAGGATCATTATGTTTAACAGGCACTCGTGCATCTATTCTCTAAGGCTGCCCATTAACCCATTTACACCTTTAGTTCTGCAACATCCTGTAGCAACACATTTCCAAACTTAGGTAAGTTGGCACCTAGAAGCAGGATCCATGGACCTGATTTAGGGACCTTGGCTTCCTTTTGCAAAATACAAAGAAAGTTTAAGGGATGGGCCTTTTTTTTGCATCCAGGCTTTCTATGCCCCTCTTTGCCTTCTGTCAATCGAGGAGGTCACAATTCCTCTGTTGAACACTGAGGAGCTAGGCTGACAGGAAAGGAGAGGCACCTAAACACCTTAGGCTAAGAGGTGGCTGAGGTGTCTTCAGGTTTACGAGATTATGAGGAGTTTCTTGACAGTTTTGTTGCAACATTCAAGAGTCTCTGAGGCCCTAAAACCAAATCACTGGCATCTGGAACAAGCAGAGGGAGAAAGAAGATGCCTGTGAATAAAAGGGGCATGCTGTCACCATAAAAAAAAAAGACCATGCTGTATGGGAAGGACCAAGCTATGTGAAACAGAGATTCAAGTATTGCGGACGGCATGCCAGTTGGGGGACAGTATCAGCACTAAGTGGATGTAAGCATTTATCTAGGCTAATCAGCAGGGCAGGAAAGAGGTGTATCATGTCAGAGGCAACATTCACATGCACTAGAGGGGCTGCAAGTTCTGGTGCCTGATCACCTGACAGCAGATTTAGAGTCTATGCACAGATCTTTCCCTGCCTAAAAGCACAGAAAGATTGGCTCCCTGTCTCTTATTTCTTATGAATATGAGGAATTGGGTTCATGAGGAATCTGACCACATATTCTGGTGGACCAGATGCACAGCTGAGATTATATTGTATTCAAAATGGCTGCGTGAAAGCTGGTTTATGTAATCTCCATCAGAGACTGGTAAAGGCAGAATTAGGTAGGTGAGGTAAGGTATGCATGAAAGCAGACTAAATGCAGTGTGGTAGTTAGATGTGTAGCACTGAGTTAGTGAACAAACCTATGCAAAGCCCGAAAAGCTAAATTAATTTAGTAGATTCATTAGAATACATCAGGGGAAGGGATTTCTGGGGTTTTTTTGGTTAGTTGTTTTTTTTGTTTGGGGGTTTTCTGTTCATTTTTTTTTTCCAAACGCTGAGAGGTATGTCCATGACTTGTTTTGAAATTTGTATTTAAAGGAAGCTCTTTCCTTTCTGTTTGTTTCACTGTACGGAACTTAGAATTGTAATTGGACATGTGGTAAGACAAACTATGACATAAATTAACATAAAAGGTGCGAAGGAATAAACTAAAAAGAGCCAGCTATCTGAAATAAAGGGTAGTTTCAATACTTTCCTAAAAGCACTGGGGAGTATTCTCTGTGATGCATCTTCCAGTATCAGTGAGAATTTTGCATGTCAACTGGGGAATAAAAATAGATCACTTGGTGTTCATCTTTCTTCTCATCAAGATTCACATAAACAAACAACAAAACAACAATTGAATCCATTGTAAATCTTATATAGAATCTGCACCTTTGTCATGCAAGCTGCAAAGGAAAGTAATTAACTTGAAGACGTGGTAGAGGAAAGTAATTAAATTGAAGTGAAGATGTGGCTTCTAATTAAGATGTATAGTATATTAGTGGCTTAATTTCTCAGGTTATTAATTGCTATAAAATAAACGTCTATATGACTCAACCTTTCAAGCTTCTGACTTTAATGGCAATTCAAAGCCCTTGACATTTCCACAAGGTGCTCAGTGCTACAGAGGATCAAGTTCCTAAAAGAAAAGGAGGCATTTTTCCCTTTTTACTTAGGGTCAAATTAATAAACATCTAATTCTTCACAGACATGTCAAATGTACATATGGATGCATAAAACCATAATGTGATCTTCCACTATGATTAAACCAATGATGCAGAAAAAACTGTAGACTCCTACTGCTTTGGGTTGAGTTTTGTATCTGTTAGCCTGTGTAGGAAATCCTGCAGAAATTAGACTGTTTATTTTGATGACCAAGAATTACTGAATCAGGTGATGCTCTATGTGACTGTTTTAAATCTTAATCTAATCTTGGTGGGCCCAATCTGTTTTTATATACCAATGTAACTGGGAGCAGCTCCAGCAATGTTGGCAGAGTTATACCCATAAAAAGTTGGTATAAAAGATACTGGAATCTAGCTACTTTATCTTCATGCCTTATGACTTTCTATGCTGAATTTCTTGTGGCCTAAACTTGCTTCTCTGAAAATTAATGGATATTTTTCAATGACTTCAACTAGAGCAAGATTGGACCATCAAAAAATTGTGTTAGTACCCTCCCCAATGATGTTTATACTCCAGTAAACTCCATTAGAAAAACTAATTTCATTCTAAACACTTATAACACAGCACTTAGGTAGGAAAAAAGTGCCATCAATCACTTGGTGTTATCCCACAGACAACTCTACACACATCAGTGATGTGCTCAGAAGGCAAGATGACCCAGATGAATTGGTACAGTTTGTCTGGTTTTTTCAGTTTATAAACTAAAGTGTTGCAGGGATATAAAACACTATGTAGCTATCATTTCTACTGTTAAACTCAAGCATATAAAAAGGCCTTTTAGGAAAACAGCAGGACTAAGCAAAAAAGGATAAATTTACGTAATTTTACAGAGAAATATATGAGACCAGTATTAAAAGAATTAAAGTCTACTATGATAGACTTATGACTAGCAGCCAGGCATTAAACTTTATTTCATGTGTTCTGTCTATAGAATGACGTTGGCAATTAAATTTTCATTTTATATAATAGAAAAAACTCTATATGCCTCAACACAGAGCGTGTATTTGTCGTAATAGAAATTGAGTGACTCAAGGTTCTGAAAGCAACATGTTAAAGGGAATATAACTGGTATTGGCCATTAATATATTGACTTTCCTGAGAAGGGTGACTAGCTTTACCTATGTAATTTTCAGAGTTCATAGGACAGATCTGATAATGAAGTGTACTTTAAAATATCTGAAAATCATCTGAAAACAATTATTTTCCAAATTATTCTCAAACACCAGAATGGCCATTGGCCATTCAGTTACCATCAGTTGGGTAAAAGAGATTATGTGAAGTTCTGATGAAATGGCTGAAAAATTATGATGACAATGGAAGTCATGCAAGATAGTGCACAGTAATAAACATAACAAAATTGGCTGGATGAAAAAAAACTATTTAGAAATTAAAAATTATAGCAAAAGGTTCAGTTTAGTATGTTAAATTGCTTTTTGCCTAGCTTCTGAAAGAATTAAAATGATATCTTCTATTTTAACATCATTTATCTTGACAATGTTGGCTGTGCTGCTTATATATGTAACGTCATGAAAGGTAATATTATTAGCTTTTAAAGCTAAATGAGATGGTTACATCTTTCTGTGTAACCAAAGCAGTAGAATTTTACCAAGCAGTTCTTGCATCCAGCTCAGGAAGTTACAGATTAAAATCTACAGAAAGACTTTTAATACTGATTTAAGACTCAAAGTAATGACGAAGCCAGGCTATTCCTTGGAGCGATGTTATTAGTTTGGGTAGGAAAAAGCATTTTGAATTTTTATTTATGAAAGAGAAAACATTCTCATTAATATCTATGTATCTCAGGGCTATTTAAGCCATTCTTATAAGATGAGGCATTTATTGACTGTAGTTGATCATTATTACTTGTTGAATAGAATGTAGTAATTTTCATTTTATATTATAATAACATCAAATCTAAATAGGCCTGCTGTCTATATTACATTGCATTACACTGGAAATTATTTTCATTTGTAGCCACTGAACTTGGTGAAGTAATATGGACAGAATCTGATTCTGTTCAGCTGGCTTTCACATCATAAAAGAGAGAATCAATCCACCAGAAACAGTCCACCTACACTTTTCCTTCAGTGCAGTAAGTCTTGATGAGGCAGGTGTAAGTAAAAGGGAATTAAGGTCCTCTTTCACTTCAATCTTTTTAAATTCTTTTTTCTACACATTTTTGTTATATTCAGCCAAAGCCAATGAGAATGTAGCTCTGTAATAACAACAAAGTGTCCTTATGACTCCAGTGAAATTATTCTTTTTGTGCAATAAAAATAGCATCCCACTTCCTTTCTCCTGTTCAGGCCTTGCTTATTTACCACTTGAATGTCAGTTACTGCAATAACTTACCCTTTGGTGGTGTTCTAATGGACCTGCAATCAAACAGCAAGATTTTCATTGGCCTCTATTTGAGTGGAATAGTGCTAGGCACTGCAAAGCCAGCTGCTGCAGAGCGTGTGCAGTAGGAAGGCATCCCATTTGTATGTTTGTAACAACGTACTATGGGCTGTGCATCTGCAATACATTATTGATCAAACAGCTGTTATAAATAGGAGCATCTAGTTGTGCTACCAGCGCCAACCCTCAGATCTCTGAAAGCTAAGATGTAATTAATGTATTCATATAGAATACATAAACCAAGACTAGAAGACTGCCTACAAACAACTGTGTAAGAAGAAAAATCAACAAGACGAAACTCATTAAGAATCGTAATATTCGTTAGGTTAGATAGCTTTTAGGACCTGCGCTTCTCCCCAACGTGCCCTTCTTCTGTCAACATTCAAAACCTCGTTACAGATTTGCCAAGACAAGTTGGTTCTCAGTTTGATCAGAGAAAGAAAATCATACAATTCCCCTAAATCTTCTGACAGTTCTGCTGTCAGGGCTGTCAGGCTGGGATACGTACTTTACATTAAATGAAGCAGAATATAGTAGTATAGAAGGAGCTGTAAGAGTCTCTTCATAACAATGATTTATTTATTTTTGAATTAAATATGCCTTTGAGCTGTCAGATGATGCAAGGTTATTGCTGTTGTTTATTATTTATTGTTGGTATTATTATGATGCCTCAGAGTAGCCATGGACTATGATCCAATTGTTCTTGCTGCCTCACGCAGTTCTGCCAGGGAACTTATAACTGAGAGTACGGTTAGAGAGCAACCAGAGGCGGGACTGCAGCATAACAGGTCAGCTTTACTCTCTCGTGCGTGGGTCACAACCCCAGTGAAATCACTGTAGCATGCGCTGTGGTTGCCTCAGTCCGTTCCCGATATGGTCTTATGATCTTATTCCTGTACGGCCTTACGCTGCTCCCACCGCAGTCCACAGTACACCAGTGATGGTGGTGGTGGCCAAGGCAGGCAGCATCACAAACGAGAGAGAGGACAGGGTGGGAGTGAGGTGGGTAGGCAGGCAGCGGAGGAACCAGTGAGGCCTGGTATTACGTGCACAGCGGTCACGGGACACCAGCTGCTTATCTAGTAATGCCTTTCTTCAAGGTTTCCTGGAAAAAGGAGGAGATTTTGAGAAGAAGCAAATAACACAGTGCTTAGTCTTGCAGAGTCCTTTCAAGCCTCAGAGGCAATGGTGGAGAAATCCGAGTTGAACTTGCTAAAGAGAGATTTCAAATAGGGTTGGTAATAGGGAAAAGCTTTTGAGAAGAACAGAAGAACAAGCCAGAGAGATGAGAATCTGAGGAAGACCTGTTCAAAGATATGGGCTAGAAACATGAGTTTCGCAAAAACTGCAAGAACCTTCAGCATTGCATGGGAAAGAAGAAAGCAATGGCAAACATTACCATCAGTACCCAGCCTATATCCAACATGTTTATTTCTACTGAGTAGCTCTGACAGACAACATGTTCATTTTGTAGAGTTAAATCACAGCTTCTTTTTTTATGGGCATGTAGGATTACAAAGAGAGTAGCCTAATTTATATCCATGGAGGAGTTGAGCTTCTTTGCCTCTATTATTCAGCAAGGTCTTTCAGACCCTTACTGCAGAGCTCCGACTGCACAGTATCACAGAAAGTAAGACTCACAGGAATATTGAGTATAGGTGTGTGAAAAGGAGATATCAGATTTCCAATATTTTTACCTTAGTAATGGAGATTTTTTTCTGCCGTAGGCAGTATTTATACTTAGTATATAAATGTCTATGTAATACTATCATAATTACTGGTAATTTTTCCTTCCAAATAGTCATTATAGTGTCAAAAGTGAAACTATATTTTTTTGAGCTGGTCTGCATTAATAAAGGCTACAGTGTTATTAATATTCTAGAAGTACATTCAAAATCATGGAAGACTGAGTTCAAAAGAACAAGAAATAGAAGTTACAGTTCCAAAAGGGATACTTGGAAGCAGTTGAGTGTTTTGTCCATGTATGATAAAACAACAGCCACTTTGGGGAAAATTTGAATGAAATCTGGCAAATATGAAAGAAAAACAAGTGGGAAAGGAAAAATGAACTTGAGATATAGTAGTAAGTTATGCTGTATTACTATATTATACTATATTAATATATTACTATGCTATATATTGTAGCAGTAAATTGTCTAAATCTGTTTAACATGTTTGAAGCCTTTTGCTTCAATAGGGAAACTACAGGACCGGCTGAAAAGAGATGCAGGATGGAGCAATTGGAAAACATGTTGTGTTCTGCATATTGTAAGGACATGTGAAATGTAAAGGAGATGTGGATACCTGGGTGTGAGGACATCTGTCTTGTGGGGATATTTGTTTAACATAAAAGAAAAAACCTCAAGAAATAGTAAACACACAGATACGCTAAGGAGACAAAGATAACAGAGATGATAGCAAAAACTGGATCCCTCAAGTCAATGACTGAGAGGGCTTTGAAGGAACCACTCAAGCACAGCCTGGAAGAAGTTCGACTGGACTTTTTAAGTGATAAGAAACGGAAAAATGAGATTAACATGGGTCTTATGGGAAAGAGACACAAAGATGCTTCTAAGGAGATCTCTCCTTTCTTTCTTTCTTTTTAGACAAGCTCTAAGATTTACCTCACTAAGAGACACTATGACTTCTAGTCAATACCAATTGATTCGTTTCTTTGGTAAGGCACAGGCTCAACGTAACACAGCATTTATAACTATAGAACATGCAAAACTCAATAGGTAGAAACTAGAAACAATTTCATTGATCCAGCAGTGGTTATCTTTGCCTAGGACACTATTATTTCATTATAAACCATATTACGTAAGGCTCTTTATAATTAAAGCACATTTTTACTTGCCTAGATTGGAGACTTGATAGAAAAGCTGTACTCTCTCTTAAGGAAATTATCTGCTTTAGGGAATGCCTTTAAATATATCAAAGTGGAGGGATCATTACCTTGTCTGTGGCTCATTTGCAATATAATCTCATTTTGGCTCCAACCGTCACTGAATGGTAATGGATATTGATCAGTTGTTTTAGCAGTGGAATAACAGCTTCAATTTAATGACTGTGTAATAACATTATAATGGCCAAGGCTGCGAGCAGAACATGTTCATTATTTCACAAGCCATACAAGACAGCATCAGAGCTTTTAATGTATTTTCTGTATGATTTAATTGTGCACCAAGTTGTACTTCTATACATGAAACGATAGTACACAGAGGATTACAGTCTTTTAAAATGTAAAGTATGCACAACATACACAACTAGAGCTGATCACATTTCCATTTTTATGTCTAGAAACCTGCTTGCTTTTAAATAAACTTACAGCATTTCATTTGCTTTCAAAAGTAAGAGGTACAATAAATGTAGTCCTAGCAGAAGGAAAGGTAAGTGGCTGTGTCCTTTCAGCTGACACATGCCGGCTTCCAGCCAAAAAAAAAAAGGTAACCATTGGATTAAAAACAAAAAAAATTTGAGACAACTATCAGATATGTTAAAAATCAGTCTCCAAATTTACCAGACCAGACAATATGACATAAAGTAGAAGTCTTCTGTTTTCAGTGCACTGGTGTACCAAGCTTCATTAATCACACTGAAAGCTGTGATACAAAATACCTTCTCACACCTTTTTTTTTCCCTCCTCCCTTTTTTTTTTTTAGTTTTTCATAAGATTTTATTAATTTCAACCTTTCCTAGTTGCACTTCTTGGCACCATATCCCCCTTCTTTTTTTTCTTCTGAAAAATGCCAGCCTTTTTGAAAAGGCTTTAACTCAACTATTACCTTGACACCCAGTAAATTACTACTTTGTTGAAATAGAAATGTCTTTTTTTGGACATAATTTCACATTTTTAAAAAAGTTTCCATTCAACATTAGAACATTTTCGAAAAAAATATTAAATTGTTGTCTGATCAATTAAAATAGTGACAAATAAGCAATTGTGGATTTATATCCAATATTCTAATTTCCATTATGCATATATTTCTAAATGAAGCAAAAGGTTCGCTTTCAAAGTGCGAAAGCAAATCTGATCTTCCCAAAATATCAAAATACTACTGTGTGGTATTATTTGAAAGAAATTTGTTGAAATGGAGCTGTAGAAACTTTTTAAGTCAGGCTAATTACTTTTTTAAAACATTACCCTGAAAAAATGTTAAAAGCTAAGAAATTTTTATAGTTGAATAAGTAAGTGTAGTTTAATCTTGGATTTACTCAAATGTTTGGGGAAATCTGCAGGGTTTTGAGAATGAAAGATTCTTCTTATGTGACTTATAGCATGTTTGAAACTTGTGATGATGTTTTTACCAAATATGTGTTTTAACATTTACGCTTTCAGCACAGCCAAAACCTTTTTTTAAACTTCCCACTGAAACATGGTGTTTTATACTTGTGCTTGCTGATTTTAGCACATTTTCCTTTCTTCCTTTTAATTTTTAAAGAAATGTTAGGAGTATATGAAAATAATATTATTAGCCAAGAGTAAACAAATCCACTGTACTTGAATAAAAAAAAAAAATCAATCTAGTTTCCGTAGCACGTCTACTCTTGACTCAATTTTTATTTAAAATATTAAAAGAGAGGGACAGTCACTGATGTCATTAACATGGACATTGGAATCTGGAAAGGCATAGGAAAATTGCTATGAATTAGATGAAGAGCGAAGAATCAAGCCCAGTAAGATGAATGGAAAAGAAAAAAATGCATGAGAGTAAGACAAAGCTCAGAGAAGAGCTCAGAAGAATCTGGGAATCAACATCTTCCAGTTCTCAAAATTAAGAGAGACACAGTATTGGTGTTTAGCTCATATATGATTAGCCTTGCACTTAATGAACACTTGAATGAATAATTCTCAGAACTATCCCAAAATATGGTCTCCCATCCCTCCCATACCTGCTATTGACAAACCTGCAGTGAGCGATGCATCCCTTACTCTAACTTCAGAAATAACTGCCTTTATTTTTCTGTTAGATAATTCAATCACAAATCTGCATTGGTTTAGTGGAGTAACACAACTGTTACAGCCTACAGATCAGAAGGGTAGTGTTTCTGTTCAGTTATTGCAAACCTCTGACATAGTTTTCATTAGTTTCAGAAGGTGCTGGGCTTGAGTGTATATCCCAGCCTACCAGCAACTTTTCTGTAGACACATATCTCCAACTTCATACAGCTAATTGTGAACTTATGACCAGAGTTTAAAATTATGTGAACGCTTTTAAAATAACTAATATTTAAAATTTATAATTATTTTTACGCATAGTTTTCTGGGAAATATCTACCTCTAATTTTCCACTTTTTCCACAAATTTATCACCTAATATGTTCTGCTTGTCAAGTACTCATGGAATAGTTCAGGAGAGAAAGCACATTTTAGAAGCATTTTGAAGATGAGGAGGCTAACCTTATCTTTTTTTTTCATCATCATGTCCACATAATACTTTTTACCCAGTGCTGTAAAATAGCCATTTATTATGCTATCAAAGTCCACCACTCCATTTGAAAGTGGAGAGTAGATAAACTACCAGTCATGTCAGACATTACTACGCTATGTATCCCATCTCCAGCAAAATTGGTTTGACACACACAATTATCTGTCTAGCTGCATTAAGTGTGCCAGAACCTTCCATTATCAGAAATTAGGCTACTTTCTGATTGTCTTCCTACCAGTACCCTGTGTATGGCTTATACCTTTCCTGGATGCTTTGAGTCTTGTGGTGGGTTGACCCTGGCTGGAGGCCAGGTGCCCACCAAAGCTGCTCTATCACTCCCCTCCTCAGATGGACAGGGGAGAGAAAATATAACAAAAGGCTCGTGGGTCGAGATAAGGACAGGGAGAAATCACTCAGCAATTACTGTCACAGGCAAAACAGACACAACTTGGGGACTTGTAGATCCCCGCTACCAAAACCTTGCCACACAAACCCGGTGCAAGTTTCCAGAGGATTTCATTTCTAATGAAGCATTTAGCTGTAGTACTCTTCCATGCTATTATTTTTTTCCATTTCATTTTACTCCTGACTCCATGTGTTGTTCACAGTTTCTTTGAGGCCAAGCTGTATGAAAGTGATCCAGTTTATTTGGGAGCACAAGTCTAACTTAACAGGATAGATCCAATTCTTACTCCAGAATGCCTTTTTTTGAGGAGCTAAAGCAATTATATTCCTAAAACACAGACATTACAACTATACATGGAGCTGTTGGTTTCAATAACTTAAGCAGAAAAATACGGTTTATTTATAAACCATTTCTACAGCTTAAAATATTGTCTTTAAATTGTACACCTTTAACAGTAAAAACTGAGTTTCTACAATCCTGCCTTTCATGTTTAAAGATATGATCTTATACTAGCTATCCCAGCAAAATGCAATTAGCTGCCTGTGTTTTGTAGCCTGCCAATATTTGCCTGACTTACTAAATTTCAGCCAGTCTTCATTTTCACCCATTCTGGTTTCAGCTCTTAGTGTAGTAGTAGTAGCTCATTTAAGCGGGTTGCACAGCCTTCCTTAAATGTATCCAGCATCCCTGTTATAATTTATTCATAAATTAACTCTGTGAACCTCACTTTCACATACTGATCAGTTCATGCTTTAATTTCACACATTGATGAGCACTGCATTAATAAGTGTGAGAGGTTTCTAAAAATAGGTAGGGAGGATTTAACAGGACAGGAAAGCCTCTTGTTAACTGCAAGTAAGTGCCAAACTCACCACAGCTGGGAATCTGGTGTCTGCCTGGTAAAAGCAGCATTTTACATGCAGCTAATAGCACTTCAGCACTTCTGTTATAAATTCTATTTGTTAATGAGTTCTGAAGTACTAAGAACAATCACATCACTGTGATAATGAATCAATGAAGTTGTCTTTGGACAGAGATGGAGTATACTTTCTGACCTCCAATGCTATTATTTAATGTGACATGTTTGCATTGTTTGATGGTGTTTAACTTGCTCTCTACTATGCTTTTATTGCTTAGTAACCTTATGCTATGTAACTGTGTAGTAATTGGCTGTGTTATCAAGATACAAGCCGATGATCAGCACTATGACTAGCCCATAGCATTTAATATATTTATTATATTAAAATGTAATAAACACAGGCTATTACTGTAAGTTAAAAACAGAGATACAGAGATACAGACTTTGCCTCCCTGACCAGCTAAGCAGGTCACTTGTTCTATGGAGAGCTGCATCACCTAAACTCCAAATAATCAGTCAGTGCTGAGCCGTATGAGCAGTCAAGGCCTAACTCTTGTTAGCAGTAATTTGTCTTCCAAACAAAACAAAACAAAACAAAACACCAACAACCCAAAACATAATGGCTAGAAGAAAAATTTTAGTTAGAAAATAAACTCAGGGTCCCAGTAACTTGACTTGCTTTTGGGGAGAATAGTTAAATCTAGCCTTTGCAGGTGTAGCCTTCATTACGATGCTATTTTACATTACATTATATAGAGAATAACATTTAGATTTATATAAAAATAATAATGAAAACAGGGGGTGAAACTTGTCACTAGGAAAGTGACAACCTCATATTTGCCACTGTGAACCTTCTCCTCTTCCTAGTGTTTAGAATTTTCTATTTTGACTTCTCATGAGAATAAACAGACAAAATGTATTCAGAATTGTGCTTTTTCTTTTAGATTTTAGTCTAACCTGTGTTCTCAGTGCATTTAAATTCCTGGGTTTATGTTCTGGAAAATAAGTACTCACCATCATGTCAGGTCCTCATTTTGCTCAAAAAGCATGTTTCAGCATGATGGTTCTGAAAAGCTGTCTTATAAACAAAGCTCAGCATTTAAGTTGGGCAGACACATTTGAATGTAGAAATAAACTAATTTCATTCTCTGTATTTATTTATTACCCAGTATAGTGGGACCAGTGTTGAATAAAAAAGCAACTTCATGTGGAGCTTTCTACTGGAGTGTGTTGATTCCAAGCCTGGGAACCCCAAAGGAGGAAGTTATCTTTAATTGTTTTTGCTTCATATACTTCAACTTGATTTCCACTAAACCTGATGGAAGATCTTCTATATTGTAAGGAGGACTTAAGATTCTTTATCACTTTGGCAGTTTTGAAAATGTTATAAATGATCTCTGTTGTTATATTTTTTTCCCTATTCTGGCTAGAAACTAGACTTACTGGTTATCTAATGCTTTGTGTCTTTTCTCGAGATTTTGAGGGGGGTTTTGCTTGCAAATGTAAACCTGAAAATCTTAGTCACCCTTTCTCACAAATTAGTCCTTAATGTTTAGTCATATTTTCTTCACAGTTTTCCTCATAAAATCATAGTTATCTTCTTAATTCTTCTTAACTTGGTTCCAGACACACTTATGTTTTCTCCCTTCTCCAAGCTTCCGTAATCCATTTTCCTCTTCCTTTTAAGAAAAAAAAAAAAAAAAAAGGCTTAAAAATCAGTAGGTGGCAACCAAATTTGTGATTTTTTTTTTCTGTTACTATAATGACTGTATTTTCAGTACACTCTCTAGCTTAACCTCAGTAGGAAATCCTCTGGTCTTCTGGGAGTAGTAAAGCTCTGAGCTTATTGTTCCTATTGTAGCAAATCAAATTAGAATTTCCAAGTTGGACAGAAAATTATGTAACAGGGTCTTGTGTACCCCTTGCTCATGCTGGGGAACATTTTCTCACCTAAATGATCTTATTTAGATGATTCGTGTATCCTCTCCTCCCCTCTCGTGCTGCCCTCAAAGCATGTACAAATCTCTGGGACTTGCTGGTGGATTTGGCCAGGTATCTTACACCATGAGTGTAAATGCAGAAAAGAAATATGGCACTTGCATTTCCAGTGGGAGCAGAATCATTGATTTATGTAAGCTGTTTTCTGGTCGTAGTCCTTAGAAGCAAGGGAGCAAGCAAAAAGTACATTAGGCTTTCTTAATATATCCCTCCATAATTGTGTTTATTGCCCTTGGAATAAGGTTACCTGAGAATCAGCTGTGAGCATTAAGACTTAGTATCTGCCTAAAAATCTTCATTGTTGTGAAACCAGTTGTTACAGTTGTAAGGCTGTTCAGAAGTCAGCGTTTCTTGTACTTCCCGTTGCTTATAATCCTAATGAAAACAAAAGCAAACTGTCATAGAATCATTTAGGTTGGAAAAGACCTTTAAGGTCACCAAGTCCAACCGTCAACCCAATACCACCATGCCTGCTAAACCACTAAACAATGTCCATATCACACATAACAATCAGATTCTTAATAAAAGCAAGCCAGCTCAGTTGTGAACTCTAGAGCTGCTGGAACAATGCACCTCTGCAAGAGCTGTAGCAGGCAATGAAGGACCACGTTCTAAATGTGCCACCTATATCCAGTGACATTACACCCAGAGAACCACAAAGCACCAGCTTTTTGTTGAAAGCAAAGTCTGATTTGTGTGTACAAGCTCTTGGTGTTTCCTTGTTATCATGTCACCCACTAATTGGTTAGGTTACTGAGAATAAAATAAGTAAACTTTTCTTGCTCACACGTTGAGGGCATAAGGTGTTATAAAAGGCCTAGAAAACTTGACAGCTCTTGTAATAATATTGCTGAGTTAACTCCTTTTCTCTGCCTGTGGGGTAGAAGAACAACTTAGATTTCAGTGAGATTGCACATACAATCTCAACTCTTTGAAAAATAGTTTATAACAATATTACTGAAGGCAACCTAGGGTCACAATGGAATAAAACACTGTGAAAATTCATGAGGTTTTTTGAAATATTTACAAACTTTATGAAATATTTCCAACTGTGCTTGGCATTTAAGAACAATTAAGAATGATCACAGACAGTGAGACTGAATTCTGCTCTCAAGCATTCAAAGACACTATTATTGAAAGCTGATAAGTAGTCACCAAAATTGCCTGATTTTTCTTCTGCTCCTGACAGAAGATTGAAGTTTTGTAGCAGGAGAGTAGAAAATGATGAAGAGCAAATACATGTTTCACTTCTAGATTTGTGAAGCTTTGAAATAGTCATCTGGGTGAATGGAAATACTTCAATAGATTTAAGTGTGTACTGACTGGGCCCAGTAGGATTGTGTGAATTTGAGGCTTTGCAACCTGAGATTTCATTATATCTAATATAATTTTTAAAGTTGTTTTGAGGGAGAATTGGACATTATGCAGAGTCTTTAAAACAATAAAATCAGAAGTAGTGCAGACAAAAAACAGCATGTCTTTTTAGGAAACTTCAAAAAAACCTATTTTTTTCTGCAAGGAATAGCAGTGATGTGTAAGCAATGAGATTGCATTAAAGTGATGACACCCTCACAGCCTCCAATCTTTTTTTTTTTTAACAAGACATTACAGATCTATGTTACTCAGGGTACTGGCTCTGAAAGTGCCTCTGCTTGTTTTGCAGCTGTGATGTGTATCTAATCTGAGACTTAGATCATCAGCAAATTTAATGTGGGAGGCTCCCCAAGCATCTCTAATGAAAGCAAAGCAAAGCTCCAAAGATGTTGGAGTTGATAGTTCAACTGGTAATAGGGAATATTAGTCTGAATAAAACGCAGATTACATCCTGTGCAGGGTGATGTACTGTGAACATATATAGTACATAAACAGAGATTCAAAGGCAACAATGTGGTAAATATTAAAATGGATTTCAATATGCCTTGAAACATCACAGTTTTAAAGAGAAAAATTACATTTTTCAGTAATTAATCCAGAATTGAAACATGTCAAAGTATTCTCTTCAAAATGGTGCCACATGCCAAATGAAGGTATTGTTATCATTGTTGCTCAGGATTTACAGTCCCATTCTGCCATTTTGACGGGCTCTTCAGCCTGACTCTTTCTCACATAATTCATCTCTTTTTCTCCTTTTAATGAAGATGGGGGACATGTTGTGTGATTTATGAGCTACAAGTCAATTAAAAAGCATAACTCACAGCAGAAAATAGCACTATTTGAGTTGAATTTTTTTTTGTCTTTCAGAGAAAATACTCTGTATAATCACACAAAATTTCAAAGGTTTAATCTTTCAGATACTTGGTTTTCTAACAGGATATCAACATATCCATTGAAAGCAGATTTTCTTGCCAGAAAATGCAGTTTTGTATTGGTAAAGAAATTTAACAGGAGTCTATTGACCAGCCTTGGTTATTAACTACTGTACTTGCATGGCTTATGTGACTGAAGGGAAATAATTTCCTTTTCTTCTGCTTCAGAAAGTCTATCTTTTCTTTTTTTAAGTGAATCAAAATTCCCAGAGAAATCTGTGAAATTTTACACGTAAAACTTGAGTAAAAAGCAGCTCCAAATATCTACTGAAATAGTTCTCCACTTCATACTGCAGGGTGAAGTTCAATTTATTAATATTTATCTACTGTTGCCTTTTTAAAGTACTTGGTACATTCTTATTCATGGATTCCAAAATGTATTTTAAAACAGCTCAGATTTTTTTCAGTGATGGAGCTCAGCTACTAGTGCTCCGGTATCTTTATTCTCTTCCCTTCCACTCTCATGCTTATACTGCTCAGCAGCCCTCTATCTCTGACCTGGTGCTATAAAGCCACAGTCACTTATCTTCTGCTTTCTCAGGTGAACAAGGAGAACAGAAAGTTGAATGGTGCCCGTAATTGCAGCACTTAGTCAATTCCTTTGGTAACAGTAAAAAAAACCAATGCAGTGAAGCCTCCCTGGATACAAAAGAAAATATTGCACTGTGCCTACTTGGTACTATCCTAATCCCAAGTGAAGCCAAAGTGGATCAATATTTTGTTCAGGAACCAGAGATGCTCTAATAGGCACTTGTTTCAGACACCAGGTGATCATCTTGGAAAAGAACTGAAAACCAAAATGCTAAAACTACTCACTTTGTTCCCATGACATACATGTGTATATATCAAAACCAAGTACTTATATCAAACAAATCTGATGTATTTTGATTCAGCAATGTTTATTTTTCTCTAATGCAGAATTTGAGTCAAAGTGGTCTAATTATTGTGCTTCTCAGTCTTTTAGAAACTTTTTTAGACACTGAATAATTTACTTGCTTTACAAAAAGACAAGTAAGTGTTACAGCAAGCCAAGAAAAACAAAATACAGTTGTCTTGTATATAAGAGCATGTGAGGGGCTCCCACAGTGGCTGTTACATATAGGCAGCCTTTTATAGCCTTAATTATATCATCACTGGAAAAATCAGTTGCTGTGTAACTAAATTCATTTGCACACATTATGTTTTTCACCCCTGAGGAGTAATATGGTATATAACTACATCTGAAAACTAAACCAGTGAAATTTATGTCATGCTGGTGTTTATTTTGTTGTAAAATTGACTTTCAACAAGCAATCCAATATCTAGTAAAAGGCTCTGATCAGGCAGGGTTATAATGTCATTAAATGCTGCATTTGTTAATAGCTGCAAATATTTTCTTTCCTACTACTTAACGGTGTTGAAAAGCTTGTTAATGGGAGTGGAAATGAGCTACAAATGAGTGTATACATATTGTACTGAAGTAATACAGCAATTGCTGTTCCTATTTAAACTGAAAGAAAAATGTCAGCAAGGAAAAAATGTCAGAGAGATAGAGAAACCCCTCAACCCTGGTGGACATCAGTCGCCAGAATAATTTCCTGAAGGAACTGACGGGAGTTGGATTTTTGAACCATTTAAAACACAACATGGTGAAGTAGTGAAGAAGATAAGAAACAGTCTGGACTCTACATAGGCAGTGATTCTGAATTTTAGGTCTGAGATCTAGAAAGCCTTGCTGAGGCACTGTTGGCCTTCCCCATGTTGAGCAGAGGTTGCTTAAGTGCCTGGTAACTTCCCACATGGAAACAATCCAGTAGGAGTTAAACTACTGCAGAAATACATCCATCCTCTCTTGGCTGGCCGCACTTCTCTGTCATGGCAAGAGAGGAGTTGATTTACAGCGTCATCCTCAGGTGGATTGCTCTTCGTTTTTTATTTCCCTATCTGATGCTAGTTCATCACTCTTCAGCTGCAGCACAAGAGGGGTGACTCCTTCTTATGGGAAGAGATCTGTTCCCAGCAACCCCGGTTGAGAGAGAGGGTGAAGCTTCTTTGTTACAATAATACCTCTTGGATCAATGGCATGGAAATCAACCAAATGAGTTTCAGACTGTGATTCAAACATAGCAACATTTGAATATTCCCCATGGTGTAACGGGAACAGTAGCCTATTTTATTGACTTTCTGCTTGAAGCCATAGCATTGTTCAAGAAAATTGGAAAAAAGTCACATGGCCTCTTGAAGGAAAAAAATTACATGGGACGTGTCGGTGAGAGCAGTACCTGTCAAAGGTCAGAGATGTGGTGGCTATGTAGTTGTATAAGGAGTCCAGCTTACATTTTACTGAAGGCCACCCTGACCTTTTTAGCTGATGCTAATAGCTTTCATTGCAGGTTTTGATAGTTTTGCACCACCGTAGAGCCAATGAGGCTCATATTCTTCCTTTGCACATTTTTCTTTGTTATGGGAATATAATCAGAGGTAAATTAAAAGTAAAATCTAACTCCATCTTCTAAGATACTACCCGTGAAATCAGTGCTAAAAGCAATATTGGAAGGATGAAGCTTTCATTGTAGAGTCCAACATTTTTTCCTACTTCTTGGTTCTCTGACCACTATTTACTTATTGCTTCTGCACCCTAACTATGAGATATAAATTGCTGCTGTGTGTAGTAATTTTTTTCCTACTCGTTGTCATGATCTGTTGTTAATTTATCAATAGACCAGATGAGATATGGCTAAGATGAACTGAGTTGAAAAAATATGTGTAGGACTAATGACAAGGGAATGGATCTCAAATTTGTGAAAGTGCTAACTCTGTCTGATACCCAAGTAGTCACAAACAGATTGCCACCAAAAGCAAAGCAGTCTTTAATGTGCAGTGCCAAACTCGAGTATGAATTAATATTTTAATTAACATTATTGTAGAAATAAATTAATCTTACACAGCTCAGAATCTGTCCATTCCAAAGCATATCAGAATTTGCTGTAAGAGAAAGTTAATAAAATGGGAACATTTCAGGTAGGAAGTAATTTGCTGTTTCTGAAATGAAATATTCAGGGCCAGTCTCATCTCTACGATACAAAATTACCAGTATATTTCTTCAATTACTTTATTTCTGCTGTTTGCAGAAGGGCCTCATGCCCTTCCCATAGCCTCAATCATTCTGGTTTTGTAGCCATATAAGACTTGGCACTGGGTGCAGAGACCAAAAGGAGTGAATTTGGGTGGTCCTGTTCAGCTTCTCTACCTATTTGCTGTGGATTTTTCCAGTACTTTTTCCTGCAGGAAGCAGTCGGATTGCACAACCTTTTCAAGCAGGCTGGAGCAGATGGAGATCTGGATGAACATCATGGGGCAGGTATGGAGAATGCAATAAAAGCACAAGCACAGACACCAAAGCTGGGGTTTGGGGGGTGGGGTGGGGGGTGTTGTTCTGGACATTTGTTTTTGTTTGTTTGTTTGTTTGAATGAAGTTTGCCCAAGGTTTCTTGTTGTTGGCTTCATCATTTTCCTCCTACACCAATTATTGAATTGTTTGCCTCAGGCATCAGATACTTATCTATCAGATAAGGAGTAGAAAAGATAAGAACATATGAGGCAAAATATTAGTGGGGAAAAAAATGTGGCAGAAACAGATGAAAGAGAAATGGATAAGCAAAGGGAAGTAGGACAAAGAGGCAGTTTTGTATCTTGACAATGAGCTGTGAAAATCCTAGGTACAGCTGTAACAAAAATGAAAATGGTCTCTAAACCCACACTAGCAGGAATTACAGTAGGAAAGTGTTAGTCTCTTCTTGTGAAGGGGCAGAAATCTATACACAGCACTATTTATCCTCTTATTCCAAAAGGAGACATCCTTAATGGATCTCTGTCTTCTCAGAGCATGAACTTGAGCAGTGATTTATTTAAGCTTGGATGGTTACCTAAAAATAAGAAATACAAATGCAAATATTTGCGTTTGTAAATGTTAATATGACAAGAAAGGGAAGTCACTGTCTTATCCTGATGTGTGCAATCAAATGGAGAGGGCAGAGAATAGACTGGGTTTTCACAAGCAGAGTGAGACATTGGAGGAGCAAGTAGCAAAAGTGTAAAGACACCGTGAAGAATTTGGAAGTCAAGAAGGTAATTTAAAATTCCTTTCTTGATACAGCAGAAAGGAAGCAAGTGAAAAGGTGTTAAGATAATCACAAGTTCCTGCAGATTACTTGGTAAAATGCTTAGAAGGGCCAAGAAAAATTACTATGTAACTGACAGTGGCTCTATTTACTTAGTAACATTTATAGCAATTATCATATAATTAGACTGCCACTACCTGATATTTACTATGCAATCAAATGACAAGAGCTACCCTGAAATGTGGTAAAGAAGAGAAGGAATATGGTAACAGTGATTTGTAACTTTAATCATTACCAAGTAACAATTATAACATAGCTTAGGACATTTCTGGCTCAAGAATGATTTTCAGAATGGTGTATGTGCAAATCACAGGCCAAAATGAAATTATTTCTTTCAAGGAGATTGAATTTTAGGCTTAAGATATTTACTGTGATGTTATTTTTGGCCATGCTCCATCAAGCTTGGACAAGCTCCCACTTCTACACAGAGGCTGGAATAATCCCACTGCAGTAAAGCACTGAGGAGACAGGAATATTACCTCCTCAGACTCCCTCCATTGCTAGGAAGACAGATGAAGAGGCATCTCTAAAGGAGAATTGTGAAGTCTGATGAGCTAAGATGTTGTGTAGAGGTGTTTATTTTTTCCATTGACTATTAAAGGAGCCTAGGGTGATTGTAATCCTAACATAAGCACCTCTGTTAATTGCATGAAATTAGATAAATTGCACTCAGGCCTGAATTAAAAAGCCAAATAGATTAAAAATAAATTCACCAGAAGCCTGCCTGAAAAGATCAGGCTCTGATTGGAAGATCTCCTGTGTATGCCACATGTTTGTAAAATTATTTGCATCCCACCCCTGCTCAGCCTCGGTATAAATAACATTATCACTTCCATTGCCTTCATGTATTTTGCATTTATTCTACAAATTCTAAAATAATTATTTGAAAACTTATATGTGATACCTGAAAATGAGGAAAATGTAATCAGCGTAGCTTATAGTAAAGTACTTACTAACCACACGTGTTTGATAAATTTGAATTTGGATCATTACTTTTGATTATATGATAAGCATATCAACACGTAAGGAGGATAGCTATGCAGATCATAATACACCTTCAACAAGTGAAGTACATCAGTGTTACTGGAGATGAAATTATATCTTTCAGACTAGTTTCTAGTGAGCTAAAATATTTGCTTAAAAAAATTCAAATGACCTTGAAATAAGTCAAGTGAAAATCTATTACTGAACTGGATTCTTAGATCGTTGCTTCAATAAATATTTAATGAAAAGCTAAGAACTAAACAGAAAAAAAGGACAAATGTTTATGCTTTCCAAAATTTATAGAAAAGTATATCCACTGGGGATATATACATACCTCAGCTTCATGGAGCAATGAATGAATTCACAGATATATTTGCATATGCATCATATCCAAGATTACAGTTCCCTTGCTCCCGGACACTATTTTTGGGAAAGCACAGGAGGCCCCATATTTCATTCCCCTCATTTAAAAAGATTCAAATATGGGAATACAATCTGAAAGGAAGAGAGTGTCAGTCGGCGGAAGAGTTGCAGAATGAAAAAACAGACAGAATGCCTCTCGTCCCTTGAAAAAATATGTGATAATAAATTGATGGTCTAAATTTATATATCTTTGTCCTAAATGGGTAACACTGATGTATTGAGGTTGGTAAAAATGACAACACTGATGAAGCATTAATTTCAAGCTTCATAGTTTTTTGTACAATAATAAAATCATTCTGGCCACTCAATTTTTTTCATTTCATACAACGAATACAGGGTTTTGTATTATCAAATCTTCCTCAGAACTTTCTTTGGTATGGAAAGACCTCATTGCAAGGTTACTTAAGTTTTATAATCCAGCCTTCATATTTGCTTGATTCAGGAAATTACAGAAGGTAATTTGCTGCACCTGTACAGAGAAAGTCTATTCTAATGACACTGATATTTTGCAAGCAATTCTGGTTTTTACAGGTAAAGAATTTCATTTTGAAGTACAGTCTTACTTTGCACAGCTTTACCCGTATTTTTAGCATGGTATAGTCCGAGTCAGTCTGCCTTTGTGCAGGTCAGAGGTCCTGGTGCTTACGATCTTCTCTCCGCTTGGGCTGAGGTGCTGTAAACTGTTTCTGGACTGGTTTCAGAGCTGCCTGACATAGGACTGCCTGTAGCACACTTTTAATGTACACTCTCAGAAGACACTGGGAAAGAAAGTTTAGCTTTCTGCAGCCTTGTCCAACATACCCCTTGTTGCCAGAATGGATTTAATGTATGCCTTTCTCCACTTCTTCAGTCACCTTATGTAAAGGGATTTATTCATAGGTGATTAGGAAGTGAGCAAGCCATCACTGCTAGCTCTGCTCCAAAGGCGGTAAGAGAACCCTTTGCTGTTTCTCCCTCCCACAGCAGGACACAGAGTTACATCAGGGGAACTTTGGTGTGAATTGCTTGGAGACTTCAGATGTCTGCACAATGGTGATGCCTTTTCAGACTGCCACTGTCTGAGGCTGTAGTCAGCAAAGCTAGAACAGGCTTCTTCAGTGATGGGGACTACAGCTTCACCTAGAAGAATAAAGCAGGATAGCAGCACCTCTGAAACCAGAGGTGATATAATCAAGCTCGTTCTGAATTTCTGAGTTTAAAGCACAACCCCAGTAGCAGCACCCTTCTGGGAGCAGAGTTAGAGGACATGGAAATCTCATTCCAGATATAAAGGGGAACTGAAAAGCCAGAGCCAGTGAATTTTATCTCAGTGTGTTATCTCCTGGCAAAGTCAGGTGTGCTTCATGGAAAATTACAAAAGCAATCCAGGAACTCTTGCCTCTGGGCTGCTTGCTGCAAACAAATGTATGTTTTAAATTATTCATGGAATTCTGAGCAATGGTTTCATAACCACAAACAATCAAACCCAGAGTTCATATGTGCAAGACAAGAACTTTAGCTTTAGATTTAATCTTGGCAGGCAGTACTGTCTGTTTAGCACAGTGGGGACCCAGTCATTGATTGACACCCTTCCATAATTAATTAGTAAATCTTAAAATAGATTAGTGGGTACTAGTAAGTTAAACATCCTGACTTCCCTTTCACTGTTTAAAATCCTGCCTTTGGTGATACCACTGGTGGGATTACTCTGCTCTGCTCCTATTAACATTCTTCAGAGCTCAGCCTAGACAGTGGTTTTCTTAGACACAATTTAAATTCCTGCTCTACACTGAAGAAGAATGATTATAAAACTTTTTAGGGTCAGTTTTCAGTAATAAAAGTGTCAGTAGATCACCATGCCACAGGACAGCAGTTTGAAGGATTCATCCTTAAATATAGCTACTGCAGAAATTAATCTACAACATACAAGGAATGTAGATACAGGACAAAACTCTGTCTGATTTTCCAACTGGAGTTGAAAAGAAATTATTAATCAGCTAGCAAAGGTAACTGTATATTTTCAAAACTGTAAAATTAGTTACCTTGTCCAAAGAGACTTAGAAAAATCCATTATCTGTTCAAACACAAAAAAATGTGTGATACCACTTTCATTTTATTTTTTTATCTGCCATACCTTGACCCATGGATCAGGTACAACATCTTCTGCATAATTACCTCCAAGCCAGTTAAAACTGGCTTTGTTAGGATTAGGGAATTTTACACCTCTGTAAGTGACTGTTTTCTCATCCTAATGACAACAGTGTGAGTCAAGGTGGGGGGAGAGGCAGTGTATTGCAGAAATAAATCCTTGAAGACTGCAAGATTGTTTTCCAAACAAGCAATGCCATTTCAGAAGACAATGCAATTTATGTTTCTGAATTTATTTGCACATCACTAGAATGAAGAAGCTTTCAGTAGTATGGAGTGGTTCCTTGCTATTCGTGTAGAAGAAATTCTACAATAAGCAGCCATTGTGAATTGATTTCTGTCTCCTTGTAGGTGTACCTTTGAATAACTTTTTCACAATTCCTTTGACTGGAGGACTTTCAGACACAATTCTGAGCTGTATAGGCAAAATCCTGGTGTCACTGGAGTGAACAGGAACTTACCATTGACTTCAATGAGACAGAAACTTGGCTCTGTGTTAGATAAAAATAAACTCAGATGACTGGTTTCTTTTTGCATGTCCTCAGAACTGAAATGCATGATGAACATATTTTTATAGTCTTTGATGCTTTTTTTAGATATGTCCTTGCTTTTTGGAAGAAGTCCAGGAGGTTTTTTCAGGTTCATGTAACTCATAAGAAACTGTAGCTGCTGCCTATACTAAGGTTTGTGATAAGAGGTTCCTCAAAAAGTAAGTTGCTATACTGCAGTGTATAAGAGATGACAGAACAG
The DNA here is from genome assembly GCF_964188355.1 of Buteo buteo. Taxonomy (NCBI): domain Eukaryota; kingdom Metazoa; phylum Chordata; class Aves; order Accipitriformes; family Accipitridae; genus Buteo; species Buteo buteo. The sequence continues at coordinate 27,828,954 of NC_134171.1, read as the reverse complement.
ATCAGTACAGAACAAGATATAATGTCATTTTAAAATATAGCATCTATAGTTTATATCAGGGGCTTTGCACCAAAAAAGAATGTATTTAAACCAAATAAATAGGCAATGTGTTAGTATCGGAACTCTGTGTTTGTGGGTGGTTTCCATTCTCTTTATGAACAGGGCAGAACCTTTCTGGGGTTTTCAGAAGGCTTCTCCAAAATCCATAAGTCAAAAAGATGTCTTGAGGTCTGTCTTCCTTACACTCTTAGAACTTTTTCATTTTGTATAAATAATATATATATATTATTATACATTATAATATTTGTATAAATAATATTCTTGGGTTTTTTGAAACCTTTTTGGAAATTTTTGTGATGGAACTTCCCAAGTTACTTACTTTGGGCCACCTTTTTGAGTCATTCCTGTCTCTGCACTGGAACATGGGGTTACATGGATTTAATTTATTTTTTAGTAGTTTTTTCTTATGTCATTTTAATTACATGTAATAATAAGCACAATTTACATTAAACATTTACCAGCTTTAAGGCCTCACAGGCAGTGCTAAACAAAGGAATAAGGAAGAAGAGCATACACCTGCAGTTAATAAAACACTGAATCACCACCATTTTAAAAGTCAGTGCCTGTGAAAAAATGGTTCTATATCCACTTTCAGTATCTCCAGTAAAGTGGTACAAATTAGTGAAGGTCAAACACAGTAAAGCTATTAATGAACCTCTAGAATTTCTCACAGAAATTATAATGGTTGCTTTAGTAGGATTTTGCAGGTTGAAACTGCTAAATGATGACAGAATACCTAGGAGGTTAAGGGAAAAATAACTTATAATCGTTCATCAGGCTATTGTGGGGTATCGAAATCTTAACAGTACAGTAAGTTGATTACTTGGTAATGTCTGTGTGTGTGTAGACGATTTGTAGTGTTCAGGGTTTATCACAGGTGTGTCTGGCAATATCTTTTACCCAAGCTCTAGCAGACTTATTCTTCTCCTTCTCTGTCCTGTTGATGATCCCTTTACATTGATACTCACCTCCAAACTAGCCATGAGGAATTCTGAACTGGATCCTTCGGGGTATCAGGTGGAAAGGTTTATTTGTTTCCTCTCTTCCCCTTGTATACCCTCAGAGAGCTAGACATGTTCTCAGAGTCTCCTACTTTGTTACTTGGGAGCCACTCCTTTCCTGGCACTGATGCTGTGTATGACATAAACTCTGTTCTCACTTGTTGATGGACAAAGTTATAAAAGAGCTAAATTAATGTCCACAGTTACATTCTTGCCATTCAGAAAAGCTTGTTTGTATCAATCGTTATATAAATAATTACATAAAAAATAGGAAACAATCTAAAGATGTAATCTATTCCATCCTCTTACCATCAGCCAGTTTCAAATTTACCCACGCCATTCTTTGTATTTACCTAGTCAGTTCTTAAATATGTCCAATGGTGGACATTCCCCAAGATTACTAGGTGATCTATTGCTGATACTCAATATCCATAGTGTTAGCAAGCTTTTCCTAATTTTTGACATGAATACCCCTCACTGCAAATAAAGCTGGAAACTGTTCACCTGTGAATGTGAAGGATAAACTCTTTTCAGAGAATTTGAATATTTTTGACTACAAGGCTCTGGAATTCTTAGACTGAGACAATTTGTGTATTTGTCATTGTCATAATTCTGAGGCAGAAATTAGCAAAATCAAGTTTATATGATCTGCCTTAATTCTGATATTCTTAAATTGTTAACACTTAATTTGAAATGTAAATGTTTTTCAGAATGAATCAGAACACATTTGCATACACGCATATGGACATATACACACACTCACGCCCTGAATTTCTGGCAGGTAGATAGACACACATACTCACATGGACATGGACTCTCCCATGTGGCCTCCACAAAATATTGTCTTACTGAGAATCCATTGATATAGGGCTCTAGGCATGTCCCCAAAATGTCAACTAGCTTAATAAAAAAAAGCTTCCTTCAGTAATTCAACGTTAATGCCTAGCAGAGGTTAAATTCCACCCAAGAAAGCCCTATTATTGAACTGGATTCTCAAATATATCTTTCTGTAAATATTTAATGAAACACTGACAAACAGAAATAGGACAACATTTGATTTCCACCCCCACCCCTCACCCCCAATTAATAGGACAGGGTCCTACTTTAGCATTATACACCTTGGGTTAGTTTATGTACTCAGATGATTCTGTACTGGTGTAGACAAATTTGCAAATATAATCACACAGCCTACCTCCCTCTGTGACCAGATGAGCTTTTGGTAAGCAGAAGGAATGTGAGATCTAGCTTTTAAAAGCATTTTCCACTGTTTTATGAGGATAAGAATTCTTATAAAGAGCAAATAAGTATACAATCAATGAAAGGATGCAAGAAAAAGTAGATTAGTTGCCATAAATCCAGACAGCAGAAGTGCTTAGGGTGCGCCTACGTTACTGACTGGTATGTATAGAGAGATGCCTGCTACATTTTGCCTACACTCTATTTGGAACACTCTGCATGGTGTCCTGGTGCATTGCTTCAAATTGGATACCAGAGCAGTACTGATTCAAGTGCACCAGGAGTGTGCTAAATTGTGCAGCACAAGACTCTTGAGTGCAGATGTAAGGCAAATTTACAAGAGAAAATAATTTCTCCAGTGTATTAAATTGCAATTGTAATTGCATTCTTGGTGTATACTTGGTTCAGCAGTACAAATAGGACTGAGTGAGTACAAATGGGGAAATTGCCCACAAAATCTGCTTTTACTTTTCCCTAAAACAGCTGAAAAAATGGCCCATGAAGCCATTCATCCTGGCTATCATGGGATGGTGGTGTGGAGTTTCCATGGGAATCAGTCACTCATTCATTAATGTCAAAGTGTCCTTGAGCACAAAGGAGAACACTAGACATGGTGGCACTTGTAAATATAGATTAGAGTTTGACAAAGCAACAAACTCCTTATTGTGCCACCAGGGTCAAGCATCTTCCATGTGACTAGTCACACAGATGATGGGTTCTGACTCCTGCACTTCCAACCACAGACTGCTTAATGTAGCATAAGTGACAAAATCTATATTTAGGATGGGCTATAACTCCCTTAACTTTAGCCACCAAAAAGACTGTCTAATCTAAGTTAGCCATCAACGATCTATGTAGGTTCCCTCAGTCAATGGGGAGAGGTCTTAGATATCTATCTTTATCACCTGAACCACTTCCTGACAGAAGTTCATCTCCTTCCGTTGTCTTCCAAGAGATCTAGATGATTAGCATAGATAGGTCCTTACCATTCAGACAGTCAAAATGAGACTAAATGAATCCCACTCTCAAAGAACACAGATAAATGGGAAGTCACTGTGGAATACAAACCTAAATTTGGTAAAGACAATTATATCCATTCATGACAAGGAGGTATTCTGCAGAAATAGCATTGCTTTGACAAAAAGATCGCTTTGCCGTAGCTTTTGCCCAAGTTCAAATGTATTGACAAGTCTTCAAGAAAGAAAAAGATGAGTGAAGGATTTAAGAAGAGATGAAATACTGAGGCAGAGGAGCCTGGTAGGTGGTGATTTTCCTTTCTGATGAGTTTTGCCACTCAGAGCAGAGAGAAAATGGAGGAGGCGTTGAGCCAATAAGGTTGTGGGTGTGTTTGTGTACATGTAATTAGAAGTTCATTGTTCAGTGTGTGAGTATGTAGATCAACCTAGTTTTGCTGTTGAATTCCCTATTAAAATATCTTACTTTTGTATGAGACTGTAATATGTGTAAAAGTGCTATAGATTCTAATAATTTATTATTTCTTTATCTTTGTTCATGGTCTCCTAAAAAGGAAATAACTGTTTCTAAAGTTCAAAGCTTCCTGACTACTTTTGAAGTCATGACAGCACTGTTCCTAGGGAGGGCTGTGATCTAGGCAGCTGTCCCCCAGGAATAAAAGTAAATTAATGGAAAAAAATCATAGAGATATAAAACGGTGCTTTCATCAATAGGGCTTTTCAGTTTTGCTTTATGATATGTCATCTGGTGTGGGAGGGAAAGCAAAGTAACTTGTACTTTGAAGTGGTAGCATGTTCCGAAGCAGTCATTAATGTAGTTCATACCTCTTCTTAGGTACCTGAATCAGAGTCCCTGATTCTTTGAGGTGCTCCGTGCAGCCAGGATACCTTGCAAAACCTAGGCCTGTGCAAGCAGCCTGGAGGGCAAAAATCTGACAAAGAGAACCATTAACTGGAGAGCTTTGGGGTTGAAAATATAAAATATTTTCCAGTTAAGGTGCTATAATTTTTGAGATTTTTACAAAGACCTTACAGCTAGCCTTGCTTTCAGAAAAGTATCTTACATTAAATTATTTACAACTAAGAAAAGTAGTTTTCTCCTTAGCTTCTTATAATTTCAAGTTGAAAAGTTAGATCACAGGTTTTACTATTCTTTCTTCACATTTAAATTATTAAGACATAAAACCTTTTCACATTATATTACAAATACATGAACACATTCCTATAATTTTCATCGGTTTGCACACAGTTTCGTAATGTGTTAATGCCTGTCACATACATTTATTTCTAATCTTAACAGGGAATTTTATGTCTTCTTCCATGGCATAAGCATCCCCTTAGTCAGTTGACACATAATTAGAGGGGTCGCTTTGTACGATAGAAATCGGTTACTTCCCCTACTATGAGCATATTATGCAGCTTCCATTAAGTTTCCTTTGCTTGACAGGTCAAAGAAAGTAGAGGACAACATATAACCATTAATTCTTACCATAGATTGTCCCTAATTACTTAATTATATTGGTTGGCATATATGATAGTTAGTGTATTGCATTATTTTAGCTGATAGTGGATAGCGTAATTCAGCTGAAGTAGAAAACTACATGGAAATAAGCTCAGTATCTTCATATTTTGTACCCTCTGGAAGGACGGTTTTTAGCTGAGACCTACTGAAGAGAATGTAAAGACCTAAGGAGCTCAATGCTCTGAGCTTTCCTTGTGTATTCTCTCCAATAGATTCTGCTTTGAACTAGATCCCATTTAGGATTGGCTCTACCAGGTCAGAGCAATGCCTACTTAGACATCCATGGGGAATGCCCAAAGGAGAGTATGAGAATAGGAGCTGCAAGCAGATGATCTTTCCCAGATGCTCTTCCTGCTTCCAGTAATTTATGGTTTAGGGGATTCCTTAGAAGGTGGTACCTTTGTATTTAATGATCACGATGGACTTCCCTTTCATGTCTTTGTCCAGTGACTTTTGTCACCTCTGTCATCTACTAGAAATCTACAGCCTCCTGTGGCAGGGATGTCTACAGCTTAGTTACAAGTCACAGGATAAATCCCTCCCTGTCTTTACTTTAGGAATTAACTTTTAGTTTCATTTGGAGGTCTTTTAGTCTCTTATTGGAGGAAACAGTGACTATCTGATCAGATTCACTCTTCACCTGTTTGCTCTCAAACACTATTCACTCTCCTCAAATTACCTGATGATGTACAGAATTGTCTTACCTCTTCCCTCATATCTGCTTCTTTTCCAGGATGTTTCCAGCTTTATAAATATACTTCTCATACCTAAGCCATTTCATAACTTTAATTATCCTTGATGGCCTTTGCTGAAAACTTGCCAATTCTACTAATTTGGTAAATTACATAGAAAGTGAACATTAAACTGGAATTTCTGGCATTATTGCTGCAGTAAAACATTGATGACTGGAGAGTATAACATGAATTTGTTATGTTACAGTTAGCTTCACATTTGCTTCTGAAGACACATTTCACCCTCCATTATATGAAGGGGAAAGTAATATGCTGCTTTAATTTTTGTAAATTATACTTTCTAGGCATTCAGACTACTGAATACTGAAAAGGTCAGAGTACTATAGTTCACCAATGTAATTTATGATCTGTCTCATGCATGCTAAGAAATAGCACACATTGGGGGAAACGATGTAAACTCCATGAAAAAAAAAATCAAATTAAGCCAAGGATGATATCCAGAAAGACTAATAGTTTAGAGTTTTAATTTCCTATTGCATTCACATTACATTTAGATGGCAAAACTACAGCTGTCATTGAAGTGTTTTACAAATATTCATTAATTCATATCTTAATTAATTAAGTATTCTTATAAGAAACCAGGGAGCAAGGTGATGTTCCAGTCAGAGCAGATATTCTTACCTATATTCAATACTATACTCTCAGTGACAAAGGAGTCATAATTAGGAGGAATTAGAATCCAGGATTTCTTGGGTGTCACAGTTTTCTTTCTATGATACAAAGGTGTGTATATTACATGATATTTTTGGAACTTTTTGGTGTGCAACAAGCCTCAGACTTTTGTTGCTTCTAGATTCAAAACTTCATTGCGGTCCTGCTGAAGCTACTGTTCAAAATGTCCAGAAAATAAGTTGAGGCCAAAATGATGCTGTCTGTCTTTAAAGTGAAGCTGCACTTTGGTAATGCGATCAACTAATACTTAACAGATGCCAGTAAGACTGCAGGTGCAATTTCTGATTTGAATCTATTATGTTGAATGACTCAAGCCCTGGCTACATGAGATAAAACCTCTTTCTGGGGGGCATGCTAGTATGGTTGAGTGTAATTGAACAGCTTGAGCCAGGGGCTTTCTCATAGAGACCAATGTGAGTTGCTCAAGGTGTAATCTGCAAGGGACATTTCAATTCTTATCTCACTTCTCTTAATCAGCTACAACCCAGAAATTACTTTTCATGCACCCTGTTGTCTTGATTGAAGAGGTACTAAGATATTTTGGGAAAAAAAAGGGGGTAAGAGATATATGAAACTAACACATCACAGAATTAACTCATGCGCATGTATCTGTTCTTGCTCAACTTAAAAACAATTAAAATATTTTATATATCTGAAATTATTTTTTCTTATATTACAGAGGTAAGGTGGTTTTTAGAGGGAAAAAGAGTAAAATGTGACATTCCATTTGAGCAGGAATGGAATGCATCATGTGTTTGCATTTTTTAAATGGCTTTAAAATTCCAAATACAGTTTGTAATTAAATGGTATCTGTAAATGTAATCACAGAATCAACAGCAACTGACTATTTTGTACCCTTGTGTATCCAGTAGAAAATGGAACTTCGATTATTGTGCTTGGCATCTTATTAAACTTTTCTATTCTAATACATTTTTTCCTCAACTTTCCTGTCCTAATGCTCACAAGAGAAACTTTTTCTTCTTACCATTTGTTTATTCCTGACAGGATGGAATTAATTTATAATTTCTTACATTAAATCACTCTATCATTATAAATTACCTTCTTATTTCTAAGCTCAAAACACCTATTTAGGTGAAGGAGTTCATATCCTTTAGAGAGATTTTTGTGATACTTTATATTCGATTGGCAGTGTAGCACAATAGTGGTTGAGCAACATAAGTAAACAATAACAATAAATTTCAGAAAATCTGAGTCTCAGTAGTAACAAAGGGGTATTATTGCAGGCTGATAATTGACACGATTCATTCAGTCTTTCTGGGTTTTGGACACTTTCATATGTATTTTCAGTCAAATCTCATTCAAGGTATGCTACTGAAAAAAAAGTCCTCTTGCTCATACTGTCAGCACAAAAATTCCCCCTAATAGAGTATTTCTGAATACATATTTAGGAAAACAGAGAAAAGTTTTAAAAGACAGAACTATGTCTGAAATGCTGCTGTAGCAGTTCACCAAATAAGACTCTAAAGGATCCTTCATTCTCTATTTCCAAGCCCTGGAAATAGAGTCAAATTAATAGCACCAAAGAAGCAAAACATCTTCTAAACAGTCATGTTTTGCTATAACTAGCAGTCTCAGAGCCCTTCGTGCAAAACTGCTGATAAACAGTGACCATTCACCATGTGGTACCCTTGGAAGAGAATATGTGAACTACTCCGCAGAGGTTTTTCTGATCATTTCTCTTGCACTCTGGCAGGTTGTTTTGACAGCAGCAGGATTCATGGAAGTGGGAGACAGGCCTCCCATATAAGAATGCCCCACAAGAGAGAGAAAGAGCACTAGCTCTCACCAGCTAAAGGACCAAAGACCTGTCAAAATAACTAAAATAACAATGACTCTCAAGGTAAACCCCTGTCATTGGGACTTGGGCTGAATTTCAGGTAGTGTCTTTGCAGGACAACTTCTAACTTCTTCACCACACATAACAGAGTGGGATGGACCTAAAGCAAGCTCTGTTTGTAGGTCAAAATATTGTCTATGCCTCGGACTGAAGTTAAGTTATATCTTGGAGTCAGGAGCCTGAAGGGTGGTAGTGATGTTCCAGCTTCCTTTAAATGGGCAGTAGCACCAACACTGTTTAAACTATTCCTTCAAGCAAGAAAACACACTGGACTCGGACAAGTTATTCTGTCGAACTGCAGTTAAGTAATCTTTGTGAGGACATCTTAGAAGGGGACCAAGACATGACAGTTTTCTACATTTTCCACAGTTTTCTACAGAAAAATTTTGTCACCAGCCTTAAGGTGACACACATAGCAACAAGGTGCTCAGAGCTCATCTGTAGTAAACCATGACTTTATTACTGAAGTTGAAAAAATTTTTTTGGAAAGGCTAGAGTTGAAAAAGTGATCATTCTATCTTTTGTTCTGAATAATTCTCTTACATGTTTAAACCCCTACACAGTCTATACCATGAAAGAAAGCTCACATTTTTGATTGTTATAACAGTAGCCAGACCTGAAACAGAAAAGAGACATTTTACCATGAATGAATTTTCTCCCAAACTAAAGTAATAATCTAAGACTTTTTTATTTATTTTATTTTATTTATTTTGGTTTAGTTTAGTTTTATTTTATCAAATTCTGTATACAGTAAAAGGGAGCAAAAAGCATATCACCCTACCTAGACTTTGGATAATGTTCTGTAGTCTCCAGAATGTAGGATAGCACAGCAGAGAGCATTAGCCAAATAGCATGAATGGCTAATTTTTAAATTCTTGTTTCTTTGAGTTTTAATATGTCCATCTTGCATCTCAGTTTTGTTCAGGAATAAGACCCCTTTCAGATGCTTGCTTAGGGACATGCTATGTTATCAGAAAGAGGAAAACGTACACAGAAAATTACAAGATGTTATACAACTCTATAATAAGATAAAGTTAAGCTTGTGTGTTATGCTTGGAATAAGTGGTACAAGAGAATTTGCCCTATACATTCAATAACACCACACAGATAGATACCACACAGGACTGTTAATGTTCCCATTTTGACCTCATAGATATATTCAGGCAGAAAATTATCTGCTATTAACACACCCACTTTCTGTCCTCCGCTTCGCAAACAAATTTGGCTTAGTGTGAATGTAGGATGGGGTAATTTGACTTTTGCAATCACAGCAGACAGCTGTGAGTGATACATGACATGAAAATGAATTATCCCCGCCCTTGCTCATTGAGAACAGATAGCACTGTGCAGTTATTATGCTGTGTTGCAGTCTGTGCTTGACAGGTATGGAGTAGAGGAAGATAAAATAAGCCTTTATTCCTAGTTTTATTAATTATTCCTATACATACAGAAAAAGGACTTTATACAAACATGATATTCCTTAATTTCCTTTCTGTCTCTCCCCTCTCTCCCTTCTCCATCACTGTGAGATAACTCCACCATGCTCCCAGTCACTTGGGCTTAATAGCAGAGTGTTAAATTAGATACCCCTTTTCCCTTTCCACCCACTGCTAGACTGTTGTTAAATTTCTCCAGTTATTCCTCAGTTAAGATGAACAAGCTATATAATTTCCTTTCTATTTCAGCTGTTACAGTTTTGATAATTTATGAAAACTCTTATCATCTCTCCCCTCATCTAATTCAGCTTTCTTATTTTCCTCTTAGGCTTTACACTGCAAGCCTTCTGGCCAGCTTACCACAGCTTTTTCTCAACCCAGCCTCATTGTCCCCCTTCCTGTTTTGAGCTAACATTTCACTGATTTAGAAACTCTCCATGCCTTCTCTGTGAGCAACAACTTCCCTGTAACAACTTGTCACTTCTACGTATTCTACCCCAAGCTGCCAATGGTTGCTTGGAGTTCAGTGCCTCCAGCTCCCTGGCCTCTCCATCTTCTCTCTGCATCTTTTTCTCATTGGAAGCATCTACACTTTTGCAATTCAGCAGATTTCTCATTGGAAGCTTCTACACTTTTGCAATTCAGCAGATTCTCAGTTTCCTTTCTTTCCTCTTTTCTGAGCCCTTCAAGCCTTGGCTTGCTTACACCAGAAATATTTTAATTATTTTCTAATGCATTTTACTTATTCTGGATGCGGTTTGAACTGTGTCTCAGAGGTACAGATCTGAGCAGTGTTTGTGAGATTTGCCCTTTGTCATGAACTCAAAATATGAAAAAGGGTAAGCAAGAGTGGTTTGGGGGCCTTGTGTGTTAGCATCTAAGTCACTGAGCCATGCTTGCCAGCTCTAGTTTGAATAAATGATTTGAATTATAGCATAATGAGAGCATAGAGGCATTTTTAAATTTATTTTTTTTTAATGCTTTTGGACAACTAGTTTTGAAAAAGAAAATCAACAGCTTGCATAGTGTAAGAAATATGATAAATGGGTCCCTATAAACACATGTATTTCAAATCTGGGTGCCTACAGTTAGACTCCTAAAATCTCTTGTAGACAGTTACATAAATGATCTACTCTGAAACATTGAGTAGTTGCATCTCGCAGTGGCTGCATTGGCTGACCTGCCTGGTTTCCCTTTGCACACCCCCCAATGAGTTTCTGTGACCTACCAGCCACCAGAAAGACCAGCCTTCCTGACCAGTCCATGCTGCCACCTGCATCTCCTCCTGAGCAGTCCCGGGAAAGTATCCAACTTCCAACCAAGCCTGTTTGTCATATCCTACACTGAAAGATGCTTTTGCATTAGCAAGTCCATGTGAGTGCCTGTGTTTTCGTTTATGTGTCGCTCTCTTCTGTGTGCTCCTATTTATGTCTCTAGAGATTCAGCCACATAGGAAGTGTTGTGGTCCTCTGCGTGGTGTGATCAGTTCTGTCCAGGTCAACAGAGGGTGAGGGAGGGCAAAGGCTTTGTCTCCTCTTTATTTCTTCTGGTTTGTTTCCTGGACCACGAATATGTTGCTTCTAGCTTATTTTCCTCCCTTCCTAATCTCTCTCTTTCCCTCACGTGTATCTGCGAAGTGGAATATTCTTCTACATGTGTCCAACCACACACCCCAGGGAGGGGACCACAGAATCTGCTGGGGACATGCCATGGGTGGTGCAGGAGGAAGGCGCCAGACACACTGAAGAAATTTTTTTGCTTTCTTACAAGGCAAACAAATGACAGATCTAGCTGTGCTTGACGCTTCCTGAACACCAGAGACTCTCTCCCTCCAGGGAACCTCAGGTTAATGAGATGGAAAATGCAGTCAGCAGATTCTGCACCATCAGAAACCACCAAACTTGCACAAACTGCCCCCATACCTCTGAACTATGCCTTATTTCTAAAGCTAAAAGACTATTAATACCAGATTCTTAGTTCAGTCCTGATTTGATTTTCAATATCTTCCCTCTGCCCTTCACACTAATATTTTAAAAAGGAAAAGTAAAGGAGGCTGCTTCACAGATACTGAAGTCTCTACAGTAATTTTCAGGCAGAAAATCAAATTGCCTGTGGGCTGTAGATTTTCATAGTGTGCATGCATAGCAGAGGTCACCTTTAACATTAAGGGCATGAATCTCGTTTTCCCTCCATCATCTGAGCTTTGGTGTAACGTCATTAATAACTTCAGCAGATTCACACTGACTGATCTGTGGGGTTACTAAGACCATTAGTTTGGCCCAGACCTTGTATTTAAAGTGTAACTAATGGCAACGAAAACTCTTAACTGTGCTTTAGAGAGAAAATATAATAATGAAAAGCTGCTGACAGTGTCATAGGAACCATATCAGACTGCTTACTTAATTTTATACAAAACTCTCCATTACTAGATCCTACCTTTTTTTTTTGCAAAGCAGATTAACCCATTACCCCCATTTTGCAGCCAGAATTGAGGTTCTGAGAGATTAAAATCATTCAAAGGGCAAAATTACAGGTTTTTTTATTCCCTTATAGTCCATTACAATCAAAATGTGACAAGCTGGATCCTGTAAAGGAGAGAAGGCAGGACTGTGGTAGTAACAAGACATCAGGAGAAGGAACAGAATGAAGTCTGGCTTTTGAGCTAGTTTTGAATTTTGTTACTGGAAAGACAACAAGGCTTAGCAAGCTTGCTCTGAGAGAAATCTGTTTACCTTTCTAGCTACTTGACTACTCACAGAATTCCTAAAATCCCAAAATATTAGTACTTTTAGGTGAAGGAGCTATCATAGAGTGAGGCTGTAACATGAAACAGCGAGAACCTGAATATTTCCAGGACAAATATGAAAATAAGTGTGCCAAATGTAGCAGCTGCTGGAGTCATAGACTCAAAACGTGTCCTGTTTTAACTGTTGTGGTCACACCAAGAAGCAGTAGGCTTTGACACCAAGACTTTGCGTTTTGCTGAACTGCTGTGAGCTGCACTCTGACACCCCGGGTACAGTCATACAGCTTTGGAGTTTGCTGGAGCGCTCTGAGTCGAATCTACAGCTTACAAAAGGTTTTGAATCTTTCTGAAGGACTTGGTTTAGTGGTTAACTAGGTTATCGGTTACACTTGATGATCTTAAAGGTCTCTTCCAACCTAAATGATTCTACTGCTGCTGGTAAAGGCTTTCTGTTAACATATTTGCTTGTAAATAAAAAGAGCTATACCAAAAATAATTGTAGCAATGAGTCATTCCCAAATTATGACCCATTTTCTTTGATTAACACTTCTAGGGTCTAAACGAGCCAGCTGTGCTATGCAGTGCATTAGTTCAGTGTGCTCTATAACAAATTAGGGTTTTTTTCAAAAGTGAGTAGTGTTCCAATACTAAAAGCTAGTATTTCCTGTTTAATTCAAATATATCTGTACTGACCTTACCCCGATACTCACTGTGCTTAAATGACTGTGCCTGCACTTCTCCTTCATCTCAAAACCTCCCACCTAAGGCAGCCAAATTCTGCTTCAGAAATGGTAGTGCCTGAATTAACTTTATTTCGGATTCCTCTTTGCACAGCTACTTGCTTCCACCGATTAAAGAAGCCATTTCTTAGCAGCCTTCCGGAGTGTCACAATTTTAATACGTCAGATATCTCAATTTGGCTGTGTCCTTTACAGAGTACAGCCAGCACCTGTATGGCTAGATCCTGTACGTCATTTTTCTGCCTGGAGTTCTTGAGATCTGTGGATTTGTTGGCTTCTAAAAAGATTTCCAGCACTACTCAAAGATGCTTGCTTTTCTTGGCTCCTTTCCTGGATGCCTTTCAAAGCAGTACAGTGACTTGCAAGGATCTATAGACCACGGTTAAAACCCCAGAGCTAATTACCTAGGTGTGGCACTAGGGTACCTGGATGTCTGCAGTACAGAGAGCAAAGTATGCAGATCTGTGACAGTTTGGTTAATGAATTTCTATCATAAGTCACCATTCTCTTAGCCAAGGCAATAAAAATGAATCTAACTGATATTTATGGTTGTTGTGATACAGCAATGCATCTATGTGGAGTAAATTTTAGGTGTGTGTAAAGCACTGGCCTATGATACATGATCATGTTTCTGTCTGTGACTGGCACAACCTATTACTAACAGTTACCCATCCTCCTCTTTAGTGTTGTGATAAATCTGATTTTAAGCAATGACAGTTCCTGAATTTCATCCTTTGCACCCAATAAATCATATTGCACAATATGTTTATACAATGGCATAGAAATCTACTTTTATAAACATTAAATTTTATCCAATTCTTAGTGAATTTTCCAACAGTAGTGTTTCTAGAACAGACAGACAAAACCTTCAACACAGATTTGCTTTTTTGGCAGTTCACCTTTAGATCAAAGTATGCATGTTATGTCTTGGTCCATTTTTAGTGCTGGATTTTCTTTCTTGGGAGAAATTCCTTATTAGTGCATTAAAATTCAGGAAAAAATTATGCAAAAATTGTATGAGAACAATTAAGGACATAGCTGTGACCAGTTAAGCATTAATTGCTGCTGGTTTTGAGCTACAGTGTAGACAGATTTTTCAGAAGCTATTTTCACACTTAAACTGTTTAAGCAAATAGCATACATTACTTCAGAATTCTGAATTTATATCTAAATTATTTGAATACAGCCAAGTTACAATCGTATAGCTTCTACTTCTAAGGTTTACGGTGATTCAGATCATTTCTAAGAGTCATAATTTTCTGCAAAAACAAAGCATGTTCTTTTGATTGTTCAGACTGTATTTGAGTTTCCTGAACGTGCTATGTATTTACACATTTTTCAAGAGTAATATTTTCCCTGCATTCAAGGTTATTTAAAAAACCCCAACCAACCAAACAAAAAAAACCACCAGAAAATATTGAGAGAAACAAAAAAATGAAGAGCTTTTATTTTCTGGTGTAGATTTTAGCCTTTACCATGTTTCACTTCTTACTTTTTTTTTCCTCAGTCAAAGTAATACCAGAATGGGGTTAGAGTTAACTAGAACTTAATTTACTGTTTCAGGTGAATGTGTATATCTATTAATCCTGTCAAAACACATTTTGGTTTACATACTTTTAACGACAGACCTTAAAGATTTCTGCAAGGCACACATTTCATCAGCATTCATCCTAAGAAGAACATTAGATTAAACAGAGGTAGAAGAGAATTTCCATTTTAATTTCCTGTGATTTAGGCATCTGTTCTTGCTCAAAAGCAGAAATTATAGTATTTCCCAGAAAATTAATTTACTAAAAGAACATTTGGTCAGTCAGCAATGTTTGTTATTATAAAGTTGAAACAATTTGTATTGGTTTTATGTGGCAAGGTTTTGGTAGCGGGGGGGGGTTACAGGGGTGGCTTCTGTAAGAAGCTGCTGGAAGCTTCCCCTGTGTTCGAGAGCGAGCGAGCCCATACCAGTCGGCTCTGAGACGGACCCGCCGCCGGCCAAGGCCGAGCCAATCAGTGATAGTGGTAACGCCTCTGTGATAACATTTTTAAGAAGGAAAAAAGTTGGGAGAGTGGAGAAACAGCTGCGGGAGAGAGGAGTGAGAACATGTAAGAGAAACAAGCCTGCGGACACCAAGGTCAGTGAAGAAGGAGGGGGAGGAGATGCTCCAGGCGCCGGAGCGAAGATTCCCCTGCAGCCCGTGGTGAAGACCCTGGTGAGGCAGGCTGTCCCCCTGCAGTCCAGGGAGGTCCACGGTGGAGCAGATATCCACCTGCAGCCCGTGGAGGACCCCACGCCGGAGCAGGTGGGTTCCCGAAGGAGGCTGTGACCCCGTGGGAACCCCGCGCTGGAGCAGGTTCCTGGCAGGACCTGCGGATCTGCGGAGAGAAGAGCCCACGCTGGAGCAGGTTTTCTGGCAGGACTTGTGGCCCCATGGGGGACCCACGCTGGAGCAGGCTGTGCCTGAATGACTGCAGCCCATGGAAGGGACCCATGCTGGAGCAGTTCGTGAAGAGCTGCAGCCCGTGGGAATGGCCCACGTTGGAGAAGTTCGTGGAGGACTGACCCCGTGGGTCGGACCCCACGCTGGAGCGGGGGAAGAGCGTGATCAGTCCTCACCCTGAGGAGGTGAAGCGGCAGAAAATAACGTGTGATGACCGTAAACCCCATCCCTGTCCCCTTTGTGCCGCTGGGGGGGTTTGGTGGAGAAATCCGGGAGTGAAGTTGTGCCCAGGAAGAAGGGAGGGGTGGTGGGAAGGTGTTCTGAGATTTCGTTTTATTTCTCATTACCTTACTCTGGCTGATTTGTAATAAATTGAGCTAATTTTCCCTAAGCTGAGTCTGTTTTGCCCGTGACGGTAATTAGTGAATGATCTCTCCTGTCCTTATCTCGACCCGCAAGTTTTTGTTATATTTTTCTCTCCCCTGTCCAGCTGAGGATGGGGGAGTGATAGAACGGCTTTGGTGGGCACCTGGCGTTTAGCCAGGGTCAACCCATCACACAATTTTATTGAACTTTTAATCTGAAATGCATTTTGAAAGGCTCAATTTTACAGAATGTTTGGGGAAACATTTCAAAATGGCAACATGAAGTTTTACACCATCAAAAAAAAGCTTTTGCAATAAGAACATGATGTCTTAGTGAGTGCTCCCCTGTTATTTCAATGATAATGTTCTGCTAAGAGCTTCCTGACCAGATCGATTTATTGGAAGGGGAACCTCATCAGGCCCTCCCCACCCATGAGCACGGGTCTTCTGAAAGTAGCTCAGGTTAAGTAAAGGCTGTGCAGGTATGAAAACTGCATAAAGAATCCAGTTTCTTACTTATCGCCTTCATTTCAGCTCCTGTCTGAATCTGCCAAGAATGTTGATTTACGCCTATGATGATATCAAAAGACCATCTAAGCAGTCTCCTGCTGGGACTGCCAGGGTATCCTCACGCTCTGCTCTTCTCAGCTTTCCTTACTAGGTAGCCTAACTTTTCTACTTCCTCTTTATAAATGGTTGAAGCAATTAGTACAGGATATTGGTTTTTTCTGGTTGATCTTGAAGATAAACGGTACTATTAAGCCTATACTAGTGTTACAATTGCGTTTTGCTTTTGCCAATATTGCTAGCATTCTATTCTACACGTATAATGGCATACATTTCCTAGGTTCAGTGCTCTGTTTATTGAAGAGTAGTCTCAAATATATGATGATGACTGAATAAAGTGTATCATTTTTGCCCATTTCACCTCCTTGAAATATTTGTCTATGTTGCTGTTTCTTTGTAAATCCTGGCAAAAATAGTCCAAAGGAACTATATCAATTGTGCAAAAAAAGATTTGGAATAGTTCCAGCAGGAACTCTCTATTTTTTCAATTGCAAAATTTAATCTGATAAATTCAGACATTTTTTACAGCCTAAACAAGCCTACATGGAAAGTCAAGGAAAACAACGTAAACTCACCATGTATTAGATAAGTATTTTGTTTTGCCTAATGTTCTTTTCTTCTGTCTACAGAAAGTGAAGTTTCTTGTTCTTTTTTGTTGATTTCTTTTCCTCTGTCGTTGCAGTGCGTTAAGGAATCAGACTGCAAATTCAGCTTAGAATTTGATCTAGTGCCTACTATACTTTTGCACTGATTACTGTAAATGTCTCTGAAAGAAATGGTGACCATGAGGATAGAAGCAAGTTAAAAGAACCTGGGAGGTAGATGTTCAGGTAAAATCCCCCCCCTAGTTCCTCTCAGCTGACAGCATAATCTAACAGGGTTTTTCATCCTGAAGTACAATCCTGTTTCTAATCCAGTATTGGTTGGTTTTCACACTCTCCCTTGGGAGGCTGTGCTTGATAGCAGGGCTGGTTTTAAATCCACAGCAACACCTTCTTTTACACAGTGGGAGTAAGGCAACTGATGTCTGTCCCACAAAAGGCAGGCCAGCACATGCTCCAAAATAGGTCCCATGTTAACGGCAGAACAACACCTCCTGGGTCACTTCTCACCTGTTTGTATCAGCCTGCTTCTGGTCTTGAGCCACACCGCTGTGTGGTGGTCTAAAGATAAGTCTCTGGGTAAGAAAGGAGGTTTTAATCTTCACTGTTGTCAATCCAAACTAAATTACAGGAAGAAAAGGGAATTTGTCTTAGAATAATGAAACCAGACTTGGTTCAGACATAATTTAGGGATTAACAGTGGCTGAACCTGAGGCCATCATCTTCTCTCTTTTGATTGCTAATCATCAGGAAATGCCCTCACCTGATCATTATTGCTCAGTTAAATCAAAAATATGCTAATGGCATAAAATCATAATGTTCGACCACTATCTCAGAAAGTTTTGGCTAAAGAATTACTTATGCCCAGGAATCTTTTTATCTGTAACACATTGTGTGAACTATGGAGAACAGTAACATATGCTGTACATTTGCCATACTCTGTTTTGCCATAAATGTACAGCTTCTTTAAGTTCTATAAAATGTCACGTAACATAAATATACAGGCTGCAGACTTCACAGAAGAACATTTCTCATTAAACATCTGCCTTTCCTAAACTGTCCCCATTATTGAAAATAAACATATTCTACGTGTATTGAAAGACAACTTTCTTTTTAGACAAGTGAAGCACTGCTCTTTCCAAGAACTCTTATAAAATAGATTGCACTTTTTTTGTTCACTGTCTGCCTGCCTCTTTACATACTCTTTCCATTGCACCAAAGAGCCAAGATAAGCTGGTCATTTCTTCCTCAAAGACATTGTGAACCTTATAATAAAATCTAGTATTGGAAAACTTGGAGTATTTAAATAGATTCATTTCCTGAATTCCTTTAAAATGTATTGGATGGATTAGTTTTCAGCTTTTTAGGGGAAAAAGTAAGAGTTTTAGCGTAGATTTCAGAGAGTCAAATATATCATTAAACAGGGGGAAAATTCTTCCTAGTAGATTATAACTCTAAGAAGTTAAGTGGGATCACTTAAAGTTAATAAACAACTAGCAAAGACTATGATCAATCTTCTTTATAATTCTCCTTTTCCCCAGAAAAATAATATTTCAGAGGGCATGGTTAAAGTTGATGACAAAACAAAGCAATATGAAAGAAAGGCAGATCAGTTGCATAAGGGACTCAGAAAGAAACAAGCCACATTTTTGTTTACTGCCTGACTGCTGTCAGCAATCTCCCCATAAGGTATAAAGCGAGAAACTAATATGCAACAAAAGAGAAAGGTCACTCACCACAATAAGTCAGCAAATGTTTAGAAAGGTTACACATTACGATGACAATTGTGAACACCATAGTTATTCCATGGATGAGCAGTGAGGCAGTGAAGTTTCATTAAAACCAGAGTGATGTTATTAAACTTTTATAATTTGACTGGGATACGTGCAGCAGCATTTTTCATAAGCTCAAGCCTGTGCAACGTGCAATGAGGGAACCAATAAGTAGTGAATTACAATAATCAATATGTGAAATGACAAAAGCATTAATCAACATTGCAGCAGTGTCCTGACCTAGGAAGAAATTAGTTTTATGTAGATCACATAAATACTGGATAAATTACATACTGGGCCAAATGAATGGTTCATGTAACTCAATTGCTGATATATGCAGCTGGTGACACATTTGGATCTAGTGATGAATTTGGATGATTACATTTTGACATGATATCATACTGAGTCAGGCAATTAGCATAACAACATTTTCACAAGGACTTATTTGGATGTAAAATTTATGTAGATTCAGCTGTGCTCATGCATTTTTCTTGTTTGCATGGGACATTATATTGCTCCACAAGAGAAAGTCACTGAGTTTTCTGGCATGGGTACCCACAGACGGGTAAGATTAGGTATGCATATTCTGTTGCTGGAAACAGGAAAACTATGGGGTTTTTTTTGTTTGTTTTCTTTTTTTTTTTTTTTGAAAGGGACATCCCTTAATATAGAGCCCAGGATCAAAAGTGATCAGAAGTGATTAATAAACCAAGCAGGGGACCATTTGCAAGTGTTCAAAGGCTTCACAGCACAGCAAGACAAAATCAATGTCAAAATTTGTGTGTTGCAATTATCCTTTCAGAAACTCCTTTTGTTTGAGTGCTTTGACAGAGGTGATGCGAATGTAGCAGAGAGGGTGTTTCTTGCCTCACTATCTATAGTCTTATTCCAAGTACCTAGAATTATCCACGTTTCTTGTAAATATTTATATGCAATATATAAAATAAGGGATATGTTGGAAAACATTGTTACAGAAATGTTTTAAGGATGGCTTTAAATGAAAGCAGCCTTTAGCATATCTCTTCATTAAAGACACTATAGAATAGCACCAGTGATAACTATACATATATAGCCATTCCAATTTTCTCAGCTCACCATTGGGATGGATGATAAAACTGTTTCAAGTGTAAACAACCTCCTTCAAGAGATACGAATGGGTCCACTTGCTATCCTCCAGTGTTAAGATAAATGATTTGGCACATATACTCTTGGTGTGAACTTCTTGCAGAAATGAAAGGAGAGAGTGAAAATGAATAGCAGCATGGCTGCGTTCCCTAGGCACGTCTCTCTCAGGAAATACAAGCATCTTTGGAAGGGAAGCAAGAGCACAAACATAAACAATAGGCAAGAGAAGATTTTTTGGCTAATAAGCAGAAATAACTGTTAAAATTGAAAGAGCCTTACCTAAAATACGGCTGGTTTTACTAGCCAAAAGAAAAGCTCTGCATGAAGACCCAAGGGAATTTTCTAGGAACTTAAGAAGTGTTTAGAAATAAAAGGTAGAAGGGTGAATTTGAAGTATCTATAATACACCTTTATTAAATCCTCAACATTTCTGTATTCTTTATATAGAAAAACGTATGAAAAATAAATGAAAATGACAGGTTGTAGGCACTATGCTGCCTGACATAGTGGTGATATGTATTGATCCTGCCAATGTCTCAGAGTTGTTCACTTGCAATGATTGCTTTTTTGACTGTTCATTCAATTCTTGTTAACAAAAAAATTCAGAGTGAGATCCATTAGTCTCCTCAATCGCTAGTGACTGTCAATGAAGAGTTTGGTTTTACTTGGGATAACTCTAACTTTGGCAGATGAAAAGAATACCCATGAGGTCGCTGAATAATTTGGGAGTGACTCAAACTTTGACCAACAGCATTAAACTGAATTTATTCAACAATTTAGGCAGAGCCAGAATAAGAAAAGTTGATTTAATATCCAAGTAAGGGATTGAAAGAACAATGCTTTCCCAAGAAATCTGAGGTAGATTGAGCAGTCCTTTATCTTGTTTCTGACCAGAAAATATGGGATCTCACTTGAAAATGAGGAAAAGTAGTATGGACACTGACATTGGCCTAAAGCAAAAAGTATACGAACAAACAAAACCCATGTTATCTTTCAATCACAGTAGCAGAGCTCTGTTTCATGTTATTTCAGTGTCTGTAAATACTCACCTTTTTCCACAGTTACTAACACAGTGGAAGGACTTTATGTTAGAAGCAGTAGTTAGACTTCTGTGCAAATGCAGATTGCCTTTCTTTTCATAGCTAATGGTGAAACAAAATATCATGTCTGAAAAAAATATAATGCATGATCATCCAAAAATAGAGGACCTCAGTAGAAAATCCAGGCTGCAGGGAAGAAAAAAATAAATCTTTGAATTAGAAAACTGATAGGTCAATTGAGTCGCACTGAACCCTTCCAGACTCATCCGTTTCCTGTTTCCACTGTTGTGATCATTATGAACACTGAAGTGTCAAAAAAAATGAAACAGTAACAACTGAGAACAAATTGGGACTCATTTTGGATAAGTTGTGCAGGCATATGTAATAAAGGACAATATTAGTCCCAAACCACCAACAATTAAAGCTACATCACTCAGTTTCTCTAGAATTTTATGCATGATTATTAATGTCATTGACTGAAATTCTGTCTTTATTCCATTATAATTTAGTTACTTTACCCAGTTTCTCTAGGTCACTGGAAAATATGTCAGGATTTATAATGTTGAATGAAATGCTCTTTTTAAGTATCAGAAAAGGTATTTTAGGCAAAATTCTATAATGTTACCAAAAAAGATTGTACTTTGGGAAAATTTTAAATACATGCTCTTTGCTTTTTGCCTGAGTAAGTACGCTTTGTATGCTTGGCATTAGCACAAAGCCTGTCATTATAAATAACACTTCCAGACAACAAGGAAAATGAATTCTGGCCCATCTTTATCATTAGCTATTTCATAGTTGCTTGTTGTATTTCATCAAAAAATATTATGTGCCTATCATTTCTCAAAAAATATAGTTGTTCTATTATCTTAGCCTAAAAGCTAAAAGCAGTAAAATATCACATGCTTTGACATTGCTATTTATTGTACAGAAGTGCAAACAGGGAAAAATGGATATGAAACAAACCTAGCAAAATTAATGTGTGCTTTGGTAGCTCTTGGTTTATAAAAAGGTTACACTAAGCAGTTTGCTGGTCTGGAAAAATTTCCTTATTTTTCAACCCTCTAAAACTTTTCCAAATAATTTATAGGTTCAGTCTATCACCAATATGTATGTCAAAAAAATTCACTATACTACTGAGAAGTGGAAATAGTTTTTTTGACAAGTTCATGCATGAATTACTGAAAGATCGACGTTGTCACATAAATAACTGCTTCAGAAAGTAAACTGAAGCCTGAGAAGTTTTAGCTTTTGTGTTCCAGGATTTCACGTTCACTAATCCTTAAATGATGGTGAAAATTTGCATTTGATGCTTATGAAGCGAACTTTACAAAAAGTAGAAAATGGTAAAATTGCTTGAAGTCCAAAATAAAAGTATTCTTATTGGATGGGGCTGTATATCTCAGTTGTGGGGGACTGATTTCTCTTTTGAACTGACAGTAACTCCATAACTCTGCTTTAGAATAAACCTCTTGGTGCAATAAGAAGAGCTGTGCTATTTAATTAGATTTATACAACAGGTTCAGAATGTTTGTATTTTGTTCACTGTAAAACCTGATCGAAGACCATCACAATGTGACCTTCCAGGCTTCTGATCTTCCGTGAGGAGTACTACAAATCCCCCTCTCCCATTGACTTGGGTAATACGTGAATACAAGAATAATTTCTTAGGACGTATGCCACACCTTGAAAGTTCAGTTCTGTTGTTACATTTAAATTTCTATAATCTGCTAGTAAGGCTTTGTTCTTTCTTTGCAACAGCATTGTTTGTTTGTGGGTTTTATTGTTTGTTTGTTATATCGGTCCTCAGCCTTCAAGCACTTTATAGGAGGAAGCATGACAGCTTTTATTACTAGAAGACAGGAATCGGTATTATGGTGCAGCCAGTGAATAGTATTTCTCTAGACTTAAAGAATGCTGATCTCATTTACAAAGTACATTACTTTGCTTCCCATTCTAAGATGAATACATTAATATTTTTGAAAATGACATTTCATGATTAGCTAAGCACGACATCTACACAGTCATTTCAAATAAGATTGCCTGTTCTCAAAATTGTTTTACTATGTCAAAGGAAACAATAGTCTTTCTTGCAAGTCTGTTTAAATTTGAAAAACAATTATTTAAATTCACTTTGACTTACAGGCCTGACTTTTCAGTAAAGAAATAAGCTTATTTCTATATTTTCTTTTCTAATATTCTGTATTATATCTTATTTTCCAAAGACTTTCAACACTCTGTGGACTTAGGAAGCAATTTTCATTAATGTTTCTAGTGAAAAATGATTTAAGAACATTGAAAAGCTAATTGACCAGAGATTCATGGGAAATATTTTGCTTTTTATATTAAATACGAGTAGAATTTCAATGAATTAATACAGGCTGAAAAGAGATACCTTTTCAAGGTTTCACCTGTGATATTGTGACACTTAAAAACAAAAATAAATGAAGAGGGGGGTATTTCCAGTGCAGGTCAGCATTTACAGTATCTAAAGAGAGTAGTCTCTGAAGTAGTACGTTGAAAATGAGAGTCATGCCCTGTGAAGTGGTGAGATAAAAGTTCAACAGTGTTCAAAGTGTCGAAGCTCACTGATCGGCCCGAGCCCTCACCTGAAGTAAATCAGCGTATCTCCAGTGAACTGGGTCACTGTAGTGGGCTGTTTCCCTCAGCTCTGGTACCCATTCAGCCATACGTATTTGATCGCTTGGGCTGTAAGTGTCAGTCTGTCAGTGTAACGGTAGCTGTGATGCCAATTAGAGGTTCTTTCTTCAGACTCCCGGCTCCCTGCTTTTGATGGTGACAGCACCTACCACGTGTGCTATGGCAGCCCAACACGGGCATATTCTAAATAACATTAACTCCCTAGTAGGCTGGACTCTTTTGCAATTGCATGCAGTAATTTGCATCACCACGTCTGAATTATATATAAGGCTCTAAAGGCAGGAAATGCAGAGAGCTGCACTTCCCGAGAGGCAACGAGTCAAGGAACATACAGCTGAAACACACCACCACAGCATAAGTTTCCAGAGGTTAATATGTGAAATGGCAATCTCCCTGTAGTTTTGTCCAGCCAGCTTTCAAGATTCCTTGCCAGAACACATACTGAGGTCAGTAAATACATCAAAGACCTACATCTGTATGTTCACCCGTGATCAAGATACCAGTGTAACATATTTTGCTTGGTGAAAAATATACAGCAGTAGCTGGACTGAGTTCTGTGTTTGTTTGTAATACCTAATTCTGTCATATGAGACATTTAAAAAAAAAAGATGAAGAAGAAAAAAAGAAACAGAAAACCCATTAAGCATGCTCCAATGACTGTAGAAAGGATTTCAAAGATAGACTATTCACTCTTCAATGTCAGAAATTCATTTGTTTCTAAGTTTCATCCTTCAGAGACCTTTGATCCGATTCCCATTTCCCATCTTGCAACTTCAATATGTATAATGTTGCTTCATTATTTTCTGACATCTTGCCTCATGGTGAGCAGGTGTAACTTGAAAACAGTGTATAAAAGCAATCTCTAATGCTGTTTCCAACCCCTGAAAAGTAATCTATGCCTGAACCACTCATTTGAAAGAAAAAGCATGTCTTAAGTCCTTGAGGTTTGGAGCAACTTTCTCTTCTGCTTTGAGATTTTGTGTGTGAAGCTGTTTGGCTCACAGGAACCTTAAACTTCATGTACCTACCCAATTTTCATGCAAATGGATATACAGATGTTCTTAGGGCAATTCCCACACTTCATTGCTAGTACAGGAAGGCCAGTACAGTAAAGGAAAAGGAGCTGAGGAAGGAAACTTACTCTGCTTTCATTGCTGGTCAGATTACTTGTCACAGAATACAGCTGTATACAACGTGTATATAACTTGCACTATTTTTACCCTGTCTGTAGCTGCGACTTAGGTTACTCTGGTAGCACCAGCCTTCTGGTGCTCTCAGACCAGGGCTGAAGTACTTGTCTTGGCCAACATGTTCCCCTCTTTTGGCACCCATGTGATTCTTCTCCGTAAGCTATCTCAAGGCAGATAATCAAGTAAAACAAAGAAGCGAAGCGAAGCGAAGCGAAGCGAAGCGAAGAGAGAGAAGGCGGCAAGAAAAGGAAAGAAAAAAGAGAAAGGGAGAGAAAAGAAGGAAGGAAAAGAGAGAGAGAAAGGAAGTCTGTTAGAAACTAGGTCATGGATCATTATGACAATAAGAGTTGCTTCTCTGAAGTCATGGCTTCTAAAATTGAAAACATTTTGACAACTTTAATGTAGCAGTTCTGAAGTACTGAAGCACTGCAAGATTACTAATTTCCAAATAAACTGAATCTTCTCTTCAAGAGGAGTCTTTGATCAAAGCACTTCTCTGTTTATTAGGTTTTTTTCCAAGTCGTATTAGCAATACATGAATTATTTTGACCATCATTTTGCAGATGATAATTAAGAACTGATGATAGGGAATTGGGAAGCAAGGGGAGGATAGGTTTGCTTCATTTGCTGTACTTTGAGCCCAAGAGATATAAAGGAAGGTATTGCTAGAGTCTTTAGGAACACTAGCAGAATTCTTAAAACTTTGCTTTTTTTTTTTTTTTCTTTTTTAATTTGGAAACTGAACTGATTTCCCCAAATTGCAAATGCAACAATTCATTCTGAATTGGCATCCTGCCTGCAGTGCTTTTTGACCCTGCTAAGATGACTGCTTCCCCTGAGCCAAAATACGTGAAAGGGAAAATGATGCTTAACATCATGTAGATAATGTTGGCATACGCAAAATGTCTACATGCATTACACTATAATCTGTAAGATACCAACACTACAAATATGCTTTTTGTTTAGATTTAGCTATTCTTTAGTCAAACTGTGAACAGAAAAGACTGAAGAAAAAACTGTAATGTTTTACTAATATTCTTCTTTAAAAATTTCTTCCTTTTAAGTGTTTATGCTTTTGAAGCTGAGTGAATTCTCTGCAAGTATAAGGCAGAAATTCACTCACATTTACAAACACATTTTCAATGTTTGTGTTGATAACCTTCCATGTGTTCATTCTGTACCAATACTTTCTTATGCTGGGAATATTTGCCAAATCTGAAAATAACCTTGCATAATGTGCATGGAAAAGTTAGTCAAACTGAATTTCAAAGTTAATGATCAACTTGCCCATAGCAATCACACAGCTTCATGTATCATAGTCAGTGTAAAACTGTTTCTCTGTTTTGTCCCATTCAAGCAAAAATGAGGAAAAGTGGGGTTTGAAAATGAGAAAAAGTCTTAATACAACATAAACCAACAGATGTAATAAACCTCTGAGCAATAGAACAGTAACTCATTTACAAGAATTTGAGCTTTAAAAAAAGTTCTAGCCACAGTATATGGAGCAGCAGCAGATCATGAAACTAGAAGACAGTGTGGTTGGAGTAAATGTTGTTAAAATACCTCTCAAATACTTAATTTACTGAACGTTAGCATGTTTTCTTCTTTAAGATAATTTACAGTAACCTTGTAGGTTACTGGAAGGGTTTAAATTGAAATTAAAGGTAATTTAATCTCCTTCATGAGCTAATTAACCAGTATTCAGTGAACAAATTATTTTTTATTTTTATAGTTCCACAGTTACATTCCAGGGATGTTATTTGACTAAAAGGAAATATTATATTAAAACTTTTATTGCAGTTCAACAAGCACACACAGAAGGCCAGTTCTCAGAACTCATTACTGAAAAGCATTTCAAAAGAAACACGAACATTTTCTGCAGAATTAACAGTTTAAAAATTCCTATTAAAAATGTTTGAATTGAACATTTCAAAGAATATTTTAATATTTCAGAAGTAAAGTAAATCGTTTCAGATTAGGGTAACATTGCCTTCTTACCAGAGACATTTGGAATAAGTTAATTTGGTTTAAAGAAAAACCTTTGACAAAATCAAAGCTTTTGCATGAAAGGAACCAATATTGCTGAAAATAACCCTCATCAATAAATAAATAAATAAATGCCATGATCTTAGTAATCCAATTTGTTACGTAACTAAAAAGGGATCTTGTTGGTAATTATTTTTGCTATATAGAGAGGTAGAGTTTCCATATAAAGGATGATCTTTCTGCTGTACTCTAAGCAGAACTGACAGTCTAAATAAATGAAGCAGGCTAAAGATGGGGTGGGAAAGAGGCATAGTGTAGGTCAGCGGCCACATCCAAACTGCAGCAGGCTGGCATCTCTAAAGAAAAGCATGTCCCAGTGCTGATCTATTTAATGCATGTCTGAACACAGCCTTTTCAGAAGAAAAAAGCAAGCAGAGAGCTAGATTAGGCAAGAACCACCCATTTTAGAAGTGATACACATGCTTGTATTGCATCCAGTTGAGGAATATTAAAGAGAAGCTTTCAGTTAAGGACAACAATTTGTACTTGTCTAGGAGGCAATCATCTCCCACATTTCCTCTTGAATCATTTGATACAAGCCATTGTCAAAGACAGGACAGAAGGTTAAACAGGCAACTGGTCTGATCATGTATGAACATTTCTGTGTGGTTATAGCCACTACTGCTAAGCACTTCTCCAGAAAAACTAGAGAATCTAATAAATGTTGCCCAAACAGCCAGAAACTCATCTAAATCAGCAGGTATTATAACCACCTGCAAAGTAAGTTTGAGAATCTGATTTTCTACAGATAGGGCAGCTATTTGAAAGGCCTAATTGCATTAATTATAGTAAGTGTTTCATAATGTTTCATCAAAAACAGTGACCCACTCTGCATAGCAGGTGCTCATTAAATGTGGAAGATCTCCTATTAATAATCATTTACCCCTTGTGGAAATTGTGTACTGTATGTAATAAAGATAAAATTTAACTTCCCCAGAAAGCTACCCAAGAAAACAATATTTCAGTGAAACCGAGTTGAAACTCCTTGTTATTTCTTCACATTCAGTGGACTGAAGAAAGAATAAAGTGACCCTGCACTCTGTTGTTCCCTCAGAAACAAAATATTATTTCTCAGTAAAACATGTAAGTACTAATCTATATACCACAAATACAAAACCCAATGGATACTCTGCTGTAATCTACATGCACTTTTGGTACTGTTGAGCGTAAAAGTTATACAGCATGTCTGTTAGTAACTATACTGAGCATGTTAAAGAAACGATGTACACAGCTGTTTAGGAAACTTAGGTAATTCTCTGGTAATGTCAGTAGGACAAATTACATCCTACTACAAGGCATCAGGCAGCATGAGGGAGGGGCTGTAAACCAGTCATAAATTTCAGACCACAGAGAACTTCCCCAGGCGATAGTGGTGAAATGTCAGTACTCTTCATCATACAAAAATGACAAAATGACATCATGTATAAGGTGGGACTGGACTTACTCCCGTATTTTTAAAAGTTAAATGTTCTAGTCAGCAATAACCAAAGAAAATTGTTAAGACCTAAATTTACACAGGACTCTGGTATACAGTATATTTCTCTGGCCTATTTCCTCCCTTCTCTTTCATCTGCCTGTGTTTTTTCATTGTCAAATGTGGCTCTTCTCAGTTTACCAAGTTTTTACTCTAGTGTAGAATTCTCATCAAACCTATAACTCTGCTTCTTTGCTTTACAAAATAGTCTCTTTCTGCAACTGTAGGAAATAAAATAAAGTCAAGCTTCCATGTAGGAAGATTTTTATTTCTTATACTTTACCTCTCAATAGTTTTTGCATTTTAACATTTTTGAAACAAATATGAAACTTGCAGAAGAAACAGACACAATGGTGAGTACTGGTGAGCACAGGGCAGTGATACGGAATAATACAGATCTCTCTTTTAAATTGGGACCATTCAAACAAAATGTGTTTATTTTAATACATACACTTAGGGACAAAGAATAAAAGTCATGCTTACTGACGCGTATCCTGTAGCCTGGACAGGAATTACGTTGAAAGAGAGACAAGGGATTAAGAAGATTCAGTAGCTGCAACTTCCAGTCAGAAAAAGTCAAATTAAAAAGAGGCTTTTTGGTGGTGGTAGTGGTGGTACAGGTGACTAACCATTTGGAACAAATTAACAAAGAAAGTGGCAAATTCTTCACCCCTTTTTGTCTTAAAATGGAGACAATATTTTACCAAAATATTTACTCAGATGCACTCTGTTGTACTCGATACATGGCTTATGGAATGTATTATACAGGTCAGAGTGGATGATCTGATGATCTTTTCTATGTTTAAAAATCTATGAATCTACAAGAAAGTTACAATAGTTAATTGATTTCAGCCCCTTCTACCTGCTGTAGGTATGATTAAGTTAGAAGCAGTGTTAAGTGTTCTAGCAGACTTACTTTGTCTTAACCTTTATTTCTTAGCTTGTCAGGTCTCCTTTTTGCCTCCATTTAATCTTTTTCTTGTTTATAAATATTTGAACCAGTTCTCTCAACTCATTCAAAAGGAAGAAGTTTGAATTCTAAAACAAACAGGAAACAGCTTTAGTCTAGGATAAATTAATTTACATTCAAAGCCCCGTTTTCTGCTTTCCCAGTAAAAGAGACATCTCTCTTCTCAGCTATTTTTAACCATTAGCAAGGACAGACCCAGCCCCCTGTTTCTCAGAAAGCAAATACGGCTGCAGTGTGCTTAGCCCCAGCCACAGAATGAAAAGGCAACAGCTTGTGCAAGGTGAACTATCTTATGCTCCCATCATGAGTAAGCACTACCCTCCAACTGTAAGCACTACTAAACTTAAAGTTCATTACAAGGCCTGACAAATATAGTGCAATGTAAGCATTCTCTTTTATTTTATTGCCTATGTAGTTGGAAATTTTTTCTGTGTATCAGAGGAGATATTACCATGGCAGGAATAACAGATACTGTCTAGACCCATTTCCTGCAGCTTATAAATATCCATGCTCATGATTCCCAGGAATCATCCTATTGCTTGAGACCAGTTGAAGGTGAGTAACCTGACTAGTAATTATTACAGACTCACACTTGGAGAATACATTTTTCCGATAGGTAATTTCAAAGAAATGCACTAACTTTCTTGAAAAACATTTAATATATTTTAAACATACTTCAGAAATATTCTTACAAGCCCAGGTGGCTAATGCAGCTAACAGATGTGCAAATTTTGTCTGGGGATTACAAAAAATGCAGTTTATTAAATTGTGTCATATGGCAGATGGGTAGGAGCTCAGTGGAGTATTCGGTTGATTACTCCATAGTTTCTGCAGTCAGAGGAAAAGCCCCAGCCCGCATTTTTGCATACCCACAGTTCCTGGGGATGCCAGTTTGCATTTGTTAAAGAAAGGCAATTGAAACTAAACACCTCAGGGCTTCTCCGAGGGTTTCTTCTCTGTATTGGTTAATTCCAAACATTTTCTTCTTGTGTCCAGGAAAAGAAATGAAATAGGGAGACAAGCCCTTTCGGCTAAATAGCTACTTCCTCTGATAAACGTGGGTTTTATTACTTACTATTTCATCTGCTCTACCTAAATAGCCCTTTAAACTTTCTCTATTAGCTGTAATTACATTACAATAGTTATATGAAGGCTTGGACAATGCTTCTGGTTTTAGAACAGCTTCCACCACTAAATGGAAAAGCTCTCACAAATTAATTTGCTATTCTTAGTTTACCAAGGTCCCTGTGCTGCTTGTTGACTCATAATCTTCCTATGAGTTGCAGCAGTCAAGAGACAGGGAAAGCAGTTTTATGTTGAAGCAGCAGAACAGTTATGTTAAAAAGAATAGCCCGCTTCATCCTGCTAACACAAATTTTCTGCATCCATGCTTACACATTAGGATGTGTGAAATCAAAGGATACAAAAAGTAGCAAAAGCATAGATCTTGAATACCAAAAATGGCAAATAATCATCATAACTCAAAAAGTTATCATGACTATGGATACTATTGATTTCAGTCCAAAATAATGTTATGTATGTTGTCATTAAGAGCTAAATAGGAATATCCAGAAATCACCAACCTGTTTTATGTTAAAAGTTTGCTCCCCTTAATAATGTAATTATTTCATTTATTATTGAAAGAAAATGATGAAAAGTTGAGTAATATTTTTCTCACCCATTACTGTAGTAATTGGAATGTAGTTATATAGCAAATGGCACATTACAAATGGAACTAGTAGGAATATGAGTATAAAAACGGCTGCCGTCTAACACTTTCTCTATAAGTTCCTGCATTCAATTATCTATCAGTTTGTCAATTTCAGCTGTTGCAGCTAAAATTTTCCATGTCAGCAAATGCACTTCAGACAGAATTTCTTTTGGAAAGTTTCTAAAAGAAAAGTTTCCCATACAAAATTGTTCTGCCTGTTCCAACAATGGCAGAGAGGACTAATAATTGGTTTGTTTATGTTGCATTGAGACCAAGAGGCTGTGGAATAGGACTTTCAATTTATCACTGCTTTTGGCTCAAAAGAGTAGCTGTTTCATTGAATGCCTACAAAAACATGGTCAGCTTACTAACCTGTGAAAAAAAGTCTTGGTGTCTTTCACACGCTTCCAGTGTTCCTCCTTCTGAAAAGTCTGTGCAAATTGCCTCTGAAATAGATGAAAAGTCTTTTCCTTGAAATTATAACTCCTTACTACTATGGGCAATGAGTCTCTGACAATGCACTTTCCACTGCTTTAAGTGTTGCTATTGCTGGAGCCCAAGAGAAAGCACAGCAGCCTGCAAGAAGGGGAAATGTAGCCTTAAAAGACAAAAGGGCTCACAGGGCAAGGAGTATGCTGAGAGAGGGGACAGTGAGGCTGAAAATAGGAGACAGAATGCAAAGAGATGAATAAAGATCTGCAGAAGAGGGTATGGCATCCAGGGTTGTAGACAGAGATCCTCTAGGGAGGTCATAAGAGGACCGGGCAGGGACAAGCTAAAGGGACAGGGAAGTGTGGGCCCAGAGGAGGGAGAAACATCTCTCCAAGTGCAGAAATGGACCCACAGGTGCCAGAGACACATCGGTCATCAGAGCTTGGAAATCCTCTGCTAAGGCGAGGGGCTCACCCTCCACTGGTACCGGTTCACACAGAGAGTGAAAACACCGTAACTCTGATCAGCTGCTTCCCCAGTCACAGCAGCTCTGCTCTGAACATTCAAACCCTGCCCGTGTATGGCTCAATGTGTCTATAGTTTTCTTTTCCTTCATGACTGTAATCTCACTGCCCTTCATGTCCTTTACTTTCATGTCAAGTAAAAGGAGAACAGTCCCACCTTCTCATCTCACAGGCAGATTGGAAAATGATGTGTTTTCTGCCCTCAGAGCAGGGTCTGAACAGTTGGCAGTAAATAAAGCAGAAGACCACAAGTTGACAGTGAGGCTGGCAGGAAAAATAAATAAGTACTGACATAGGCTGTTCTTCCCTTCAGTGCACCCAACAAGGCAGGAATCTGTGAAACAGAAAGTAGGTGGATATTCAGTAAAAAGCCATAGGAGGGGAGAGGGCTGTCCACAAAGGCTGGCTTTAGCCCTTGAGATTTTAACCTCCTGTCCTGTTGTCAGCTGGCAGAGAGATTTCCGTCAGGATAGGATTTAGATGTCTTAAAACCGGCTCTTATTCTAGATTTGCTCTCCAGACAAGTTTGCCTCTCTCCCTCAACTGAGGTGGGACCCAGGGCAGGCAGCATCTCTAGAGCTGAGCTATGCTTCGTGAATTTTCCTCTGTGCCATACTGCAAGTGTATAAACTCATTCTGGAGGGAAAAAAAAAATCAATTATTAAAAAAGAGAGAAAACAACCCCACCAGTAACACTGAAATAAATCTTTTAATGGTTCTTCTGCCATAAATGCTCTGTGAATTTTAATGATACAGGAAGCTCGAGGAGCTGTCTCTATGTTTCTGAACTCAGCTGGGACAAGTGCATGATTGGAAACAGCATGAAAACTTCCTAAAGGATTGATTTCCAACTGCAAGACTAATTAATTTATTTGCAAAAGAAATCCAGTACTTGCTAAAACTTTGAGTAAAACAATACCATTCTTTTTGTATAAGGGCATTTGTATCTTTCTTTACATACAAAACCGTCTTGAAATACAAAACAATCTTGATTTAGTATTTTGAGAGCCAACAGTGGAAGCTTTCTGAATATGTTAGAACAGATTCGTGGAGAGAGCTGAAAGCATCAACCCGACATTTTTCACATGTGGCTCAGCAGAGAAACTGGAGAGATGTTTGAGACAAAAAGAAACAAACAGCGAGTCAAAGGTTGATATAAGTGACCAACAGGGGCTAATCCTGCTACAAGGCAGGTGGTGAAAGGCAAAGCTGCAGTTCTGCAGTTCATGGGAGTGTTTGCACTAGGTATGGTGTTAGAGAGGAAACTAGTGGAGAGGCTTCGAAGAGACTGATGTGGTCAGATTGACAAATCCGCCTAGTCTGTAACATGCAAACACGCAATACCCGCTTCTCACAGGTTTTTACCAGTGTAGGGCAAAAACTCTTTGGACAATTAAATTCAGTGGATATACTGTTGTACTGCTAACTGCAGCTTCCTTGCTTACACATTCAGCCCTGGGAGGAGAATTTTTGAGTGAAGATCCTCAGGCTTTGTGTGAATACATCAAGCACTGTGACAAAGCCACTTCTCTGGGCTCCCTAACTCCTTGCCATATTACTGGTGACCATACTCTATGGCAAAGGTCTTCTCTTGAGATGGTGTGAAGGGGAGCTTGTTCAGGCTCTGCTTCTTTTCCGAGCGCTTATGAGGAGGGATGTCTCACAGACTGAACTACAGGAATAACTGAGCAGTTTTAAGAAGAGCATTGTTGCTCTGATTCTCTGTGGGGCTCAACTCCATCATTCCACAAACAGTAAACAGCTCAGCCTGTATAATGTGCAGCCCCTGGAGAATAAGCAGCAGGGCTCATATGGATGAAGTTCCCCCGTTAACTCCTTTTTCACCCCCTGTCGTTGCAGGTTTGGCATTGACTGAACGAGCTCTGCAGGCTTTAACCTTTTCCACCAACAGAATCAGAAAGGAAGGATAGCAAGCTCAGCTGTGGATATCAAGCCAAGGACTCACCATATGGTGTTTTTGTTTCACACAAGGGGAAAGATTGCTTTAAAGACCAAGGGCCGAATTCAGCCCTGGTGTAAGACTGTTAAATTCAGTGGCATTAGATCAAGCATGAATTCAACAACAAACTAATTCTACGTGATGGGGAATAGGAGTCAAGGTTGTTTTTTTTAATAGCCCAAGGATGTCTGTAAGGTAAACTCAGTTGAGCCAAGTTTATTTTTTTTTATGTCTAACTGACATCTGTTCTGTGAAAGCCTGCAGCACAATGGAACTGTTTCCCAACCTTTCCCCCCCTCTATAACCACTGTGAACTTCTGTGACAGCCAGAGATGGTGAAAAGACATATTTCCTATGAAAAGGGACACCATGAATGACACAGAAGTTACTATGTTAAAATACCCTGACACTGCTTTAGTGATTCTATATTCAAGAAAGAAATATGACAAGAAAACTTTCCAACTACCAGTTGTGAATTTTTGTTAGAGTTTTGTTAGAGAATTATCGACATTGACAGCAGATGAATTTTAGACATTGATACCACCATGCACATTAAAGAAATGAGACCAGGGACAATAGACTGTGAGCTAGCCAAGCTACTGAGAGTCTAAGCCCCTCTTTTTCATTTTCAGAGCATTTGATATGCAGATCAATCAGAGGATTTATTTCAAGTCATCTTCTATAGCACAGCAGCTATGACATGCAGAACCCCCCGTAATGCAGACATTCAGTAAAGTGCATGTTGGTACACTTTTATCTTTACAGCACGTTATCTCATTTTTACAGGGAGACATTACTAGAATGAATTGGTTGAAATGTAAAAAGTAAATGAGGAACCTGGCTTTTAAACTTGATGAGCTATTAAATAGATGGGGAAAAAAATTGGTTGTTAACATGAGTCAGGTTGTCTAACCTGACTACTGCTGTGGGTTAACTTAGCAATAATACCCGAGAGAGATTTTAGAGGAGATTCTTGAAGCCTGGGATAATGTCTGGTGAAGCTGTACTCAAGGTAATGTAAACCAGCAGTTATTCAACAGAAGCCAGTGAAGGTAAGAGGCTATAAATCCAAAAGAAACGTAACTGGAATCAGGTACAGTATATATTTTGTTTCACATAACAGGAGATGTTACACAGGTATTTTAGAAGTGAATGTGGGAGGCAAAGTGAGAAGTAAAATAATGTGGCAAAACCTCTTACAATATCAATGGAGGATAAGACCTGTCTGCAGAATCAAGTTTTGATTGACAGAGAATAGACAGCTGAGATACAGGTTTAAAGAAAAATGGGTTGTCCTGTGACTCCCACTGTTGCTAAGTGGCAGAGTGGCTACACAAAGCTGAGAGATGAGTTTACAAAATGGTCAGCTCTCATAAAATCCTGTGAGAGACCAAAACCCGTCCTGGTGGATATAAATTATTCATGCCTTAATTATGTTATTGATTCTGGCCCTAAACTCGGTGTAACCAGAAAAGGTAGGACTGACTGAGAAGAGAAAGAAGATCCCCTGAAGGTGCAGTCTGGTAGAGCAGGACATGCTGCTAGTGTAAGGAGTGAGGCCAAAGGATGCCAGAAGGAAACAGGGTTCATATAAACACTATAATGCCCTGATATTCTGCTGGGAAAATTAAGAGAAGCTCGAAGCATTTTAGCTGATAGTGATTACTTTGCAACTGCCAGGGAACTCTTATTCAGCTTCCAGCTGACCACTCATGGCAAGAAACAACAGGCAGATCTGCCCGTCTCTGAAGCTAGCAGTCTTCAACAACCATCCTTCTTGCCAAGTGAAAAATCAGTGTCACTAGTCCTACTAGAGGTTGCTTCACCCTCTGGAGCTCCATCGCTCCCAGCTGCCACTGCCACCACAGAAGCCCTAGCGTGGGAAGCCCCAGGTCACACACAGCCCTTAACCCTTTTCCTGGCCCCGAGGAGCTGTGACGCCTGCCTCACCAGCGCCCGTCGATGCTGGGTGAGCTCCTGTGGTACCCCTGTGGTCTGGAGCTGCTTTTTTCTCCCAGGCTCCCCTCCCAGAGGTGGCTGTGGCTCCCAGTACTGGAACTGCTTGGCTGACATCCACAGTCCGCCTTACCACCTTTCTCAATGCCACCGCTCACTCAAAGACAATATAAAGCATCACCTTCATCCTACATTTTTTAAGTCTTTAGCAGGCAGCGTTACACATCAGGAAATACCTTTGAGACTCAGGACCCAGGTAGCCCATGCCATATTGCTAATTGAGACTGAGAATAAGCTGTGCAGTAGACTTATGCTGACAGCATCAGTATCTGCTTGCAGGCTGTTTCCCTAAGCAGCGGTTGTGGCAATAAGTCCATATTTTGTCTGATTCAAGGACAAGTGATTTTCATCAGACTGACATCTCATGCACTTTGCTCAAGTGCTCTTTTACCAAATACCCTAACAAGTATGTCTGCAACCAGCAATACTTCCAGGCTTGCATTCAATTTGCAGACTGTACCGTCGCAGCTGAAATATTATCTCTATATTATTGGGAGGTAATGAATACATTTGACAGGCACCTAAAGGCACTATAAATAAAGATATTAGATTCCTTTCACACTCAAGGACTTAGACAACCCTCCTTTTCTGTCTGAGCTCATTAACAGTGTGCTTCTGTTGAACCTGCAACATAAAAGTTTGCAGGAAACAAGGTCAGACATACTTATCAGAGATAGATCTCTTTTCTGGAATCTACCAGTGTTCCTTTCTGTATTTTTTTTTTCTCCCAGATATGTTATTTTCCTCTAAGAAATTTATATTTTTGTCTGTCTAGCTTTACTTTTGAATCTTTTCCAAAGCCTCTGGGTATTTTGGTTGTGCCTTTCTCCTCTTTTTCCTTCCATTAGTATGTTTTCTACGTACCCTCTATATCATAAAGTTGTTGCTGAGAAATCATCACAGGTATTGAACACAGCCTAGGTGGCACTCTTGAGGAACAGTTTCTACACAGGGGAGCTGAGAGCAGCGGGAAAAGAGGAAATGAAGCAAAGGGTTTGGGATTGCTGAAAAAATACAAATATGTGATCTGCTTCCTTGATGACATCTGCTGAGACATAAAAAGAATAGAAAACTATAGAAAAAGTCCAGGCAGACACGCAGACACAAACCCATTACATTTTAAAGGAAATATTTTCATAACCTACAAGGGGGACAAAAAGGAAACGATTCAAGAAATATCTTTGCATATCCTCTAATCTGTGCTGGCACATAACTTCTTTTTTTTCCTCTTTTTTTCCTTTATCTTACTCTTACCCAGTAACACAATGCACAACACTAAAGACAACTACCAGGGATCCACTCCAACTCTCCTCTGAATGCATCATTAATAATTTGGACAAAACTTTTTCTTTCTGGGATGCTTTGTCATATGCAGACCAGAGGCTCTAGCTACTGGTGACTTGTTTCGATGACTGAGGATACACTGGAATTAATCAACAGAATTGTCCCTAGGCAACACTCACAAATCTTCGAGGCTGTGGTACAAGCTAGATAATTGTCATAAAATAGTTGGACATTTCCTAGGTCGAGCAAGGGCTGCCGCTGCACCTCATCTGCATTTCTCACAGCATCTCAGAAATGTCGTCATTGAAGTTTTTTTCCAGGAAAACCAAAATTCACATAAAAATCCTTTCTATGGCAGAAATCCAGTGACAGTTATTACAGAAAAAAAAAATAAATTACAAGGGGTTTGGAAGCCATTTCTTGTTACATGGGAAGGACTAGTAATATATTTTACTTTGTGAGATCATCATGCACCTTACTCTAATTCACCCTTGATTTGATTCAGGACTGTAGAGACTGAACAGCCTATTCGGGTTTCATGTCTTTGGTGATGCTACTGAAATACTGTCGGCTAATTAATATTATTTGTGGAGACCTAAGGAAAGTGGCTCCTGTTGAAGGCAGAACATGATCAGAGCTATGAGTTTACAGCAGCTTTATATTTTTAATACAGCATCTTTATCATGTAAAATGCAGAAACAAATTAAGAATAACAGAAAGATAACTCCCCACACATGAAGCTTGGGAGTTAGGTTTTCTCATACCCCCCTCTTCCAACATTGTATGGATTGTCTGGCTCGTAGTTCACAAACAAGTTTCACCATGTCTGGTGCACACAGGCAACTCATGGGGGTTACAAAATCAACCCAG
Organism: Buteo buteo; assembly: GCF_964188355.1. NCBI lineage: Eukaryota > Metazoa > Chordata > Aves > Accipitriformes > Accipitridae > Buteo > Buteo buteo. The sequence goes on along the minus strand of NC_134171.1, from coordinate 27,790,919 downwards.
CCTTGGATTGCCTTGAGGCCCTGTGTCTCTGCTGAGACGACTCACAGGGAGCTGAGTAGATAGCTTAGCCCTGGGTTGTCTGATAAACCCTAAACTAAACAGGGCGGTGGCTGTACCATTCAAAGAACCAAAACCTGAACTGAGCCTTGAAATCCCTTAACAAATAGTATGCCCTGAGTCTCAATCCAACCACTATTCAGTTGCCTGAGGAAGCAAGGTAAAAAAAAACCCAAAACCTGGAGGGTTTCAGCTTCAGTTTCAAATGACAACCTTGTGTATTCAAACAATCACAGACCAACAAAGGAAAGATAAGGGGAAACTCCACTCAGATATACATAGTCCATTTAGGCATATATCATAATCCACTCAGACATAGTCATACACACCATTCCACAAGTCAGGGGATAAAACCTCTAAGATTCACGTTGGAAATCGAGGAGTCACTTCTCCAACTACACAGTTGGCTTGTGAAGGAGATCCTTCCCCCCCCCTTGATCAGGACGCCGGTCAAGGTAACTTCCCTGGGATTGAGAGCCCTTACTTGGAGGGGTAAGTGAATATTGTTTATGCTTTAAGTTTGTAAATGCGTGTGTGCTTGTGGTTGTCTGTCAATCACTTGTGGTTGTAACAGTGTACTACTCTTACTTTTAAAATTGCAATAGTGCATTCCTTTATTGTATCTATACAATAGTGGCGTGTTAAGTCTGTAATTGAAGTTTGAATAAATAATTTGCTTGAACCTTGAAGTTAAGTCTTTCTGCCACAATCATGAGTCCTCTGGCCCAGATTCAGCCATCTGGGCAGTCCTGAAGAAGTGAAATTTCAGGAAAAAGATTCTCTTCAGGTTGAAGAGGGGTTAAGATACCAGATCTTTGCCTTTCTTTTAAATGCTCTCAGGCATCAGCTAGGGTGGAAAAGGTGGACACCTCTATGTTTTCTAACAATAGGTAGCTGCCATATCTGTTTTTTCTACTTTCAGTGTCAGCAAAATGTCACCATGGCTTAAACACCTCTTTCTCGCTATTTTTTTTTATGATGCTAGAATTTAAAAGTAGCCCAGATATTAAGATGCTACCTACTGTGCATGTGTGGGCCCATATGAAAGGCTGTATTTAGCTACCTAGAAATTTCTATGTGTTTCAAAATATGATTAGCCAGTTTTGATGGTTTATTTCATCTGCTTCTGATTCTTATCTTAATCATGTACCGCACTCGAAAGAATTATGCTTATGTATAATGTTTGTTTTACCAGGCATATATCAATTCATTGAGGAAGTTGTATCCAGTAATATCACAACTGGGTAAATGGTCATTTAGATTTGTCCTTATCAGTGGAAGAGGTTAAGGCATAGGCATTCTATCAGTCCATGATTACCTATGAGCATTCTGTATAATTCAGCTTGTTTCAATTTATTGACAAACCCATCCTAGCTAATCACCTCATTCTTGATTACTTAAAGAAAATAAATTTACTGTAATGCCATCATTTAATATCCAATCAAAATAAAAAACGCCCCACCTACTGCGAATTTAAGACAGAAGTAACTATGTCCATTTACACTTCCTAAATGTACAAACTATGGAACAATGCTATTTTCACTGGATGTCTCTAAAATAAATAAAAAGAGGCTGTGGAATAAGGTATCCTCATAGTTAACTAAGAAACTGAATCCTTTTCGTAGGTTTGCATCTACTGATAGTCATTGGTACTGGAGCATTTAATCATGACCTAAATCTTTTTAGCTGCTTAGCTCTGGCTAGAGAATGAATTTGCATTACCAAAAAGAAAAGAAAAAGAAAAAATAGGAGAAATGAGGCAGGAGATTATAAAAACTGTAAGGTGGAATTAATGAACTATTCTCTGGTGCAAATTAGTGTAACATATACCTTCACCAACTTCTGCTTTGTCCTTTGCATTGTTGTTTTTTTTCCTAAAGAAGAAAACCAGGTGCTAGGTGAAGAAAAATAACTTGCACACATCCACACATTCAATCTCTGTTCCATCAGTTATTCTTTTAAAAGTGACAAAAGTTCTGCTTCAAAAGATTAGACCGATTAAAACAGTATCTTATTAAACAGAAATTTGGAAGAAGCAGCAACATGAATATGCTTCTGTGAAAGGAGAGGAAAAAAAGCTCTCTCTTCTTCAGCCTTTGCTTAATTTGTTTTAAATACAGCCGTGGCTGCTCAGACTTTTGTGCTAAATGAGTAGTAAATTTTGTCTCCAGTACTTCATCTGAGTCATATTTTGCGGAGCTGTTTGACACAAAATGGTGTTCTTTTCACTTTTTTATGTGTTCCTTTGTCTTCAGCCTTAATATTGGCAAACATTATGCATGATCAAATGGGCTATGGGATAAAAACTCATAATACCATGGAAATGTTACCTAGGTGAGTTCATGTTATTAAAAAAGAAAATAACCAACATCTATTATGGTATTATCAAGCCCAGTTATGCTCATTTTCAGATTCAGGTGAATTGTGTATCACTCCCCCATCACAGTCTACTGTAAAATGCAGCTTTTATCTCCATTACTTGGTAGTTGAATAATGTTGAATTTTTGTTGTGATTTTCACTACCAGCTATGAATCTTGCCTCCATTAACACCCTTTTCAGCCTTATCTGCATTTCCATTGTCTGTTTTCTTCCCACTGTGAGCAGTTTGTATGTCTTTAGTACCAAATAGTGTTTACTGCAAATAGCATCTCTTCCCTCATACTCTTACAAGTTGCAGGTCCCCTGAAGTTTTGTCTTCTTATAGTCTGCAGTGCTCTCCTCTGCTTTGAATTAAATAAATCTGTGTATCTGGAAAAGACATTTTTTCTATTATATTTCATGCCAAAAGTGCCATTTTTGTCTATATATACAAGAAAGTGAACTGTCTGACTGAAAATATCCTTTAAAAAATATTATTTAAAGTACTTCAGTATTCACAACTGTGCTGTCTTCATTTGAAATGCTACCTCAGCTCCCATGTCCCACTAGCTGAATGAAATAAAAATTGGAAGACAGGAAATACTGCTGTAGCTACTTGTCTCTCAAAGTAATTAGATCAGAAAATTATCTCAGCATTAACAGCCTGGAATTTTGCTGAATGCATGTGTATCTGTATGTGTGTGTATGTGATAGGTCATTTACCATTGCTATGTTATCAGCTGCATATTGCGTTTGCCACACACAATAGTATAGCTTTTTCTCTGCATTGATCATTATAAATGGAGACGACATGAAAGATTCATGGATACTCCATTTTGTTTGCACTCAGGAGGGTTTTATACAGAGAAAAGCAAGAAGGCTATCAGAGTATTTAGGTATATATATCTGTCTATATACTCAGTATATGCAGTTTTCATATCTTCATGTATTTATATATGTAATGCAAATATTTACACATATAAAATTTACATTTTTTTCTGTAAATATTTAGACACATAGATATGCATATGTTACATATGACAAAAATGCTATCTCATTTGTCTTGGACCTTTCTACAATGCTTGTAGTTCAGTGAACTTGGAAATTTTCTACTATGTTGCTGTTTTTAATTGATCTTAGACCTACTTTTTTCAGTAGAAGACTAAGGCAGCAAAGAATTTATCACCTTGGTAAACACGTCCTGAATGATTCTTAAGGGAACTGTAAAACTTCTGTTTCTCCTGATCCCACCTTAGACCTAAAGAGAAAACAAACCATTATGAAATGAGAGTCAGCAAATGAACATTTTCTGTGTGGCCTGTACAGTTTATAGAATATCTACTTTTAGATACCTGGCCTATGAGAATTAAGCTGGTATAGAAGCCTGAGCACTTCAGGAGAAATATCTAGAAATGAAAATTGAATTTTTAACAGTGAACTACAAAGCAAGGCTATTAAGGAACACCAAAGCTAGGATCAGTTGTGTAGACAGACTTAACAGTCCCATATGGTATAGTTCAGATAAACACTTCAAATTGTGTCAAGTTTATCACTAGGTAATACACCTTTAAAGCACTGCATAGAGAAATAAACTACTGATTCCTGTACATCATTTCAGATGAGTGCATTTTCTAACTCCTTGCAAAAGTGTTGCTTCCTTATGTGACTTAATAAGTTTTCTCATAGATTTAGAAACACATGCCAAATTATGTAATAATCTATTGTACAACTTACTTGGTAATATTATGTGTAAGCCAAAAACTCCTAAGACACTTGCCAGACTACCGTGCCAATATAGAATAAAAATGACCCTGTGCAGAGGGCCTGCCCAGCAGCAAAGAAAATGGGTGAGTAGTTTGAGAAAGCAGAAAAAAATCTGGTTAAAATAAAAACCAAATTTTTCAGGAACACTAAACAAACCTGAGAACAAGTATGGATCCACATAGAATTTCTAGTAGTCAAAACTGCATGTCAGGTATAGGAAACTACAATAATCCGAGTGAACAGCTGAGTACTCAGGGGCAGCCTGCAATTGGCATCTTATATTCACACTTATTGCCGAGTATATATTACCTTATACTTCCAGAACAGTTTGGTTTGTGCTACAGACCCATCCTGCTATCCACTGAGTATATATGTACACACATACAGAACTGTTTATTCTTCAGGACGTAACATTCTCGCAGCACTTCAGCTGCCTTAACAAACAGCTGAACCAACAGTGCTGACAGGACCGTGAAGTTTGTCATACGTAAAAATCCATACTGCTGCTCCTCAAACAACCTCTTACCAGCAAGAGTTTGCATGATAATTGATAACTGTTGGTCAGGCTTTTATATGATCCCAGCATCACAGGGTGCCAAACGAGTCAGCTAACAATACAGCCAAGTGTCTTTGGTTGATAATGCTTGTTCCTTCCAGGATACAACTTCTCAGCTCCCCACTACTCTGCAAAGCTAGAATCCTGTTTGTAAGTCTATTCTCTGAGTCTTAGACATCTCAGACATCTCAGACATGTTTAGAAGCTGTGTATGCTAATTTCTGACAGATTTCTTTACCATCATTAACAAAAATCATACTATATATCACTTGTATATATATCTATGAAAGGTTGATGAACTATGAAGAACAGTCTTGCAGGGAGATGGTACAATGACTTTAATACTACAGGTCCTATGCATCTGTTTGCATGATTTTTTCCCCCTCAAATAAGTCAATTTTACCTGCATTAGTTCTCCCCTGTTGTGTATAACATGTTTGTTGATAACTGATTTTTTTGTATAATCCCAAAACTGTGGTTTTCACAAAGCCTACTGCTGCCTATCTTTATGAATATTTTCAAAGATTGCCATTTAATTAATTAATTTTCTTTTGGAATCCTAATGGAGCTGCACAGTAAAACCAATTATTTTTACATTTTCATCTTTATTTCCCTCTGGCGTGACAAAGATCTTAATGAAATTCTGTTTCAGACATCTCTGCATCTTTCCCACCTGCTTTCCTCTCACGCCTCTGTGATCTGTAGTTCCTGTTTACTACCCTCCACCACTGTCACAGGCTACTTTTGAAAAGATGGTCAAAGATTTTGCATGTAATTTTCCAAATATAAGAGGTTAGCTTGAGATGACATTAGATCTCCTTTACCTCCTTCTGGTAAGTGACATACAAGCAAAAGGGTCTCATCAGGTCCTGATTTACTTACAAATGCAGTCTAAATCACGTAATCCTTGGCAAATTGCTGAGCCCGAGATTAAAGCAGACCAGTCTGCTCAGCAAGACTCACTGTCTGCCATGGGAATTTGAAAAGTACAAGCCATACGTCTCCAGATATGTACAGTAAAATCTTCATCAAAATAAAATTTAAATATCTGCTGAATAAAAATCCCCACCTGCCTTAATCAGGTGTTGCTGTTGTCTGGAGGAATGCTGCCGTCATGGACAAGTACGCAGATGAGAGGGCTTGCGGGACAGCACAGTAAGAAATGTTTTAAATTAAGTTTTACCCAGAAGACCTTTCTTTTCTTTCACCAAAAGGGCTGATGGTGAATAAGATGTGGTCCACCTTTCCCTTACACCAGCTTAACTTTGTAGGCATTCCAGTCTACCTATTCATATAATGTATAAAAATATAAAATGAGAGCAGAAAAAGAGTGGATGTTGTTTTATCACATATTCTCTAGGAATCACATCTAGCAAAATGAATTCATTAAGCAGTATCTGTCACAGAATCACAGAATCTCAGACAGGTTGAGTCTAGAAGGGACGCCTGTAGATCATCTAGTACAAGCCGTCTAGCTCAAGGCAGGATCACCTAGAGCAGGTTGCTCAGGGCCATGTCCAGTCATGTTTTGAACATCTCCAAGGAAATGCCACAACTTCTCTGGGCAACCTGTTTCATGGTTCAGCCGTCTTCACAGTCAAACACCTTAAATGGAATTTCTTGTATTTCAGTTTGTGCCCAACGCCTCTTATCCTGTCTCTGAATACCACTAAGGAGAGACTGGCTCTGTCTTCTTTATTCCCTCCATCCCCACCAGCTACTTATACAGAGTGATAAGATTCCTCCAAGCTTTTTCTTCTCCAGGCTAAACAGTCCCAGTTCTCAGCCTCTCCTTGGAGCATCTTCAGATGCTGTATAAGGCTGAGGTTCTCAATTCCTTCTTTGCTTCAGTCTTCACCAACAAGGTCTTCCAGGGCCCCGTGCTTAGGGAAAAAGATTCCAGGAGAAAAACGACCAGCAGCGGATAAGCATCTAATTGAGTATTACTTGGAAAAACTTGACATACACTAGTCCATGGTACCCAATGGAAAGCATCCAGGGTGCTGAAAGGTCTGGATGGTGTCTTTTCAAGGCCAATTTCTATCATTTCAAAATAGTGATGGAAAACAGAGGAGGTCCCTGACAACTGGAGCAAGTCATCACCATAAATCAGCAAAATCAAAACTTAAAAATGAACGGCTTTCATTGAAACTTTTTAATTTTTCTCTGTTGGGATGTGCTTATCAATTGCTGTAGAAATTGCTCTATAGCAAGTAAAATCTTCCTGATTTGCTTATTGTTTTAACACCTATTTAGACATAAGGTGTACATTTGTAGGTGCTGGAGTTCAAACTTTCACCTCAAGACCTTATTATACTGTTACCGTATCACAGCTTTGTAATATGTTGGCACAAAGTTTCTATGGTCACATAAAAAACTTCTCTGTAGTTCCAGTACTTGTTATTGTTCATATGCAATGAAGTGGAATATTTTAGGAAAGATATTAACTGTGTCTGTTTAACACAGTATTTTCCACAGATGTTGAGTCCTTATATTTTTCTACATTCTTTTATCAGCTTTGCATACAATTGAAAATGGAGGTGTTTTTGTATACACATTTACTCACGATCTCTGCCCATTTACTTAAGAGAAAGGGAAATCCAGATTGAAAATTTAACAGAAAATAATTTTAATTGTGAGACCTGAGATCTTTGTACATTACAACTGTTTGGCAAAAGTCTGAGTTTTTCTTCTTTCCAGATCATTCCCTAAATGTAGTTTTGAAAGACTCTCTGAAGAATAATTTTGCATGTGTTTAAAATTCATGAAGCCTCCTTTATTAAAAATATGTAAAAGTTAAGATAGTCTAGCTTTAATCTGTTTTCCCAATATACCATTTATATCTAGATACTGAGTATTTTTTTGTAACTTTTGATGCCTTCTTTTGTGAATGGAAGTTTCCAGTCCCCAGAAGTTAATTTCAGGATATTCAGGAGTATCTGTTAATGTCATTGCAGCTTTTCTTTGATTTTCATGTCTAATGCTGCATCCACAAAAGAACTTTTAATTCCATGAACCTATGTACTAAATCAAACTTTTAGCTCAGGGGTTGTTAATAATCTTTACTCACTGTGTAGTACATGAAGAGGCTTGGGAACCTTGTAAAGGGGATCATAGCAACTGGCATGGCAGGGTGGAGCAGAAGTCAGATAAAATAGGCAACTGTGAGTGAAGGAAGAGTTTATTTTAAGAACTTGAGGATGAGGGGTTTGAGCATCTATGGCATATTGGGTTTCACTGACCAAACTTTCTAGTTTGTTCCTCCCCAAGGGGAACAAGATCAAGCCTTCTATTTTTGGTGGTGCTGCCCCTTTGCAAAAGCTTATGGGTTATAACAGAGAATGTGTGCGAGGTTTGGGAAAAGAGGACAGGAATCAAACCTGCCTCTTGTACTCCTGTGGTCAACTGTCTGATCAGGCTATACATTTGTCTAGGCTCAACTGGGAGGGGAACTACAGGGCAGACAAATAATTTTCATTCTTCCTGCTGACACCATAGCAGAATATAGCTCAGGATTAACCTGGGTCATACGTAGGAATCTCACTGTGTTAGACCAAAGATTACGACATTCAGCTGGAGCAGTGGGCAACTGGGAAGCACTGGATGGTCTAAAACAGTGTCTAATGAACTGGCTTCTTTGGTAGACTTAATGTAGGAGATGCTCAAGACCCCTGATGTTCAATTTAGCTACAACCTAGTCCTGTTAAGATGGTGTGGCATCAAAACAGAATTATAGTTATCTAAGGAGTTCATCTGGTAAAAACTGTAGTAATTATGGATGGCAGTTTGTGGTTTAATGTTTTGAACCATTACCTAAATTCTGCTCAAGTTCTATCTCCAAAGCATAAAACTTCATTTACTTTAAATTTCTAATCCCTGATTACATTCTACCTTTATAAGTTAGTTTTATTTGAAGGAAAGCATTTGATTTCCCTTGTTTTCTCTCCAAATAGTTTGCAATCTTTGCTAAGATTACTAAAGGCAACATTTTCCTTCGGAGTAGGAGAAAGCAAACTGCTCTGTTTTGTTGATTGGTAATTTGTAGAGAGCAGCAGGAAGCCATCACTTACTGACTGTTCACACATTTTACAGGCACTTATGGTTTTTGACACCACGTTGGTTCACTTTGCCATCTTGCCTGGAATTGATGGTGATATTCCAGAATAAATACCAGCATTTGCTGATTGCCATTTCTGGTGACTATCCGTGAGCCAATATTTAATTACAAATTCCTGCACATCATCATTATGTGTATTATGCAATGTGGCACTGTAACATGGACAGCTACTGCCAAAGACATTGAAGGATGCATATACAACATTAATTTTTTGGCAGATATGTATTCTCTTTCGGTCCTCCTTCGATGTCAGCCAAAATAGTGCTGTTTATGGACTCTGTTGAAAAGTTGCTGAAGAGACAACTTCACATCTGTCCTGAAGTAAATTAAAACTCAAAGACAAAAGAAAAATCCAATTTTTACTAATGTGTTCTATGAACATTTCAGACAAAGATGTTCTTGGTCACGTACGATCATGCATCTACACAGCTTTTTTACTAACACTGCAGTGTCAATTCACATTGTATTCTATGTATATATATATATATAAAAGAGGTATGCTCAGTGTGAGTAGAATCTATATAAGTGATAATGTTCAGAAAATTGTGTATTCTTTTGATATTCCGCTGAAAAATTCAATGAACATAAGTAGAGACCAGCTTATAATTCCTTTGAAAATTAGAGCACGTTAGGGTTTCAAATGAGATGAGAAACATCTCTTGGATTTACATAGCAGAAGCCTGCTTCCAAGACAGCTGCAGATATCAAACAGAATATAATTAGGGTGAATTAAATCATTCTAGGGCAATAATATCACATTCCCTCAATGAAGAAACAAACTATTTTAAAATAGTTTCTCTAATGAGTTATTTTTCTGTACTGCTTCTTAAAGATGCCTATTTGGGGACCATTTACGTTGCAATATGGTATGCGGTGCTTTACCCAGAAATCATTTTAAGCACTTTGTATTTCTCTGATGAACTTATTTGCAGGATCAATAGAAGATACTTTAACTTTAACAGGTAAGGGGTTTTATGGTTACTATTTGCTTTTCTTTTTATATGAAGACTATTATAGAAACTCCCCTTGGGATGCTCGGTTTTAAAATTACAGAAACATAGTAATATTTTGGGAGATGTAGTTCTGTTTTTATTGTTTTATATGGTTTGCAGATATTTAGGACAAAAAGTTGAAAGCGTTTGTCGGGTGCTAAATAACTAAAGAGAGATTAGCAAAACTCTGCAATGGCATTGAAATATGAGTTCCAGTATAGTGGTCCGAAAAGCAGCATGGAGAAAAAACAGACAGACTGAGGAAACAGTAAAAAAGCTGTCCTTCATGAACAGTGTAGTATAATTTTTATTGTACACCACGCTGATGTTGTTCAAAGCATAATTTCTGTATGGCTGAATTCTCTATGGCTTGCTACACTTCGGTAAGAGGCAATGTTTGAACTGAGTACTCATAGTATAATTTGATATGATAGCCTCAGCCTTTTTGTTGCTCCCCTCTCTCTCTGAATTTGTATCTGTCTGTTGTGGTTTAACCCCAGCTGGCAACTAAGCACCACGCAGCTGCTCACTCACTTTCCCCCCACCCAGTGGGATGGGGGAGAAAATTGGGAAAAGAAGTAAAGCTCGTGGGTTGAGATAAGAATGGTTTAATAGAACAGAAAAGAAGAAACTAATAATGATAATGATAACACTAATAAACTGACAGCAGTAATAATAAAAGGATTGGAATATACAAATGATGCACAGTGCAATTGCTCACAACCTGTGCCGATCGACGCCCAGTTAGTCCCCAAGAGGCGATCGCCTGGCCCCCACTCCACCCAGTTAATATACTAGATGGGACATCCCACGGTATGGAATACCCCTTTGGCCACTTTGGGTCAGCTGCCCTGGCTGTGTCCCCTCCCAACTTCTTGTGCCCCTCCAGCTTTCTTGCTGGCTGGGCATCAGAAGCTGAAAAATCCTTGACTTTAGACTAAATATTACTTAGCAACAACTGAAAACACCAGTGTGTTATTAACATTCTTCTCATACCTATTTCAAAAACATAGCACTGTACCAGCTACTAGGAAGACAATTAACTCTATCCCAGCTGAAACCAGGACAGAGCCGAGGCTGAAAATCCATTCAGGCTCAGATATGTGTCTGTAGCCTCAAGAATGGTCTGATCCACTTGAGCACCAAACTTTTTGCTCAAGTATGTACAAAGCCTCCCTCTCAGGATAGACAAATGTATATGACGACACACTTTGAGTATCCCCCTTCATGCTTTGCTGTATGCATTTTTGGCCTGCCCCCAATCAGCAGAATCTGTTCAAATTTAAATAATTCAATTGTTTTAGAAAAAACACACAAGGCAACCAACCCCTCCCGAACCAAGAAAAGCACTCAGACAAATCATTTTAGCCATGGAAAAACCTGTAAGCTTTATTTAGTTGAAGTGGTTAGAAAATTGGGAAAAAAATACTGATATGAAGATAAAATCAATTCCCTTTTTTCTTAGAAATGTATTGTTGCAGTAGCTGTTGGGTGGTAAGGACAAGAATTGCCTCAAAGAGCTGTAGAACATTTCTTACCCTCAGAAATACCCATTTTCATCTACTTACATTAATAATACCCTTGTGCAATGGCACTTGCACTTCACAAAATATGTTCCATCATATCATAACCTGACCAGAGACATTCATGAGTCATCTCCACCTATTTATGTTGATTTTACTTATGTGTGTTATTTTCATGATCATTGCATAAACTGACAGATTATTTCCTGTGTCATCACTGGAATATTACTGTCATTGAAGGTAAGTACCTAGCTCAGTAAACCGACAAAGCACAGCTCAAGAGCAGTGGGAAATGTCAGAGCAAGGCGATAAAATGGTGCACCTGCAGAGACATAACTATGATCGATACGCAGGCTTTCAACAAGGGAGTTTTCATCCTGTGACCTCACTGAATGAAAATGACAGTCTGAAAACCAAAGAGCTGGAAAAAGGAAGATTCTTCCATTTCTTAAGGGAAGCGACCCCAGAAATTATATACTTTCATGTTCAGTTTCCATGCACAGTCAATATTAAGTGAAGTATTTTGTTTTAAGGCTATGAGTGACACCTAGCTTCCAACAAATGCACTCAAAAGCAGAGGGAAGATAAAAGGCCTAGAAGTCTGACATAAATAACCAATGAAAGAGCCAAGAGTTTCTTCCAAAAGGGAAAGGCTGTTCACTTCATACATAGTTTCATCACTATGAAAAGGGACACAGTGAATAGCTGACTAATGGTAAAGTCATAAATATTAATCGTGTTGTTGTCAGTACCGGGACTGAGACATGCAGTAATTATGAATATAGTAAGTAAAGTCTAAAGTAGAACAAAACCTATGCATGTGTTTGTAAACACAAATATACAGGGACACTCTAATAACAAACAGGGCAAAGTAGTCAAGAGTTATGCTTGCAACAATCAGAATAAAAATAATCATTAAACAGCTGTTTTCCAGCTTTGTCATATCAACACCTACACTCAGACTGCCTCAGCAGCCACCTGTCTATGGAAGACTCAACATTCACAACAGCAGTGGAGAAAGAGTGAAGCAATCTAAGGAACAAAGGTGCAGCAAGAGGAAAGAACCTGTAACTTCAGTCATTGTTTCAGTCTAAACTACGTATCTGCTTAATTCAGTTCAGCACAAATGTACAGAAATATTCCTAGAGTTCAGGAGTCAGCGGCAGTACTGTCACTCCCCTCTGTGTTCCCTTTTTTGTCTTTCCTTCCTTCTCCAGATTCTCTCCTTCCCGTATAGCTGTTTGCTCCTGATGGGTAGCCAGCAGCACATCATCAGCAATAGCAACCTAAAACCACTTCCTACCCATCCTATAATCTTCAAGCACAGGAGGAGAATCACAGCATGGTTGAGTTTGGGAGGGACCTCTGGAAGTCATCTTGTCCAACCCCTCTGCTCAAACAGGTCCAAAAAAAACCCCCAAGTTTTTTATAATCATTCATCTATTCTATAAAAGAGGCTTAGCCACCTTTTCTCCCACCACGTGCTGCAATTTCTGAAGACCCCCATGTCGGCATACTAGGTGTGCCCTGGGAGTGTGTGAAGGGCAGACCACCGCCACTGGTATTGATAACAGAAACTTTCACACGTCCTGCTGGAGATAACTGTTTCATTGGGGTGATGGTGGTGAGGAAGTCATTAAGGACTGAATGGGCAGATTTGTGTATGTCTAAACTAAAATTAGGGTGAAATAAGGTCAGCAGTGCCTGCTTGTCAGTCTCTTACTCGATGAATGCACGTTATTAGAAAATACTTAAAACCTCTGTATCTGTTACAAGAGGAACACAGGAGTTAGGTCAAATCTACTTATTGTCTACATCTTTTCAAGGATTAGCCAGCTTGTTATTTAGAAGAAAAGCTATGCCAGGACCATAAAGCCTGATTACAAGCCATTACACAAATTACCATGCTGTAAAGATAAGGTTTGGCTGATACCTCATTGTTTGATTTTCAAGTAATCCTTAATTTCCTGTGCCAGCTCAGTATGCTACTATCAGACCTCAGCAAAACCACAATGGTTAAAGAGCCAAGTTTTGCTCCTAGATCTGACTTCGTGATTTGCATTTTTTATTTTTATTGTTTCTTCCTTTCTCTTTCACTTGTCCTCTCCAAGATTTCTGACACAACCCTTTAGATGGAAGTATTTCTTTTAAGCTTGTACATTACTTATTACCTTCACCTAGTCTCACTTCATTTCATCTGTTCCAGAAGCTGCTTCAGTGTAGTGTACTGAGAGGAGTATTGCACTTGATTTAGAAAAGCCAAAGGGCACTCTAGTCTGCATTTCTTTGACCATCTGACCTGTCTGCTTAACTCTAATGAGATAAAACTCAGTATACCTCTGCATTTCATAACTGAAGAGAGGAAACAAAGAAACTTCAAGTCCAGATAAATCATGATGTAGCCCTCAATTTTGTGAATGCCCTGTCACAGTTTATTTTGAATTTTGATTAGTAATCTGGTCATAGAAAATGTAAAAGTGTTTATAGTTGATGGCAAGAAGATTAAGTTAATTTTATAGGACAGAACAGAGAAAAGTATGTGTCAATCTTTTCCAAAACAGCCCGTATGACTAAAAATTAAAGGTCAGAACCCTCTGCACCAAGGCAGGATCAACCGTACCCATGTCATTCCTTATAGATATTTAGCTTGCTCCTAAAGAGTTCTGTTAATGGGACTGAGTAGATGTAGCTTCTTTACTTTATCATTCTTATCCTGTGTTTCCACATACATATTGGTGCAATGTGCTATGTGTCTGAGATATTGCAACACCAAGCTACAACCTGTGAGGCAAGACAGTGCTAATAAAGGTCAGGTGAGTGACTGTCCGTGGCAGATGTTGCTACAGCCTGGATTTTATGAAAGTTCAAACTCAGGATTTCTTATGCTTCTGGATGTTTGGTTGAGAACTGCTTGACTGAGGATGACATCCTGGTGGGAGGAAAATGGTAGGAAATACTGTCACATTACATTGAATTAAGCCAGAAAAATAGATTATTTATTTTTATAAAAGTATTTACTTTTCTGTACCAGTAAGCTGTCTTGCATGAAAAAAAGGTTTTATTTTGAAAATCAACTGCAAAAGATTTCACATGTACAGTAACACTACATCAGTTTTTCTAAAATTTATCAGTAACATTTTTCTGACAGAGAAAATATTATGCCTAATGCATTGCAAATATTTTGGACACTGAAGGAATGACTGGATAAACACTAATCATGTATCACTTGGTTTTGTTGCCAAATGACTGGCATGATCTCATTGTCAACATTATTGAGCAGTTAGAGTCATCCATAAGTACTTGAGAGAACCAAGTTACTGAGATTAATAAAATATAAAATTTAAACCACCAGGGCAAATTTCTGGTTGAAAGTAGTTGCTATTTACAACACGACATGGGCAGCAATTTGAAACATAAAAGCAAAAGGGAAGATACAGGAGCAGGGGGGAAGCAAAACCACCAAAAAAATCACAAAAGAAACTAAGAGCATTGTCGGTTAAAAAAAGAACAAAAAAGGTAGGCTAAGGACAAAAAGAGAAGATTTGAAATGAGAATTGGGCTAAAACAATTCAACTCAATAATATAGTCTACTACTTCATTGTAGTATTCTTCATAATGATGCAGTATGATTTTCTGGTTCATATTTGAATTGATAATATCAAAGTTTTTCCAGTTGTAATTGAAGAGGCTTTACTAGGAGAAAGCATTTTAAAATTAGCACCCCATTTTACTGGAATTGTAGATAGAGGACATCTCTGACCCACTGTTAGCGATTTTAATTAAGCCTTGGCATGCCAGAGAAAATACAAATGAATAAAGTATGCCATTGCAAACATTCAGCCAGAGTGTGCTGGGTGACCCACATGACTATGGGCAGGTTAGCTAGACATCAGCTCTGGGGAAAATAATGAGAGAGGTCATACAGAATTCAAAAAATAATGAATATAAAGGACTATAATTAATATAAAACAAAGAATCAAAATATAACCCAAGCAATCAACTTGCTTTCCTAGAAAATGTATCTTGTCAAACCGTTTAGTTTAATTATTTGAGAAAATTACAGGTTTGATTATTAGAGGTAATGACACCAGGCATTTGACTTAGAAGCACCCCGTATTCTGATATTAAAAACAGGGCTGTGTTTCAGATTTTCAGATGCTGTTGTCAGATGGAATAGTCAGGAAATATGGGCAAGGTTCCTCCCAGGCTCAACAGCCTTCAACATTTCCAGTCATTATTCAGAGTAAATATGAAATAATACTTAATTTTAATTATAAAATGGATAGACCACACTAAGAGTAATAAATGGCCATGAGTTCAGTCAGAGCAGCCAGACAGAGAAATTGGATCCTTTCATAATTTGTTGAGCCAAAGGTATCTTTCATATAGCCAGTTGCAAACTTACACATCTGGAAAGACATGACAGCTATGGGATAGGAGACTGTGAGGGAAAGCAATGAGTCTAAAATAGATTTACAAATCTCACAGATTCCAAGATGTGGAATGGACAAAAATGGCATAAGAAATTTGTCACTGTACTAATAGGCAGTAGTGAATAGGATGAGGGAAGCAATTTGTAAGCATGGTATGAAAAATACAACAGTTTTAATATTATATTTCAAAAACATGTTGACAGATGAAAGATAAATACACCACACACATATACACAGAGTTCCTGAGAAATAGTTTAAAGTTAAAAAAAAAATCAAATGCAAAGAATACAAGATCCTAAGGGTCTCCTTAAACAATAATCAATGGTTACAAATTGACAGTTATTTCTTTCTTTTGTGACTGCAAATGTGACTAAGTAGTGAGCAATATACTGAAGAAAATTAATTCATTATTTTATGTCTTATTCAATGAAACACTTATTTCATACATAACCAATAAGTTTAACACCTGTGGAAAAATATATGGCCCAAGCGATACAGGAGATCAGACTAAGCAATCTAAGGGTTCCTTCTTGACTTAAATTACAGGAATCAATATGTAAAATTAGACTTTCTGACTGGACCTAGCAAAATGCAACTATCCACAGACACTAAATTAATTTTAGAAAGGAACTATAATCCTCTTAGTGGGAAGGAAAATGAATTGGAGATAGTATAATAGAAATGACAGCAACAAAATCCATAGCCTATTGAACAGCTGAAGAAATGTATTAGCAATGGGTGTTGTGCCTGCTTTGTTGCTCTTGCTTTGACTCTTATATTATTTTTACCTAGAACTTTCAGTATACTAATATGTATTATTATCTGACAAAATTTTGAGATACAGCAATTTAAACAATGCAGACTTCTTCAGAATGACTATTCACAGACCAAGTGTATTATTCCGAGATATACAAGGAAAGCTCTTTCCAAAGTAACATTCATGTCCTCATCCTACTTTCTTCTAAGACTATTTTCTGACAAGGAAAGAAAGGATCTGCCTGCTTCTGCTTTGCTAATGCTTCTTTTAGCACACATATGAGGCAGGTATTCTTTTCCGAGAGTACCAAGTTTAAAGATTTGCTACTTTTTGTGAATGTTTTTTGACATGACTAAAGAGTAATGACCATGGTTAGCAAGCCACTAAATAAATACTTAGGATTATGCATCTAAAGCAGTCCACTATTTAATTTAATATTAATAAACAGATTTGCAGTGTCCCTCTGGGCTGTCCAACAAGGTGTAAATAGCTGTCTACTTGTATCTATCCTGAGTGCATCACTGTGGTGCTTTTAACTATGTTTTCTTTTTTGTCTTGCTCCAAAAGGTAGTTGTGACGGTTTCCAGCTGCAAAACTGAGAACTGGTGGGCTAGACCCATCCCCAGCCTACAGTAGTGATGCGTCTGCCTCCTACCATGTGCAAGAAAAAGATTTTTTGATGGCTAAGTGCACTTTACACATAGCAGATGAATGATTTTCACAATGGCAGCTGGACACCTTCCTGAAACCTATGTAAAAAAATCACTCAGGCTCTTTATACATGGTTTAAGTTTTTGCATTTTTTTCATTATTCTTCTCCTTCTGGAAGATTTTGCTCTTTTTTCTCTCTTCCACATCTTTTAACAACACAACATCCCACTTACAGATGTCAAGAGAAAAACATGCTGTAATTGAACAGAAAATGGAGTAAATTTAGGCTGTTACAAAGAGTAAACAGTATCTGCTATGTACTGGTTTTGGCAAGATTATTCAATTTCTTGGCAAGATGATTCAATTTCTTGGCAAGATTGCAGCTTCCACTTCTTACCAGCTTTGTCTCTCTTAATAAAGAGCTAAAAAGGAAGGAATGTTTCAAAACAAGGACAGGTACTTCCATTCCTTGTGATCATGGAATAAGAGCCATTACACCATTTTCCATAGTTACTTCCACCAGCTCTTAGCCTTGCTATCCATTTCAGAGTAAATTACGTAGAAGGTCTGAGTACTACTGAGGAACTGAAGAATCAGTGAATGTGTTAAATTCTTATGCCATTCACGGAGCATTAGTATGAGATAAAATGAGTGTTTTCATCTTCAGCTGCTTTTTAATTAAGAACCTCCATTTTTCTTTAAACAGTTTGAATATCAGCATAGAAGATGAAGCAGTGGAGGGAAATGGAGGCAACATGAATAGGAAGGACATAGGAGGGTTAAGGTTCTGAAGTATCCCTTGCCATAACATCCTTAGCGTGCTAGCAAATAGGACACAAGAACACCTGTTCTTGTTCCTGAGGATATCTTACTCTTTCACACCTTTTCACCTATCAGCTTACTACTGATGACTGCATTTCTGTGGCTAATGTCTCCTAGATTGTTTTATCTTATATCTGAAAAATGAAAACCTAACATTCAGTCTACATTTTAATTATTACAAAACCAAAATGTTATTCTTTCTTTATTTCTTATCTCCTTTGTTTACAGCATCAAAAACTGCCGTGTCTTTCAGTGTTCATCAAGTGGCAAAAAAAAATTGTGGTATTACATTTTTTCCACATATCCATATTATATTTTATCCATAATGTGAAGCTTCATCAACATTAACATTTGCAAAATGCAGAACTATTTTCATTAACATTGGAAAAGTGAATCTTCCAATTCATTATTGTAAGATCCACTTTAGAAGTATAAAGTCAGATGGATATGTAGTAAATGCATATTATATAAATTTAATTTCTTCACTCGATCGTGTTATGCAAAGCAGCCAAAATTTAATGGCTTGGCTCAGGTCAGGTCTCTTACAATGCCCTCATAGACCAAAGCACTACCACCTCTCAATACCAATGGGAATATTCTTTTAGAACCTTTTGAATGAAGACAGAGTAGGACCATCCTCTGTTTTCAAAAGGTACATATCACCACATTATTCAGATGGGCAAAATGTCACCTTCTTTGTCAAATTCTACCAAATGTTTTAACAGTTTTGTAACAATGAGATCAACTTAAAGTGCCAAATGTAAGACTTCAATGCAACTACACAGTTAGCCTAATCTAGTATTTTCAAAATTTCCAACATATTGTTCTTTCAAAAAATTTCTTTGGATTTCTGTGTAAATTAAGGATATTGTATAGATACAAGGAAATGACATTTAACAGTGTTAATTACCTAGAAGCTGTTTAAAGAATTACTAAAACCTCCCTGAGGAGCTCAAGAAATGTGTATAATTACACCTACCAGAGGTCTCCTAATTGACAGGAGCTTCACCTCCTATGGACTGTGTTGTGTATCTCAACTAATGAGTACTGAATCCAGAAGTCCAAATGGCTTCTTGAGTGGATATGTATACAATATGACCTTTTTTTTTAATAGCAATTGATTATCAATTAAAAATATTTCATAAAAACAAGTAAAAAACAATTTTTGTCATACTTGGCTTTTGTTGGAATTCTGAAAATTCTGGAATATAAACAAGCATATATTAAAAACAGTTCTTATAATACATGAGGTGTTTGATATAGCATCTATTTGACATGCCTGAAAACAGACCTGATATCAACAAATCCCTTTACCAGACTGGTTATGGGTGAGGACACCCTGCAGGAAGTAGAAAATTGGAAGCTGTTTGCTTTGAAACAGGAGAAATAACAATAAATTATTAATTAGGCAAGATGACCTTTTTTTCATGGTTATGTTTACACATAAAACCTATAGACTGAAAATAGAGAGAAAACACAGGGCTATGCCCCAAGTCAAACCTTGTGAAGAAAATAGTGGATTTTATTTGACAGAATAATAATATGAAATACTTACCAGCCAAGGAGTGTGATCTACTTACATACATGTTGAGTACATATGTCTCAACTGTCCAAAGTGGAACTCTCCTGTCTTTACCAAAATTTTTGATGGAAGGACTAGAAAGATGAAATCTACCTTTTTTTGTTTTGTTCCTACTACATGTCTGAAAACATTTATCTCATCTCATCTACAACTGAATGGGAAAGCAGGTACATTAGCAGCACATTCCACATTTCAGGGTGATTCAAGGACCTGTTAGACCAAATGTCATTTCGTTCTGACACAAGGGCTCCCCTCCCATGAAAACAGGAGTGAAGGAGCTGAACATATTCCATACATGCAGTGTCCTTCCATGCATGGCATGGAATAAGTCTGGCAAGTACAACCAGACCTGGGAGCTGTCAAGCACTCCGGGGGCCCTCAGTATATATATCAGCCTAGATTTAATATACATTTAGCATTAGCTCTGGGCAGTATTTGATGTCTCTATGCTTATATCAGATACTCTGCCAATTTGGAAACATAGTCCTGAGACACTGTTTTTTCGATCAATATGAAATCTGCAGAGTTCTGAGAAATATCTGGAAGCATTCAGATGTTTTGTTCATATGAAACAATTAAACCCAGGTAGCTCCACTCTGCACAAAGCAGGCAGTCTAATGGCCAAAGTTGTGCCCCAGGGCTGAAAGTAAAACCCTAATGCCTTCCATTATATGTCTCAGACCAAGCTAATGGTCATGCATAAAACACCAGCTGCTGTTCTAGTCATTGAGATACAGAATTGTGGTGGTGTAAGTAGTGGCTGACATGCCACATGGGGAAACTTCTCAGATAGAACAAATTCTCATTGATCCTCTGCTCTAGCAGACTTACCTGTCCAAGTGAATGAGCTGACCTAAGAAATCTCCAGTTTCTCCATTTGTGACTCATCTTTATAATACACTGCAGTCCAGGAACACAGCATAACAAACCTGTTCAAAGATCACTTTGTTTCTCTGTTGATGCTTTTTCATTTGCTATCCTATTAATATTACAGGAGAGCTAGTGTGAGAAATCCTCTCATTGCTCTGAACTTTGCAATGCGGACCTGTATCATGTCTGACAGTGGCCAAATGCATAGGCAAGGGTACAGGAAGAGAGCAAGTATACAAGCACACTCCTACCACCTCTAGCATTCAGCAGCTCAGAAGTTAAGGACTTCCTCAGCCAGAGGTTGTATCTTTGGATTTGTCTTGCCCTTGATGGATTTTTTTTTATTACAAGAGTATGCCTAATTATCTTTTGAAACCGTGTAAACTTTTAGCATCCACGTCCTCTGGCAGTGGTTCAGTAATTAGATACTGTATGGAAAAGTACGTAGTTTGTTTTTAAACTTTCCATATGAATATTGACATTGATGCCTCTATACTTATATTGCTCAAAAAGCTGAATAAGTATTTCCTATGTCCTCTGTTTCACTCATGATTTGAGAGATTTCTGTCATATCTGAATCATTCCTTTTTCTAGACAAAGGAGCTGGATCCATTACCATCTTCTTGAGGGGAGGCTGTTCTACAACTCTGACAATCTTTCCTGCCTGTCTCTGTACCTTTTACAGTTCTGCTGTATCTTTTTTACCTGAGTTCAGAAGAACGTGTGCTATAAAGATGTGGGCATACCAAAGAGATATTCAGTGGTACAACTACTTCTGGTTTCCTCTTATGCATTTTCTTAAAACATTCTACTACTCTCTTTCTACAGCTTCTAAGGATGGAGGTAATGTTTTTGTAATCCTATCCAAGATGTCTTAAAGATCTTCTTTCAGAGCTGTAATGGTTAACTTAAAGCCCCTCATTAGGTATGTATAGTTTGGGTTGTTTTTCTGTGAGAGAGTTACTTTGTACTTATCAATGTTGAATTTCATCTGCTACTTTATCACCTAGTCACTAAGCATCATGAGATGAATCAATGTTTCATGAATTTAATGACATATAATAAAGTGTTGTAACAAGAAGCTCAATCTAAATAGCATAAAAGACCATGGGAAAATTACTTGGCAATTCCACTGAAGCAAAATGAAATCTGTTTCCCTATTTAGTGGCTTTTCACACGAAGAATGAATAGCTGTGCATTCAAACTTCAATGAAGTTTTGGGGTGTAAGGAGATTATCTTAGATACATCTCCTCAGTTTGTATTTTAACGGAAAAGGTGATGTCAGCTGGGATGTTTCAATAGCAGTTGCTGGGTTTGAAAGTGAGGAAACATCAGGCAGGATTCCTAAAGTGGGTCATTTTCTCCTTGCCTTGTGGAACCTGTGTGATGTGCCTCAGGACACGTCCCTACATCTATGGCAGACTTCACAGCAATGGCAAAAATAAGTTAGGACAGGTCCTTTGATGATTAGGGAAGTTCTTTATATTTCTATATTCTTTCACAAAATCTTGCTGTTCTGTGTATCTTGTGAAATGATACAGAATTAAGCCATAAATATGCTGTAAATCAAAAAATGATCCAGAAACAATCAAATCAAAATTTTCAGGCAGGGTAACTTTGACTCCTTGAAGTTTATCCATGAGTTTAAAGGAAGATTAAGATTGTTCAGAAAAAAAATTGGCTGCTTCTGAGAGAAATTCTTTTCATAGCCACAAAACTGTCCTCTCCCCAAGTAATTTTGGTATATTAACAGTATGTTTTGAATATGGACTTTATTACAGATGAGTCACAAATCCATAATGCATATGTTTCTGAGGAGATCTAAGGCTTTTTTATTATTATTCAGTCCAGTAGGAACAGGCTTCAACATCTCCTGTGAGGCTCTCAGTAATTCATAAAATCAGGGCCTGATGACCTTAAAAGTTGCTCAATTTTTCTCTGTGAAAATCATTCTGTCTGTAAAATTAGGATTCAACACTTCTGTCACTGCATGGATGAGAAAAAAAGAGAAACATGAGATGAAAACTATGTTCAATGATCTATCGTTTCCATCATTCTAATTCTCCTTGAGGAAGATTTTATTTTTACTAACCTCATATTCTGTAGGTTAAGGAAAAGACACTGTTCTGACAAAATGTACATGGTATGTGATCCCCCAGGCTTAGCCTGCAACTCCTAATGATTCCTAATTTAGCCAGCAGACAGGTGCTACACTTTCAAAGCTACTGAAAAAAAACCTCTGAATACATTTTCTGTCAAGAACTTCGGGGCTTAGAAGAAAAGCAGGATGTCATTTCATGCAAAAGCAGTAATTTCAGTATTTTATGTCATAAAATCCAAGGTCAAAATCATCATGGCAGTGAATAATCCCCAATCGTGTAGTTTTATAAGTTTTAAACTAAAAACTAATAATTCCACTCATTAGTATGATGCAGTAAGCCACACTTCTTAATCAATCCATTATGATAAATAGAAATCTGAATCAATTAAGGAAATAGTCACCATAAGAACAGTTTTAAAGCATGGTTTGAAGATAAGATCTTGGTCAAAGTCCAGGATGAAAAAGAAACAGAGTTCCAGCCATGAAGAACAGAAGAAAACAGATGGACTGGGTCAGCGAAAGCTGCCTGCTCCACAACTTCTGTTCACAGAAGTACATTGTACCTTGTTGGCATGGAAAATCTTGCTTAGAAAATGCACAAAGGCAATAGGGACCCAGGCCCTGCTATATATAATCAAGGTGCTGAAAGGCAATACTGAAAGGCATGATAAGAAGTCCCAAAGTTCTTTGTAGTGCCTGTAATGACAGAAAAGGGTTTTACTAATGGACCCATTTGAGTAAGAAGTAAGAAGCAGCAATAATAAGAATTAAGCCAATATATATTAGCAATACTAGCCTCTAACAACAACCAGATCTTTCCTATTGTGCCTGAAATATAGTGACCAAAAACATTAAGTACAAAAGAAAACAGCAATGTCAATAATATTAAAAGTTTTCAGTATCAATGTGTCTTAAAAGGACATTTCATGCAACTTTGCAAAGCAATTTTAAGAAAATGTGCTTTCCAAAACACAAATTAATATTCAGGAAGACATATGTTAATCAAAAATGAAACCTTTGACAGCATAACAAGCTCAAAATTCTGAGATAAATGGGGACTTTGGAAAATAGCAGAGGAGTTTGAAAATACAAAATGAATTGGAATTTTTTTAATGCTTCTTCCTGGTAATCATTTTAGTGCTTTCAAAACGTTGTTATTTGATTTGAAAAAAGGCTGGTGATGCAAATTTAATATCACAGCTATTGCAAAGTCTGTTATAAAACTTTGCAACACATATTGAATGTCATATAAACATTTTCAGCCATCATTTGTCAGATGTCAATGTAAATTGCATTACAATCCCACAAGGAAGTGTGAAAACAACTTGTGCCTCCGCTGAGAAACACTCACTTTATATGCTTAGCTATGTTCTGATTTTGTTTATATAATTTCCTGTATTATGCTTAACACTATAGTATATGAGCATATTTTGTTAGCGTGTTAAATATGTGCAATGCTTGCCACATGGTATTTGTTTTCTTATCCTGTTCTGCCGTAGTTGCATGTGATTTTACATACATACATGTGGTTTTAAATCCATTACCTAGGTAAAGCTAAGCAAAAGTTTTTCTCAGACCGAGATTCATAATGGCGCTCCCTTCTTTCAGAAGATTTTTCTTTCCTCCTAAAGAGGGTCACTAATATGGCCCCTCCTGAAATAGTTCTGTTTGCCATGAGCCTTATGATGGAGATCCTTTAAGAAAAAGTAAATTGTCTAGAAAAGAGCTGTCCAGACTGTCTTTGCTAAGGAGAAGAGGCATAGATGACTTGGGAAGCACCTTGGATGCAGAGAAAGAAATCTCAGACAAGGTCCCAGGAGGATCCCAGTGCCTTTCTCTCCTTTCTCTATTCCTATTCCTTAGATGTGAGATGCTCCAGGGTGTGAGACTGGCCTTGGGTTGCAAACTGCACAGCTGCAGAAGGATTTCCCACGCCTCTCTGCTACTTGGGGTCTCAAGGAAGATGGGCTCGCGTTACTTGCTGGAGAAGCATGATGGCATTTGGTACAACTGCTGCATGCTCAGCTCTGCTCTGCCCAGCAACCTCCTCCTCCTCCTCCTCCACACAGCCCCAGTCTGTTCACTTTGTCTCCAGTGATTCCCAGTTCTGCATTCATTGCCAGTTGCAGGACCCAAAAAGGATTTCTTCCATCAAGAAAAAACACAGTGTGAGCTTTTTCACATTATATCTAAGGCCTGATTTTGGTGTTTCAACAAAAAAAATCCCAGTGTTGGCAGAGTGTCACTGTGAGCAGGAATGTTACCAGCAAAGCCTCCACAGTCAATGGCTGCTTCTCCTGCACCTTCCCTCTGCTCTTTGCCCATAGGAGGTAGGTCTTCAGCTTCCAGGTTTCGTCTCTGTGTTGGCCTGGTCCAGGAGTAGAAGCCTATCCGTGATGCTGGCAGGCTTACAATCCTCTTTAGGAGCCCCAGAGGGAGAATATCACTGAGCGGTTTGAGATAGCTTCTCCGTGAACCAATTGTTTCAAGTAAACTGGTACACCCAGCACAGCCTGCTGCCTGCGTTTGTTCACAAGCTGCTATAACTGGGGTTTTTTCAGGCTGTCTGAGCTAACCAGAAGTCCTGAGGATGTGTTTAGTGTGAACCAGGGGAAGCCTACCGATGCTGACTTTCTGATCAGCGGGGTTAGTTTGCAGACGTCAGCACTGCTCCAGAACCATGTCAGAACAAGACTGGCAAAAATTGTGGAAAGTGTGCCTAAAATAGCTGAACTGCAGTGTTTGTCATGTTCTGCTAACATCCCAGAGAGCTCATAAAGTGACTCTGACAAATTACATCATACAAGAACGATGGAAAATAAACAACTTAGAAAACAGAAAGCCAAAAATTTCTCCCAGTGTCAATAATGTCAACAGTAACAAAAATAATAATTATATTTCTTTAGCAACTTCTCTCAAAACAGTGGAATGACATTACTGTAAATAACTGAAGGCTCGCGTTATTTCCAAAACATTTCATACAGGGAAATGTTTATACGGGATCTCTAGATGGCTAAAAACTGAAGGTTAAGTTTAACAGATTCGTATGTGAAAATTCCTAGTGCCACCTATTGGCAGAGAGGACAAACGTGAGTTAGCATAGTGCTACACGTCCTGAAATACACTTTTCCTTTAAAAAATGGGGATAATAAATGTTTGCATTTCACATTTAAAATACTGTTCCAGATTAGAATTAAACCCTTAAGAGGCACACACATAAATGCTCATTTCCGATTAATGCATTTACTTCCCAAGTGCTGCTGCTGCCCATGAGACGGAGGCAGTGGTTTATGATGCCCCGAACTACCAACCTAGAATGAGCCGCCCAACACCCTGAGAGGGCTTCTGAGGCTTCTGCCTCATTTTGTAGCATAAATAGCATCCCTTTCTTTTTCCTGAGGTAATTCGTAAATGAAGAGCTTTAATGAAGCCTTGAACAACATACAGTCCTTGCCAGAAACTAATTTGCACTGAACCTTTTAAAGAACTCTGCTGATTGTTTGCCTTTTCATGACAATGTATTTAAGTAACCATAATGTCTGAGGGAAAGTCTATTACTATCTGTTTACCTCAATATTTTGACATTTGAATAGGAACTTTCCTATTTATTCTCTCATACCTCAGCAATAACAAAAAAAAAAAAAAAGGGAAATAATTGTACCTTGTTAGCAGTGTTTATGTACTTAGGACAAGAACGTAGAAAAATAAATTATGGAAAGGAAAAGCTCTTAAGTATGGTTATTGTTTGCGTCTAAGTCCTGCCTTTTCTTCTGCTGGTGTGTAAGTGGGAGGCCAGACAGAGGTGGCAAATTGCCTGGCCGAGGATGCCAGCCACACAGGAGTCCTCACCACAGCAAAGGAGAGCATAGGAGCAAATGCTTACAGTATACAGGGGTGGCAGAGCCTGGTGAGACTTGATCACGCCATCTACAAAAAATTCGCTTTGCTCAAATAATGCAGCAGCAGCTTAGCACCTGCAAACACGAGGACTGAACGCTTCCTGCGGCGTAGTCCAGAACAACAACTCATAACGCCGGCGGCACGGGGAGAGGCGGATGAGCAGAGAGGGTCTGGCAAAGGATGGGGACTTGCTGCAGCAGCTGTGCCCCTGCGTAGCTGTCAGGGATCGTGTGTATCCCAAGGGGTGGGTGAAAAGGAGATGCTCATGGACAAAGGTGTGCTTTGAAAACAGTGACAACATTTTCATATCACTGTTTTTTAAGCTTACTCATTTTCTGTTCAGGTTTTAGTTAATATCACTAAAAGTTTCCATGAAAAATGGAGAGAACAGTACAATTGTGGAGATTAAGACAGAAGGGTTTTGCAGATATCTCATTCAGAAAATGCTATTTTTCAAGTAACCCAGCAGCATATGTACTCAGTTCTAAGTATCATACACTTTAGCAGCAATTCAGGACTTAGTTCAAACAGTTAATAAGTTACAGCACACAGTTAATTGTGGAAAAAGGTGCTAAAATTGAATTTAATACACATTGACAAGTACCATACAGTATATTTTAAGATTTTGTCATGAATTGGTGCAATATTTTCAAAGATGTGAATGTAAATTAAATTTGTATACTTTTCTATTTGAAGTCATTTTAAAGACATTTCTATTGCTGTGCTTATGAGAATGAAATTTAGTATCTTCAGTCTTCCACTTTGTTTTTAGGAAACCAACATTTTGTGTGTTAGGGGAGGGAAAGCTAGGGCTAGAAAAACCTACAAAAAACAGTAGATATCAGAAGACTTTGAAGTTGTTGACAAACTTCAAGGATTATGAGAAGACAAAAGCTTTTTAATAGTATTAATTAGTTCAGCTTTCAATACGGACTCCTAAACTCCAAACATTGGCAGAAGCAATTCACATAAAATATGTATTAATAAATATTTACATGATAATTTATTTTATTTGTAGAATATATTAGCTAGGAAAGCATATATATTTAAAACAGACTTCTCAAAATGAAGGCTTTAATATCAGCCTCATTAATTATGTGTGCTTACTCTGAATTTAACCTCTTGGACAGCTGAAAAGGGGCTTTCAGTATGGCTTTGAAGGTAATATGAATGCACTTATCATTTTTACCAAATTGGATTTTAATGAGTATCAAATTAGAGATCCATTTAGTATTTTTCTAGGTTTGCATTAGTTTCCAGATCCAATCTAAAGGAAAAATAATGAGAAAGTGCAGAGTTTTTGGAGCCTGCAGAACAGAGATAAAAGATGGATGATAAGAGGCTGACATGCTCCATTTAACCTATGGCAAAAATTTGCAGGTAGTGAACATACACATACAAAGCCCATGCCTGTTAATAGTTTGTACTCTGTTTCATTCTTAAATTTCTTCTGAATGCCATGGGAAATAGCTATGACTGTACATTTATCTGAGATGCACAGGTATTGAATAGCCACACAGCAGTCTCATGATCCATATAGATAGAGCAGTCTCAAGGTATTAACAAACAATTAATGTTGCTGCATGTATGTTATGCCCCATTTTTCACAGCATCCTCAGGGATGACATTTCCAAGCTGTTGGCCCTGATGCTTGTTGTCCCTTAATACTAAAACCCCCAAATAATTATTTGTTATGTTCTCATCACTTAAAGCTTGTAAACAGTAATAAAATGTGTGACTGCAATCCCCGCTGTTTGTCTTCCTTCTAATACTGTGCAAGCAGTAAGATGGAGAAATTGAACCCACTGCTATATGAAAAATGTAACTTGTAGGTATAACAGTGAGTATTGCTATATCTTTTCTAAAGACTGCTTAATCATACTGGCAGTCAGGAAAAAAATCCGATTTTTTTTTTAAAAAGAAAAGTCTGCTTGCCCAGAAACATAACAACTCCTGCTGTTACAATCAACCATATCACAAAATCTTTTTCATCAGCTGCTGGAGAAACACCTTGAAGCATGCTGGGGTTCTTATCTTCACCATCATCAATAAAAACAACCATTCCAGAACCTCTCCCAAGTTTGAATGGAACTGTAGATCTTTCAAGTTGATAATTAAAGCTCTGGGGGGAAAAAAGTGATTAATTTGATAGGGCAATGGTATGGGAAGAGTATTTGGAAAGGGAAGGGGTGAGAGGCAACTGGATAAGCGGGCTGTTACAATTCTGGCCACAGCTATGGGCTTTGCAGTGACAGTCTCAGCTCCTGAATACCCAATACATCAGAGTTGTAGGCTAAATATTTTCACTTATCTGAAAAAAGGAAATGAGCAAGACTAATCTGGAAAGACTCTAAAATGTTCATTTGACCTGAGAAAAAGATGATTATCTGGGGTCTTTCAACTTCCTTTTTTTATTTTTTTTTATTTTTTTCCCCTCCAAATTTCTTTCTCATTCCTACCTGGCACATAATTGACCTTCAATACCTCCGTTTGGTTTTCTTCTATGGTCTGATATACCCACATTTCTTTATGCACCTTGCATTACGCACAGATGCAAAAGATAGCCCTGAATAAAGTGTCTAGGGCACTGGCAGTGCAGTTGCTACATGAGAGCAGAGCTTCCCGTGGCTCTCAGGGCTTGGCCGGGAACAGGACTCCAGTACCCAGCTCCTTCCAAACAGCCCCCACAGACATGTGTTTTGCTGGGCTGCCCTGTTTATTTTCCACTGCCGTTATTTTCCAAGGCAAACTGGGCATGTGAAGTTCACTGCCTATCTGCCTCCTGCTCCCATTAGTATGTCTGTTCTTTAACCTTTTGACTTTCCTGCATCTACGATTCTTTTCACCTTTGTCAGGTTTTTTTCCTTCCTATGTAACCGCAAAGTGCTGAATTAACTGTGGACTTTAAGGAGCAGGCAGTCCATACACCATAGGAACGTTTATTTTTCATTGTTCTGGTCACAAAAAGATTTCCAAATGCGAAGAGTTGACATGTAAATTTCTAATCTAATATATATCATCAAATCATCTTTGCTGTTGTTCACATAAGACATACACATACACAACAGAAAGTAAAGGGCCACAACATTCACTGAACAGAACCCACAATATCGAACATGATATGGTAACATTTCACTGACTCTAGTATTACATTTTTAAAAATTCTGATAAATACCATCATTTACAGACACAGCATAAATTATAGTTTTTCTTCTGCTACTTATATGTCACAGACATTCATGTTTTCATTTCAATTATTTTAATAACTTAAAAAATCTTTTAGGAAAATTCTTCTGGCATTTTATGTTATTTGGAAAGCTTGCAGTCCCACCTGCAGTTTATCATCACGTTGGCACTGAATTTGTCTTTGACCTTTCCAAATCTAGATAATTCTGCCAGGCCATCAGCCAAGAATTACATTGGATAGAGATAAGCTACTATTCAAAATCACAAGCAACTTTGGTGGGTTATGACACATAAAAATTATTATAGACTTTGTAAAACTAACCTGTAGTGAGGGACTTTTGAGTAAACAGGAATCACTGTCTGCCAAGAGAAATGTATGTCTGATATGTATTGTATTACTTAAACGGAAAAAAAGAATACATGGGAAGTACTTCTCTAGTCATTAAACTAATCACCAGGGCTTCCTGTCCTTGAAGGCAAAGAACCAAAAAAAGATAATCAGGAGTCATTTTACAGCAGATAGATAGACTATCATGAATGGCAAGTCCATTAAGTGGATTTTCTGAGACGGTCAAAGGGAAATGCGAACTGAGACCTGACAACCTACCAATAGGAATGGTTTGGATTAAGGTTTGTCTTTAAAAACTATAGCTGGTCAGAAACAGAGCACAAATCTAGAAGGTAAGTTTCAAAATAAGGAATTTTGCTGAGCCAGAAGACCAGGGAAAAAAAAGTTTTGGCTGAATGTGAGCAAGTGTGTTTTATCTTTGTCTGATGTAAAGTATGTGTTTAAGTACCTTCTTGCACCTACCCTGTCAAAAACCTGCAACTTTCAGGAAGAATCCTCTCTGGTCATGAATTTATGTTACTCTTGATGATCTTGAGGTTTAAAATCAAATTTCATAAATTAAGATGGTGTTGGAACATATTTCATAAAGGAAAGGAAAATTTCATAAAGGACTTCAAACTTGAGAACCCTGGATTAGTTCTAAGTAAAAGCAGAAACCGAAACTTGCTGAATTAGTAGGGAAGGGAAAAAAATCCCTTTCTGTTTATGTTTCTAGCCAGCCCTAGTCTTTATTTGTTAGATATTCACCATGAATTTGTTTAATTAAAGGAGAATTTCAAGAAGTTGTGTAACAGGTGAGGTTTAGTTTAGCATATTGCTTTTCTCAACCCCATTCATGCTTTTACTTTCCAATGTGCAGACACTATTTGCTCAGCATGTTTTTTGCCATAGTAATGTCAGCTGCAAAAAGCAGAACAGCAGCAGTGCTTCTCATGGTGTTACAACTGCAAATGCTTAATGAATAGTGCAGCTTGCATGATTTCAATACATTTTTAATTACATTTGGCAGAAAAGAGAAGGCATGAGCTAGCTTCAAATGCATCTCAGTCAGATCCATGGTATCTAAGCAAGAAATTGCCTCGCTGGAATACAAAAATTGTCTAATTGTTTCAGAGAATTCACAGTAGGATTAAGCTTTCTAAATATTCACGTTGTAGATACCATGGTCCATTTTCTTTTATTTTACCCAAGGACTTTTGCAGTCACATATTCCAAAGTGTCCACTGGGAATGAGAACGTTGCATGTTATTTATTAGTGAAAGTGATCGTGTCAGTCAGGGAAAGTGATCGTAACAGCGTAGTCCGTGACAGCCATATTATGACTGTAAGATGGCTCTGACCGGTAGTGTGCTGACTTGAACGGTGTTTTTTTCATAGGCCAAACTCCTCCTTTCCCTCCCACCTTTGGCTAAGTCTCCACTCACCACTGGTGGTAGAATTATTTGCAGAATGTCAGCAAGTTGTTTTCAGGAAAAGGTACCAAAAATAACTTTTCTTGCTTGAGTGGATGACTTTGGCTACAGAATAAAGCAGAGAATCACACCTGTGTCCTAAGGAACTCAATTCTGCTGTACAAAGCCTCTCTTCCAGAAGCCCAAAGCCTGCAGCCCTGCAGCCAGCTGCTCTTCCCAGCATCTGTCCCATAAGGTACTCTCAGAGCCCTGGAGCAGAGATGCTCACTTACTGCCTGGAGAAGTTTTCTCCAGAATTTCTTCCTGCTTCCACATTTTCCAGAAATTAGTGTCAATCTGCTTTTTGAGCTTTCATCAGCATCTGTTCTGTTACACATTAGTGACTATTCAGAGCAGTGTAGGACACATCCAGCACACATTACTACCAACACGTTGGTGACCAAACAACACATGGGGCCCTCTGGCCAGCGGCTCAAATGCCGCAAATCAGAACTACAACATCCCCTTTACACTTTTAATTAGTTCCTCATACTTTGTATCACACTCTTACTGGTTGTCATCTTCTACCATGTATCTATTAGGCACTTTTTGAGCTAATTAATTATTCATAGCTAAGTATTTAGATAAGCATTATTGGGAGATCGCTAGATCTTATTTCCTGTAATGCCATATTATAGACTTTTCTGTAGATTCTCACATGATGTTCTCTAATGAACCACAAGATATCCTACTTGTTCATTTGTTATAGCTCATGCCTAAATATTCCTATTACCTGCTTGGCACTGCTACAGAAATGAGACTTTTTGTGTAGACCTTGTAGCCTACATCTAACTCTATTTTCACCTTTTCTCTGCAAAACTCCTTCCTGCCATGCAATGTTCCTCAAACCAGACAAACTACCAATCACTTACCCTTCATTATCAACTTGTACTGAACTTCCTTATGTTTGTCTTCTACAAAACCGAAACCTCATGACAAGCCCATCTAGTAAAATGTAAATGCATTCAAAGTGTATACGTTTAATAATTCAGATTAAAATATTTTGGATACGTTCTCTCATGTTTGCTCTTTCCATCTACATACTCCTCTGCCACATTTATAGACAAGAATTATAATCCCTACGAGCTTTTGTTTTGCTAGGCTGAAAAATCAAGCTTTTCTAGCCCCCTGTCACACAGCAAGCTCTCCAGCCTATTGCCATCCTAGCAGTCTTTCTCTCCACCTGCTTAGTTCAGTATTTCCTCAACATATGAGGGTAAAATTGTAACAAATGATATGACCAGCCTGTGATACCTTAACATTAATACTTTACTGTCATGATCATTTTATATTGGAAATAACTTTTCTTAAGACTTAATCTGCCCAACACATGGCCACTTTGTACTAGTGGACTTAGTAATTTTTTAATTTTTGCATCTAGAGAGTTCCCACTTCATCAAAAAGTCCTATGTGTACTTTGCATAATGTGCTGCTATCTGTACCATTTCTCTGAGCTCTTATTCTTTTTCTCCAGGCTTTGAGGTCATCCAGATCTTCCTGTGTAATATCACGATCTTTGTTTTAACAGTGTTTTTCAACCCAGCATCTCTGGCAACTTTTTAGTAGGCTCTTGCTCTTTGTGATGAAGTCATTAATACTAATTGCATGCTTTTCATGGGAAAACAGATTTATTATGCAGCCACTGTTCTCTAAATAGAATGCACAGTGCTCTTGATTTTAACAACAACCTGCAGCCAGCATTCACAGTCGATAACAATTTGCAGATAAAAATCAATCAGCCATACTTGACTAGGCTATATAACTGTCCTACCATGCTTAACTAGGCTTGTAAAATCACCGCTTATCCAAAATTCCTGCTGCTTTTATTTACATAATCTTTTTGCCTTCTCTTTTTGTTAGTGATTTGAATACTCATGAAAGTGAGTAATTTCTTACACCAGAATTAAGACTGAAGCTAACCTTCTATTATATGTTGAATTTTAAACCTTTATCCCTAAAGGAAAAAAACCACTGAAAAATGTATGTGTTTCCTTTCTGAAAAAGATGCTTCTGAGACTTTCAAATATTTTGAAAACTATTAGAAAGAAAGACTCATCAGATGTTAATTTAAATCCCCTTTATCACTGAATTCCTGATTATTTTACTAAATTATTTTATGTGCATGGAGCTCATCATATATTCAAAATGTCTGGGCTTGTACTGGACTCTGCTGTGATAAGAAATGCTTTTTACTCTTTTGTTTGTGGGGTGTGACCCAGGAGATTTTAAAAATCTATAAAATCAATCACTTGGTTTTTGTAAAAGCGTTTTGAGATACACAGCTGAAAATAGCTGTATAACAGTCAAGTAAGTTTATATAAATCCCATACTACATCAAGGAGGGAAGACACTAATTTAGCATTTTTATTAGAACACGGAGGTCAAAAAGTGCATGCAAGAAAATCCAGAGAGGCCCTGACTGCAAAGACTGATCATTTTTCCCAAGCTCCATCAGGAAGCAAGACCATTGGAAAAAAATCATCCTGCTATGTTGTAAGTTAAGGCTTGCTTGCCAAGTTTTACCTTTCTTACACAGTTTGTGGAGCAAGTCAAAAAAGGTTTTCTTCTGTGAGATGTCACTAGGGAAATGGCATGTGCTGAGGTCTGCTGTCTCTGAAGTGAATGGATACAGATATATCCATTTTCTTTCTCCTCTCTCTGGAGTTGCCTCTAGATCCAAGGGGTAAAACTTGTGCAGAAATCAAAACAGCATAAACACTGAAGTTAAGCCTAAGTACCCTTCTGGATATGAATCAGTGTACAACACCCTGCAGAATGGGATTTTATAAAGACTATTTTTGAAGCAGAAGTACCACTGCAGGGAAGCGCTCAGCTACCTGAGCCTTATCTCTCCCTGCACCAGCCAGGAGAATTAGGAATTTACTGTGCTCTCATGCTGGGGTCCTCAGCCAGCTGCAGAAGCAGAGGGTTTGCCTTGCTGGAACAGCTGAACACCACATAGCTCTTTCAACATTGTGTCTCTGAGAATATACTATAACTGATGCTTCAGAGGAAAGTATAATCCATAATACCAGATATCTTGGGAACAATTACTTTTACTTGTCAGGGGAAGTGAGGAGTTAATATCCTAAACAATAAGGAAGAATGATATCTTCCACAGGGAGTTTTGCAGGTTAGTTGCACTTCGCACAAAAAAGTATTCCCCTGAACCATTTCAAATATATTACTCTTGCTGTCTGTGACTGCTTTCCCATATTTATATTATGGGAAGGGCACTGGACTAATCTTCTTTTTAGAATTTCTAATTGAATATATATCTTTACCACAGCAGCTTTCGCTCTCTTAAAAAACCTCCCTCCCTCTCCCCCCCCCCCCCCCGGCCCTTCAAACTAATTAGTCCTGCTGCTTTTAATCTTTCCTTGTAGGGAAGTTCTTCATCTTCTTGACTTTAATAATTTTCATTGCCCTTCTTAGGACTTTTTGTATATGTGAGAAGTTTTAAATTGGTCCCTCTGATATGTAATGCTTTGCATTTCTCCATGTTGAATTTCAGTTGCCATTATGTAGCCTAATTGCATAACAGCTTTCGAAAGTTGTTCCTCTTTCTGCCCAAATCTTGTCAAACCTAAATAATTTCATCCTTATAAAGCCTCATGACAGTGAGGAACATTAGAGAATTAAAAGGAAGACCATGTCATTGATTACAGAGTAGAAAATAATCAGAGGATAGTAATTTTGTGTATTATATTACTGCACAAGAGCATTGAAAGTAACTGAGAGACAATACAAGCTCACTGTAAAAGAAAAGGGGTTTCGCTCCCCACCTCTCCCAATTTAGAAGAACATGTCTGTTGTTACACATCTTCTTTGCAAGATGTGATGGTGGAATTTTCTGAAACTTTCCTCCAGGTTCCTCCAGTGACACTCGATCACACCAAAACTGAAAACATTCTTCATATATATGAAACCTTATAAATACATTCATACACACATACACACACATGAACACACATGAGAGAGGGGGAAAGATAATGAATTAATTTATCTAGAGAAATGGCACAAGGCAATGCCGCAGCATGTGTCAAGAAATTCTCTTTTCGTGTCTTGACAAAAAACACAGAGGAAATATTTTGAATACATGAGATATCTCCAAACTTGCCAAAACAAAGCAACTTTTCAATAAAAATATTCAGATAGGATTATGTATTTCAGAAATAAATGATAGTTTCTCTTCATATTGTACGAGATACATTTTCTGTGACTTGTCATGGAAGAAAACCGGTATTTCTACAATGCATTTTAAGGATATCCCTGACATTACATTTGAGCCCATTTTCTCCCATAAAACCTTAGGTGCACAACCTCATGGGAAACTTATTGACTGGTTCTGCCTTGAAATTCAAGGTTAGTTTGAGTGGTATCTCCTCAAACACAAGCTGTAGTGAAAGACTTTACTGGCAAATGTTCTAATTGCTATAGCTTTTGTAAGAAATGTTTCAGAGAACTTAGTGGCACATTCAGAAAATACTACTGAATATTGACAACTTGATTTACTAAGAATTAGGAATCTATTTCAGCCAGAATACTCCCAAGAATGTTTAAAGGTTGCAAGGAAACTGAAATCAATCAATAACTGATGTTTACAAATTCAGTTTAATTTGTTTGCTTCTGTAAATAATTCACACTGGTAAAAGCATTCCTCTTCACTTAGGAAGGGCCAGCTTAGAAATGATACATAAAATTTTGCATGTACCTCTATAGATTTCTACAAATATCTGCATTTTTCTCTTGCAAACCATAACTCCAACAGTCATTTGATAACATATAGAAACCATTTCTTTCACTGAGATTACTTTCCATCCTCTTTTCCCATTAAAAGAGGTTGTTTACCACCCGGTGACTACTTCCAAGTACTTCCAGTTTAGGATCAACTTTTATTTAAATTCTATATTCCTGTTTCAGAATCTCATTAAAGAGTGATTTCTCCAACAGCTTTAATTTTGCCTTCAGCTGTTACATAGTTTATATTTCTATTTACACCAGCTAGATAATGTTTCTTTCCTAGTGAAGTGACTTAAATCAGTGGAAATCTATTATAGAAACCTTATTTAAACAAGATAATATAAGAGACAAGTCCTAATCACGAGCTTTACTGTAAGTTTTCTGTTTTACATATTCAAAAGCTATGTGTAAGGGAAAAAACATTATCAATCCCTTTTACTACAAACCTCATCCAATCCAGTGCTTGCCAAAAAAATATAGTATCAAAGTCAGAATTTATGTTATATGAATCAAATTATGGCAACATCATATGCAGTGGTCACAAGCTGTAGCAAGTGAGCATGGGGTGAAGCTGGGGATCAAAATGAGAGTGATTAAGCACTGACATTTGTTACCAAGCAAAGTTTTGGACTCTTCACTCCTGGAGATTCGCTTCACTAAATTTACAATTTGCTAAGCAATTTGCTCAAACTTTGAAGTTAGCCCACTTTTAGCAGTGTCCTGGTTTCAGCTGGGATAGAGTTAACTGTCTTCCTAGTAGCTGGTACAGTGCTATGTTTTGTGTTCAGTATGTGAAGAATGTTGATTACACACTGATGTTTTCAGTTGTTGCTCAGTAGTATTTAGACTATAGTCAAGGATTTTTCAGCTTCTCATGCCCAGCCAGGGCACCTGACCCAAACTGGCCAACGGTGTATTCCATACGATGGGACGTCCCATCTAGTTTAGGAACTGGGAAGGGGGGGGCAGGGATTCGCCGCTCGGGGACTGGCTGGGTGTCGGTCGGCGGGTGGTGAGCAATTGCCCTGCGCATCATTTGTACATTTCAATCCTTTTATTACTACTGCTGTCATTTTGTTAGTGTTATCATTATCATTATTAGTTTCTTCTTTTCTGTTCTATTAAACCGTTCTTATCTCAACCCAGGAGTTTTACTTCTTTTCCTGATTTTCTCCCCCATCCCACTGGGTGGGGGGGGAGTGAGTGAGCGGCTGCGTGGTGCTTAGTTGCTGGCTGGGGTTAAACCACAACAAGCAGCAGTACAGGTTTGATCATCTCCAGAGATGCCTTCCAAATGAACTGCATTGTAGTTCTAAGCACCCACAAATTTTGACTGGCCATGAAAATGTAGGAAAGTTGTAAGTCTTGCAGAACATTTTTTAAGTGGCATTTTAAAGGGTCAGTGTTGATCCAGAATATCAGTTGGGGCTGCTGGGACATTTTCATTTTGACACATGTGACACTAATGTAGTCACATGGCTTTTGGCTGGTGCAGAGAGATGGTGACGTGTGTTTGAACTTGCCTGCAAAAGGCACTTGAACACCAACATACTATGCCCATCAGACTGGAAAGCCCAGCGTGCTGAGAAACCCCAGGGGACTCTGTAGACTTAGAGTCCCGGTGAGATTTATGAGATACTTGACAGCTCAGGGCCAGCCATTTCTGGGGCTGCAAAACTGCAGAGTCCTGAAAGCAGAACTTTTAGACATGAAGTTTAATAATCTCCCTGTTTAATAAACAGCAAGTGAAGGGAAGCCTTTTGGGACTGCACTTGTCAACTTGGATACCTAAGATCTTTTTCTATTTAGCCATTAGTTTACAGGCTTTTAGGTATAACTTGGAAATTGTTTTTACATTCTGAGATATTTCAACACATTGCATTTTGGTTGCCCTGCTGATTTTATTTTAAAGGAAGTGCATAAATGAAGTTCCAGTATAGGGGCTCATTAACTATTCTACATTGTAAGAATACAAAACTTTAAAATCAGTAATAAATGCTGCTCAATTTGTGTATTAGAGAACTCTTACCTCTATATACCCAGGATACCTTGCAATAGTACTTAAACTAGTCTTACATGGGTGACTAATAAAAAGATTGCAAAAAACTTGGACTTTAATTTATTATGATGAAAAATCCCATAGTCAGTGTCACAACAGGCTCATGCTATTATTGTTTCTTTAGAAACAGATGTTTGCCTTAGTTCAAAACCTGAAGTGAGAAACAGTTCATGCAAAGGAAATCCTGACTTCAGTTGTGTATCTGCAAAACTTTATTTATTAGTTTTTACAGTATATATGTTTTCTCTGTCTACATATATTTTGCTTTTTGTATTTTATAATGTCCAATGGAAATATTACATTCTTCTGATCATAATGGAAATTTTACTAGTTTACATCAAGGAAATGATCTAAGCTTCACATTTTGAAAAAAATCGAACTTATTTCTATTGAAAGGACCAAAGGAATGTTTGAGTTAGTCTTCTGTGTAAAAGGAATGATCATTACATAGATAACTTGTCTCATGCACATGCACAGCTGGAATCTCTCAGCAGTCTTTTTCCTGTTCCACCAAACACCCCTTGAGCTCTGACTTCAGAGCCTTTACTTCATTCCATTTGCTTCCCAATAGACTTTCACTACCTTTTTGAGTTAGTTACCTTGTGGAAACAACTGACTTTTATAAAGGAAAAAGGGAATTTTACAGGACAAACTAGAATATCTCATCTGGATGCTAGCAAATGAAGCAATCAGAGGAACCAGAACACCAGCCAGACTGGTAGTAAGTATTTTATTTAGTTTACTTGGGAATTTCAATCAGTAATTAGGGTGTTACTGCCAGTATCTATATACATATGTAATTTTAGCTTCTGTTTAGTGAAGGATATATCCTCTACTGGCCACAGCCTTTGCAGGTGTTGGAGGGTCTATTTGCCTCCCATAGCTGTGCCTGAACTGCTGGTCAGAAAACAGCTGGTGAAAAATACTGCCCCTGAAGCAGAACAAGGGCAGCAGATGGAGTGGGTTTGGGTTATTTCTAAGGATGTTTCTGAAATGCAGCCTAGATTTTATTACAGAAAGTGTCTCAGTGCAAACAACCACCTAGTGGGGAAAGCATGGAGAAGGGATTGCTGCAAAAGAATACAGAGGGGGAAAATGGAGCTGCTCTGCACTGCTCAACACAGAGACTGTGAGCTGTAAGTCAGGCGAGTGTGTGACCGAGTGTTTCCCTTGGGAATAAAAGAATTAAAGAGCATATAGTCTGGGGAGATCCCAGACTGGACAAGAGGGCCTCTGGGATCAGGGGCATAACACTGACTTCTCTAATTTTGAGGAGAGTTATCCCCAAAAAGCAAGACTACATAGAATATTCCGCAGAGGTGCAAGTTCGTGCACAGTAGCCTTTGGTCTTCTCAAATCACCATCATCAAAAAGACACATTAGGAGAGAAGAATCTCACGTGTCTAGCAGCTGGGCCATGCAGGAACATTTCTAGTGTCTGAACAATTTCAGGACAGCTTTCACCTCACCCAGTTTTTACTGAGGCTGCCATGAAGGCACATTACTGAGATTTCCAAAAAATACTTATCCAGTATCTAAATTAATGCCTATTTTCTTTTCAGTTCAAGTATAGCTAAAGATGCAAAACATTACTTTTCAGGAAGGGCCATGCTATATCCTGTTTTGGGCTAACATGTTTTTATTCATGTGGAAAATGTTTTTGAAGATCAGATTCTCTGCCTGAAAAGTGGGGGCTACAATTATGCTTGAATACTGCTTTTGAATCATAGTCTTGGAAAGGTATGTTATGCACAGTATAAGAGGTTAAAATAAGGATACACAATAAAATGGTTATCTAGTAAAATAGGCTACTAACTAGCTGTCTCTGCCTACAGACTTTCTCCTTCCTTCCCCTTCTAACCCCATAAGGGGATTTTTGTTTAGGTTTCTGCACTGCTTTGTGCTTATACTCGGGACTTTTTTTTTTTCTATATAAATGCTGTCCTTTGAAAATTTTTTCTTTGGAAACTGTTTCCTAGCAACAACGTATTTATCATTCTCAGGCAAGGAAATGACATATTGCCATTCAGATATACTAATTGTGATTTTTATTTTTTTCAGACAAGGAAATAGCATGCACTCAGGGCAACATTAAATTAGAAGGAACAGAATTAAAAAGGAATAATGGCAAACACAATTGGAAAAAAAGCTGATCGTATTTATTCACATATGATGATGGAGTTTCCTCCCAGCGAGGCTGTTGCTGACATACCAAAACAAACCAAACACCTATAACTGACTAGTATTCATTATTATTAAAAAGCAAGAAGGTAGAATAAGGTAAATTTAATGGTTCTTTGCTATAACTCTGAAGATATTTTATAACAGAAGTATACTTTATCTTTCTTTGTTAACATCAGCAACGTGTCTTCTGCTTGTATCTGATGCACATGAAGAGAAGAGATACACATATTACTGGTTAGTGACTATAGGTCTTGAATTCCCGTGATAGATGTCATACAGTAACTGTCAGAGATTAATCTGCCAGTAACCTTGTGGGGGAGGTCATTAGGATGGCATTTTGTTACCTTTTGTTCTGTGTTTCCAATGCATCCATTTTCACAGCATGAACTTCAGAGACACTTAATGAATTAGACTTTAAAAAATTTTTAAGATTTTTCTTCATGTTTTGTTACTAAACAGGTGAAAGAATATTATCAGGGTGCCTTATCTTGAAACCAGACCATTTTGGCCTTCTCATAACTGAGGATGCTCAGCAGGATGGCTGTCCTAAACGGTTCTGCAAAACTCTGTGTCCGTATGTGGCCAAGTGCAAATATTATCTGAAGAAATAGAGGAGAACGATTCCTCTAATGCAAAAATACTAGTAGAATAAATAGCATGATAAGAATGCTCCTTCTGAAATCTATAGATATGCATGGTTTATTATGCTTTGTATTACACTTTCCTGTATATTGGCACCAGACTGGATGTACAATACTCATTTGATCTTAAGTGTTCAACTGTGTCATACTGGACTTTGAGGTTTGTATTTCCTCTTTTTTTCCCTGAGATTCCCTGTCCTTTTAGTGATCGATGAGGCAAACAATTTAAGTGTGTAGGCATTGAAGGCAAAATACACTGTGAGACTAGTGGGAGAAAACAAATTGATTTTAAATGAGAGGACAAAATTCATTATTGGTGGAAGAACAAATATTATTTCTATATTTCTTTTTAATTACACAAACCATCACTTACAAACTGCTCAGGTAATCAGCTTGACTGCTGCACAGCCAGAAAATTAAGTAAAAAATGTTAAATAACTTTCATTTAACAGTGAAATTTTGTATTTAAAACGTCGCATAAGTATTTTCATCAACACCTTTTGTCATGATATTTTTGATCAGAGAAGCGGGAAGAAAATTAAAGCAGAAGTCAGCTGTGAATTTTGAACCCTGACAGATGTGCTATCCATGAATAGCCCAATTTAAAAAATCAGTACAGAAAAATTATTTATTGTATGTTTAAACTTGAGCAGCTTTGTAAAATATGGAAAATACTTTACAATAGCAGTGGAAAAATCTCTCTTATTCTGAACTTGCTCACAAAGAAATAAATAATAGCAATAGTTGCCTGTAAAAAAGAGTCTATAGTGCTGCTTTTAACGTATTTTCATAGTTTTATGAGGTGGGAAGCAGCAGTTCTCAGAAAAAAAATCCATTTTGTTAACAAGCAGACACATTCATAGAATCATAGAATCATTTAGGTTGGAAAAGACCTTTAAGATCGTCGAGTCCAACCATCAACAATGCCCACTAAACCATGTCCTGAAGTGCCTTGTCTATGCGCTTTTTTAATACCTCCAGGGATGGCGACTCCACCACTTCCGTGGGCAGCCTGTTCCAATGCCTGACAACCCTTTCAGTGAAGAAATTTTTCCTAATATCCAGCCAAAACCTTCCTTGGTGCAACTTGAGGCTGTTTCCTCTTGTCCTGTCATTTGTTACTTGACAGAAGAGACCGACCCCCACCTCGCTACAACCTCCTTTCAGGCAGTTGTAGAGAGCGATAAGGTCTCCCCTCAGCCTCCTCTTCTCCAGACAAAACACCCCCAGCTCCCTCACCTGCTCCTTCTAAGACTTGTGCTCCAGGCCCCTCACCAGCTCCGTTGCCCTTCTCTGGACACGCTCCAGCACCTCCATGTCTTTCCTGCAGTGAGGGGCCCAAAACTGAGCACAGGACTCGAGGTGCGGCCTCACCAGTGCCAGGTGTACAGGGGAACAACCACCTCCCTGCTCCTGCTGGCCACACTATTTCTGATACAGGCCAGGATGCCGATGGCCTTCTTGGCCACCTGGGCACACACACTGCTGGCTCGTGTTCAGCCGGCTGTCAACCAGCACCCCCAGGTCTTTCTCTGCCGGGCAGCTTTCCAGCCACTCTTCCCCAACCCTGTAGCGCCACATGGGGTTGTTGTGACCCCAGTGCAGGACCCGGCACTTGGCCTTGTTGAACCTCGTACGATTGGCCTCAGCCCATCGATCCAGCCTGTCCAGGTCCCTCTGTAGAACCTTCCTACCCTCAAGCAGATCAACACTCCTGCCCAACTTGGTCTCAGCTGCAAACTTACTGAGGGTGCACTTGATTGCTTTGTCCAGATCGTTGATAAAGATATTAAACAGAACTGGCCCCAATACTGAGCCCTGGGGAACACCACTTGTGACTGGCCACCAACTGGATTTAACTTCATTCACCACAACACTCTGAGATCATCCAGCCAGCCAGCTTTTTACCCAGCTAAGAGTACACTTGTATAAGTCATGAGCCGCCAGCTTCTCAAGGAGTATGCCATGAGAGACAGTGTCAAAGGCCTTGCTGAAGTCAAGGTAGACAACATCCACAGCCTTTCCCTCATCCACGAGGCGTGTCGCCTGGTCACAGAAGGAGATCAGGTTGGTCAAGCAGGACCTGCCTTTCATGAACACATGCTGGCTGTGCCTGATCCCCTGGTTGTCCTGCACATGCCATTGATACTGTGAAAGGCAACTCCACATAAGTCAAGTAGTGTTTATCTGGAAATCAGTAAAAATTTACTGATGTCAAACTACTGTTTGTGTTCCAAGACCCATAACAGTGCGAAGACATACATTTAGTTTTGGTCTGGTGTTACAGCTTGACCAAGCACCCCTGAGCTCAGGGAGTGGGCCAGAGTGGGGAACAGGGAATGGTGCCCCTGCACAACACTACTGCTATCATTTTTCTGTGGGCTCTCAGATGTCTGGGTATGCAGGCTTGATTTTCTGCAACTTGTTGCATAGTTTTGCCACTTCTATTGCAAAACAAGGTGAAGGTTATTCCCTGTTCTCTTCCTTTGTGGCCTCAGATCCACAATTTTTCCTTTCTCTGTCTGCATCTTCTCTTCATGCTGATCTCTTCTCCCTGGTATGCAGTGATAGGATGCGTGGGAATGGTTCAAAGCTGCACCAGAGGATCCTGGACAATAAGAAGCATTTCTTTACAGAGAGGGTGGTCAAGCACTGGAACAGGCTTTCTAGAGAGGTGGTCGATGCCCCAAGCCTGTCAGTGTTTAAGAGGCATTTGGACAATGCCCTCCATAACATGCTTTAACTTTTTGCCAGTCCTATTCTATTCTATTCCATTCCATTCCATTCCATTCCATTCCATTCTATCTTTCCAGTCATCTTCTCACAAAGGGAAATTTGTTAATTTTGTACATCCTACAATGATGACCAAAAAAGGTGGTGATATTAGCACCTGTCACTTCTTGCCATAAGTCACCTGTCTGCTTTTGACTATAATGGAGCCTCAACAACAAATTTCACAAAGCAGGTGGTAGGAA
The DNA here is from genome assembly GCF_964188355.1 of Buteo buteo. Lineage (NCBI taxonomy): Eukaryota > Metazoa > Chordata > Aves > Accipitriformes > Accipitridae > Buteo > Buteo buteo. Next base: position 27,746,846 of record NC_134171.1, on the reverse strand, counting down.
TTGATCTGAAAACTGGCAGGACATTTGTTTAAATAAATAATAAAGGGAAATTTCCATTACATGCTTTATTCAGTATATTTCTCTCATATCTAATGTTATTAATCAAATAATTTTAAAAGATAATTTATGACCTGTATTTTTTCCACGTACAGTCTTTGTATATGAAATGGGAGTTGCTTTGACATGACACACTTCAATTCCTTGACTACGTATGCTAACTGTTAGTGTCAGGTTTCTGATTCAAATCCTTAAAATTACGATTTTGAAATTGGCTTTCTGGCTTTGCAGTGCTCACAAACAACTTGTTCTTTGACAAACATTATTTCATTTCAGTTTATCTGTTAGAAAATTCATGGAAAAGGGAAGGCCTGAACAGAGTCAAAGTGAATAATTTAAAAACCGATGTTTACAGAATATGTTCTGCAGTGCTCCCGCAGCTCCACCTGAGATGTTGCTTTAGTGTTTCGAGGACATTGTTAGATGATAGTGTGAAAGGAAAGGAAATCTGTTTGAAAAATGAGAGAAAGAGACATGAAAACTACATAAAAGAAAGACAATTTTGGTTATTAATTATTCTGTAGCAATGTTTCAGGTGGGTTGATGGACAGATAGAAGACAACTTTAAAAATCCACTTGTTCTAAGTAAAGATGGAATTGAAAATTTGACACATTACAGATATTGTCACATAATGAGCGATTCAGTTTATAAAATCTTATATGAACCCAGTAAACTAATAAAAATGAATAAATTACAAGCTCCAAATCACTTATTATCAAGTTTGTGCTTTTATATGTGAAGTGGGAAAAACAATGGTTGCACAGAATCAGTAGTTTATGTAATTGAATGATCTTCATTGGCACATATGCATAAGCATATGTGTGCAGAGTGAAGAGAGCTAAAAAAATACAGGCAATGTAATTTAATGGAAATTGCAATCTTTACAAACCCAGGTGATTACTAACAGAATAATATCTGGTGTCAGGATGAACCTAGAACCAAAAAGGACTTGGCAGGATAACCAGGTTTAACTTTACCCCAGACTTAGAATAGAATCCCCATGGGTTTTTTGACCTGGTGCCAAAATTACACTGTATTGTATCACTCCATTCATTTTCATGGCAGCTGACAGACAGTAAAAAAAGTCTCTTTGAAACATGGTTTTTTCCAAATTTAAATACAACAGGAATTGCAGAATTCTTGAGAAATCTTCCTTCTAGTTGAAGTATTTTCATAATAAGTATTGTGTTGATGGATTTCTGAGACTAGAAGTCTACTCTTGGTTCTTTCCTGAGTGCATAGAAATAAAATAGCCATGCATGAGATGCCTGAGTGCATCAGGGATGGCTGATGGGGGATTCTGCATATTGAACAATCTATTTCAAAAATCTTCTAGGCTGCTGCCAAAGCATCTACCATTCACTGACTGCAGCCACAGAAGGCACTGGAAGCCATCCCTGTGAGAAGACGAACCCACAAGGTCTCAACTTGCAATTGTCAACTGATAATGGGGCTTAAACAATGTTTTCTCCAACAATCTGAAGAAAGTTCAAAACACTTTTGAATGTTATTGACCTTGTTCATTTTTGCTTTCTCCAAGGCCCATTGTGATAGTTGTAAAGATGCTAGGATACTCAAGCTAATTGAAGAAAGAAGTCCACCTGTTTCAAAATATTCATAATCGAGATAAAACATCTCATAATGTAAATGCAAAGTGGTTTACATTGTGCTTTTGAGTACTGTTGCATTTATGTGGCATCCATACTGCACCTGATTTTTTCTGATGATACCTACTCACTCTAAGTCACTGTATTTTACCTCCCTTTCTTAAATTCTAGAAACTTCACTGACTTTAGTTCAATCCTCCAGATGAGCTTTTAATGTCCTTCCATGGCCTACCAAAACTAAAGTTGGTTTTCTGTCAAGGTTGTTGAAGGAGAAAAGAAAGGTAAAATCAGTGCTCCACTGCATAATCACCTCATATGCAGGAGTAAGAAACTATGAGCGCTTTGGTTTCCATTTGTACACCAGATTATTTTCAGAAAGCGAGCTTTCAGAGAAGGAAGCAGATGGAAGTTCCAGTGATGCTCAGAGGGCACACATCCACATAGTACAGTGCTTCGCTCCAATTGCGCTTGACTTTGAAGATTCATGTTCAAGAGTAAAATGACTGACAAAGCTAGCTGGAGTCTTTTATTGCTACATTGTCCTATTCATGGCAGAGCTTTCTCTGACTTATTTACTCTTCTTACTGTTAGGAAAGCAGAGGCTACAAGTAGCTGCAAGAGTAGTATAACAGCATTCTGGTGGAAATGGGTTGTCCCATGTCAACTGCATGAATTTCCACCCTCTGGAAGCCTCAGTATCCCATCTGCAAGAAGCTGAGCATTTTTTAGGAGATATCAGCTATCAATAGCAAGGAGGCTCCTTATGAAAGACAATCAAAATCTCTCAGGTTGAAATTCCCTTAGGGACTAGCACTAGTAATTACACGCCTCGAGGGCTAAAAATGCCTCTTTGACAGTATCTACTGTGCTTGCTAGGATAGTGGGCATTTAATTCAGTCTCTCAAAAACTTTAAACATAAATTAGCTGATTGGTCCCAGTAGACTGGAGGCTATGGTTTTAATCTGCAAAACTATCTGCTCCCTTTCAGAAACAAAGCAGGACCTGAACAAACCATGCCAGACTGAGCTGGAATAGGTAGAATTTCACAGGATTGGACTGGCTGGCTTTTGATGAAACAGTAACTATCTTTTGGGAAACTTCTGTTTTTCTCATCACCTTCTCACTAGATCAGTTCTTAAATTTAAATTAGGAAATCAGCTCATTTTTCTAATTCTTATTTTAATTTATCTATCTTATCTATTTTATCTCTCTTGATTTGCATTAGCATCCAGATTTCTTGTGCTACAAAGACAAGGTTATGTGCATTATTTTTTTTTTATTCACTGATAGTTTTCCAACAAACTGAGCAATTAAACAGGAAACTTGAGCATCCAAACTTAGGTATAAATTTTTTGCATAATGATTAAGACTAAAGCTTACAAACTATAAAAGCACCTGAAATATTCCTACCCATTAATGACCAAAGCTATGCTCAACTTGTTCAGCTTGGTCCCACTTTAGAAAGATTTGAAGCCATCAGCTATTTCAGACTTTTGCAAGTCTGGTATTAAAGCTGGCAAGCATTTTATTTTTTGGAGTGATGCTTTTCCAACTCAGAAGAACTCTTATTTCCACATGTTTGGAATCTTGCATGTCCCAAACATATAGATGGTTACTTAAGGAAATTAGCTTCATTTGTATTTGGCCAAGCAGCTGTGGATACTTTTTTCCTTACCTATGTGCTCTGATGAATTTAGCACAGTCTGTGTCACTCCAACCTGGATTATTTCAACATAGTCTTCCTTGAAATGGCACCTGGTGACCACATGAACATTTGAACTAACACAGAATTTATTTGTTGGGTAGCTCTCTTGGACAATATGCATTTATATCAAAATGTGAAGGAAAATATTTCCTTTGAACTGCTGATTCAGTCTACAAAATCTTAAATTGTTTAGTTTCCACACAATTTAAAGTGTTTCTGCAAATAAAATAACCAAATTAACGTAAACTGACTGACTCGTAGAATACAAACTGGTTGAAGGAGAAAATTGAGACATGCATTACATCCTCTGCTAGACAATTTTTAACTGTAAACTACCGTTAAGAGCAGCATTGCAACTATACAGAGACCTTTTGTTCCCTATGGGTGTGAGATATACGTCTTGACTATGTAGAAAAAGAGGCAGCTAAACATCTTTCATAATGGACTATTAAGCTGAATTCTGGGCCATTAGAAGCAAATTTGATAGATATGTATGGGGGACAGCCTCTCATACAGAACAAGAGAAGCCCTCAGAAATATCATTTACTGCCAATATTACCACTTTGAGGATGCTAAGATCAACTAATCTCTCTTAGGAAACTGTCTTTCTAAAGCTGAAATAAGAAGCCAGCAAAGGAGAATAATGACGGGTAAAGGGGAGCAAGAGTTAATAATTGCTGCAAACAGTAAAATAAGACTTGGAAAAAAAGTGGTGAGGACAAACTGCAAGGGTGACTTGCTAAAGACTACTGGTCTACAGATCCATGCAGTAGCATTTATTTCAATGGAGTTCACTACTACTTCAGTATACACATACATACACATATAGACGTGTGTGGGTGTGTGCGCATGTTTGTATGTATGTATACATCTATGTTTACTACGCTACGTAACATGTTACAGGTCTCTGATTCCTGAAACAAGCCCCCACATGAAAAGTTTTATCGTAGCTGTGACTTAGTTACAGCTGAAGTTTAAATAAATGCAGACACCCTTTATGGTTCAACTGGAATTAAGTCCCATCCTCTCCACAAACTGAGAGAGCTCAGTGTACCTGAATCATGCTCAGCTGATGGGCATCTTTACTGGGACTCAACTATTTGCAGCAATAGACAACGCTATTGTTTTTGCATGTTTTTAAAATTCTTGCATTGTTGTACAAGTGGTATATGAGTGTTACAGAAAGGCAGAAATTCAGATGAGATTTATTAAGAGCAATCAGTGACAGAATTAGAAATGGGACCTCCTTATTCTGAGTTCTTCCCTCCATACCATCTCTAGTATTTGTTATCAGAAAGCAACAGGTTCTCAAATCCCCTTTTAAATTAAACATTGCTAAATATCCTAAATTAAACAAGCACTTGTGCAGTGCTGCACAGCTTTCTTGTAGTTCAGGCTTGTCCTTTTCAGCACTACGTGACTGAATGAATCCATGTTTGAAATCTGTAACTGATTCTCACATGACTTTCTCTAACAGTTTAATAGCATTAACAATTTACCTAAGCTAAATTCTACAGCTAAAATCCAGCAGTAATGTAGATTACTTTCATTTGTTGCAAATTATTGCTCCCATTACCGCACAAATCCTCCAGTAATCTCAGCTGTTTATTGTTAATGAAAGATAATACTACATTAAGAAAGCAATTCATTTAGTTTCTTTCGTAAGTTTGCCATAAAAAAGTGATTAATTGGTATTAGAGACAATAAATCAACATCATTTGACATAATCCACTGTTTCTTATGAGTCTAGCGTTAAGTAATTTTTGTTTCACTACCAAAATTTAAGATTCTTCCGGGGACCTGCTCTGCTGTTAACTCACATCCTTAATTATCTTCACTGTTGAGGGAATTGTACCTGCATGCAACTGACAAATAAATATAATCCTTAAAATTTTAAAACAGCAACTTAAATATTCTTTTATGACACTGTTGAAAGGGGTTGTATTTTCTATATTATTCTTTCCCATCTCTCATTAATGAAAAACATTTTATTGAATAGATCTCAGAGACAATATTGATACTACCTTTACAGCTTTCTAGTAGATATTAGTCCTTTGTTTACCCATATACTGTCAGTACCCTAGAACCTACCTTCACTGATGTTGACTTTTAAATGTTTTTTCTAACACAGGACATTTTTTCTGCACAGATCTTACTTCTTTGGCTCTGCACATGGTAGACTCCTGCCAGCCCTAGAGACAACTGTTCAATACGTCTTTTTAACAACTTTTTAGGACATCCCTTTCCGAGTAGTCCTGGGCTCCAAGCTGCTATGCTACTAGAGAATAAGGTAGATGTGTTGAGACATAGATCCTTAACAGAGGCACACTCCTTTCTATAGAGATGACTTTAGGAAACTAATGATGTTTCAGCCACTAGGTTTAGAAGTTTATTTTGCTTATTGATGAGGAGAACAATGGTCACATTTTGTATATTGTGTCTTCCTTTTTTCTCTGAAAGCCATCATTTTCAGACTTCAAACTAGCAAGCAAACGCATAATTATAGCTCATGATATCACTTCAGGACTTTTTGCCATTCCCTTCATGAGAAGACATTTGGAGATCTTAAAAATGCTTCTTAGTGCAATTTTTTTTTTTTTTTGATACTATAAAATGATGAGAAAAGAAATAGAATACGCACAATTCATGATAAACATGAGAATAAAAAAGCCTTGATTCCATCTTTTTCTTTATCTCCATTGATGTAAGACTGTAGGTTTGCAATAAACTTTTAAGTCTACATTTACAATTAGTTAATTCTAACGTGAAAGCTATTGCCATCTCCAGTAACATATGAGACACTATTGTATTAGACATTATACAAGAAATAAAGTAGACCATCCCTGGCTCCAAAAAGTTTACAGTTTAAGCATACTAACTTGCAATTTTATAGTCTTTTTGCCTGCAAAAGAGAATGTTAGTACTGATGCAATGTCAGATTAGTACCTATACAAAAGCTACATGAATCTTTAATATTTTTGAGAGCTTGAAAAAAATCTGTTCAACACTGCGTGAGTATCCTGTGGGAAAGCTATGTATATGAGGTAAACAACTTTTATGAATCAGTCCCCTAAGAGCAAATATGTTACTCTGACACTGAAGAGCAATACTCACTTGCAAGCTATGGAAGAATAGTGAGATGGTAAAGTATGAGTTTTTTATCAGCAGCCCGACACCCTTTGATTAGAGGCCAACATAAAGCACTTGGTGTATTCTAGGTGTATTGGGAAAAGAAAGGCAGGATGCCAGCTGAAAAAAGGCAACCCCCCCAACCCAAAATCCATTGCCAGGGAGAGGATTAAACTAGCTAAGAAGACCAAGAGAAAGGAATTGGGCACAAGAATAAAATGACCTTATTATCATCTTTTAATCTATCAGTTTCTTAATGGTCTCACTGTGAAATGAATTTCTAATTTAGTATATACGGCACTATTTAGAAACCAGACACAGATTATTAAGGTTTGATTTTGGTTTTAAAGGTACTCAAGAATCTGCTGAGCTTGTTTCAGTCACCTGATTTTCCATGCCTGAAGCATCAATTCACAGCATGAAAAAAAGATATATGTGACAGAGAATCTTTCCGTTGGTAACTATAGGCCTTGGAGCAAGCCCAGAGGTATGTAATAAAGATAAAACCTTTAATAATTCCAAAGAGGAAGAACAAAAATAGCAATGCACAAGATTCAACTGCTTAAAATATCTAGTTGTTCCAGTAAAGTTGAAAAAAATCTGAAGCATTTTAAATCTACAAGTGGAAGATACCCTAGCCATAAACTTTAGGGAAGAAAAGAAGAAAAAAAAAATACCTCAGTTATTCTTTTGTCCAGAAATCAAAGCTAAGAATAAAGGTTAATGTTCATTTAATTTTTATTTTGGAAAAGAAAATTATGTATTACAAATCACAACAGAGAAAGTATGAAACTTTCATTGCTTCTCATAAATATAAAACCACCACTAGCAAGAAAGCAATTACCAAATATTTTTCTTGACCTGTTAGTAATATGCTGGTTTTATATCCATTGGTGTATTCTAGTTACATAAACTGTCTTGTGTCAATAAATTACTTTCTTTTTTTTTAAAAAAAAGCTAAATTTAAAGCAAAGATTATTAAGATTTAAAAGGAATGTTTCTATTTAATAATGGGATAGGTAAACTCAGTTCATAAGCCTTTAGATTCAATCATCATTTGAATTCCCTGTGACATGACATAGAAAATTAATCCTCAATACTTGATGCCACTAAATACATTACAAATCATATACAGAGAGATCTTAAACAAAAGTCAACATATCTATAAGAGTGAGAATAAAGGGTCTGCTTTACTGAAAACAGAAAAAGTTTAAGGTGATATTTTTCAAAATACACAAATTAAAATAAGCAGCATGTTACACCCAGAAGCAGGGAATAGATGTAGTGAGGAATATAGTTGTTCTGGAAATGTTGCAGTTACTAGCGCTAGTAAGAAAATAAATTTCTGTTAAAAATGTTATCTAAAGAAATTCAGGAAAAAAACCCAAACAAATAATTTTAGTTTTTCCTCCAAAAATGAACTGCAAAAGATGTTTTTTGCAAAAAAAGTCTATCAAGTAGCTTTGACAGAAAAAAATTCAAGTAACACATTCTATGGGAGTCTGTGAAAGAGGATTAAGTTTATATATGCTGTGAATTAAGTGTATGTATGCACACTTCTCATGAATCAGCTGACACACAGTAACTTGTTGGTGTGCCTAAGCCCTTGTGCCTAAACCTTACTGCATGATTCATTACTTTTATTACTGCATGAGAGTATTTTACTCATTCCAGTTAGTGCTCATACATGAATAATAGAAGAACTTCAGGTGAACTATACTGGGGAAAAAAAATTGTTTGTTTATATGCACTATGAGATGAACAGAATGTTTGACATTTTATAGGATGGTGAGATGTTCCTATCACATGGATGTACATCATTATTATTGGTGGTCTAGAGTGCGTAAGATCTTTATTGCACTGCTAGCATCTGTTTTATCATCACCTTCTTCTTTTTAATCTTCACAGCACTTCTTTGACCTGCAGCATTTGTCAAGGGAAGGGGAAAGCCTCCATGTGCTGCATTGTTCCAAGCCCTCTCTTTAGCTGAAACAGCAGCAGACAAAAGGTTGAGTCAGTGGAGGACCAGAGGAGACCCTTCACGTGTGAAACTGTGTTTGGAAAGCAGCAGACTTCTTCAGAATTAAAAGGCAAATTGTTTGCCAGGAGATATTTTAGCAATTTTTGACTTGATAATTGGGTTAAAAGACAAAGGCTGCACAATAATGCAAAACCAGCTGTAAAGGATTTTGAAGGCACAGAGACAATTAGTTTGGGCAGCAACTAAATGAAATGAAAGAAACAAAGGGAGATTTTAAAGATGCTCAAAGCAGGATTTGGGCAGGGAGACAGGTGCACTTTTTTTAACCAAGGCCAACACTTGTACTATGCAATGGAGCTGTTTTTTCAAACCCTTGAAGACAGGGGCATTATGAATTTAAGAAGACAATTAGCAGTCTTAACACTGTAGCTAGAATATATATGGCTAAACTGTGGTATGCACTGAATATACATATTTGCTTTATTGAAAGTTTCTACATCAAGAAAAATCTCTTACCTTTCCTACTTATTTAAGAATTTCTGAAACCAATTTAAATCAGTGGTAACTTCCATTCATTTAAAAAAAAATAAATTCCTCATTCCTTGTAATAGTGGCAGAGAAATTCTGCTCAAAAAGTTCCAGGATTTGGCCCAGGACTCTGGAATCTGGTATTTGCCATGGGCTTGCTTCCAAGCCAGGTTCTCACTGTCTTTACAAGAGAGTGATAAAGAGGAGATGCTATTCACTGAGGTAACAAATGAAGGTAGAAGCTCTTTTGGGGATAAAAACAATTCCAGAACTTACCAAAGTTTCAGGAATAGTTTTTAAAACAACAAAACCAACAAATTAATTGCTTTCATACAGTTTCTGCAGTCCCAGTTCAAGTATACTTTTAAGTTGAAAGCATTAAACTTCCTACAAAAACTATTAATACCGTCTCTCTTGTAGATAGTGCCATTCTGTTATATAGGTTTTCGGTAATTTCTACTGGATATTGCAAAATTCTTCAGTTATCTTTTCAAGGCCCTTTCATCTTAAATTTCTTTATGGGTCAGCATGTTAAAATTGAATATATGTGCTTGGATTCATGTCTGTTTGCAGTGTGAGGCTGAGGTCAGAAAAGGTGGTTGCTGACATCTCTGTTATTACACACGAGCTGTGTGGGATGCAAGAGCTACATGTGAGCATCCAGTGGGATGATGAGAAGAGCTACCTGAAACATCGCCATTGAGAAGCACTGCAGAGCAGCATGGTACGGTACTGCTGATCCTCTGTTTTTCCCTTTTTCTATAATTTTCAAAATGAAACAATGAGTCTCGTGCATTGATGTAAGGGTTATAGCCTACTTCTTGCATAACCTCTTCCAACTAAGTCATTAACTTCTCAGAAACATAAACCTGAAGCATCCTCAGTCTTAGCACAGCGTGGACATCCTCGGACTTAGCACAGTACCTTAAGGCAGCAAAGCGTGGCCCCTGGTGCTGTCCCAGACTGCACTGCAGGACCCTGAGAGCACACTCCAACTCTCTAAAAGAGGACAGATTGTGTCTTAAGCATCCTCGCATCTAAGTCTTGGCTATCTGTTCTCACTTCTTCAGATGCCACTTTGAAGAAAACCCAGGCCCGGGGGCAGAGCAGGGATCCTAAGCCCACTACAGGGCTAAACTCACCTTGAGCCAAAAAAAAGAGAAAGAGGTGAGTTTTCTGTTCTTCTCACAGCGTGGGCATAGCCAGCTCTGCTGTCCTGGTCCTCTCCATTACATCTGGGCTGTGCACATATTCTTCCTGGGCCTGACTCAGAGCCCAGCGTGGTTGGAAAGGATGCTCACCTACTTCACCACAGCTGGCATCAGGCCCATCACGAGCAATCTGCTGCGCCTTTGTGCAAGACCACCTAGCATTTATGGTCTCATTGAAACCACCGCCTGTGCAAGAGTTGTGTCATATGCCAGTCACTGTGCTTTTCTTTCCAGTAGAGCCACATGCTGAAAAAAATAAAGCTAATTAGTTCTCAAGTGACAGTTTGATGATATTTTTGTGAAATTCTCCGATAAATTCACCTAGGTCTAGGTTATTTTCTCACAGATAATTGCTGAAGTTATATGCCTTTATCAATTGCCAAACATGGTCAGAGCAACCATCAATCTCATCAGAGCACAAATCACTGACAACAAACCTGAGCGCCTGCCAATAGTCTGCAGACATGTTTCTAGCTGCTACATTTCATGTGCAAAGTCTTATCTTTAATGATTACAGCCAGGCTCCTTGGAAAATTGCAGAATTATTTTTTTTTTAAAATTAAACATGCTGTGTTTTTCAAGTGCCTGAACTGAAGACAGCTCTGGGCTAGCATCTTCCCCCCACAACATCTTTCACTCTTGAAAGTCTCTTTTGCCTCTTCTTTCTTGTTTGATGTTGTAAATCAGACACCCAAGAGACAGAGGGGAACTAGGACATGCTTTTTAAATGCAACAAACAGAGCAAATGAAGCTGGGTAGCCCAATGGCAATTCTCAGTGCCCCAAAGATTAGAGAGCAACACTTTTTCTGAACCGGCACAGAGAGGAGGGGAAGGGGGGGGGGGGGTGGGTGTAATATCTATCTGTAATTCCTTTTACTTCTGCTAAAGGCGTTGTCATGGGAACTCCCTGCAGAGGAGATGGGGCACTGGACCTGACAGTTTCTGGGAGCTGGTTCAGGCACAGCTGTTCGGGCGAGCTTGTCTTGTTTCTTGCAATATTCGTAGGGGGAATTAAAATATAAGAAATGTTTTATTTACTTTTACTTCTGAAGGAAAACTCCTTAAAGCTGTAAGTTGTCAGTTTTGCCTGCCATGATGTCTATTATCTCATTTGTTATTACTGGGTCAGTGTCTCTGGAAGAATAATGAAGTGGAAAAATCATCGGACAGACAGTAACTGAAAGCTTTTATGCTGCTGCTCATTCTATGCACACCACATCTGATTTCTGAACACACAGTAAATATCAGTATTCCTGAGAATTGACACACGGTCCTGCTATGGTAGTTGTTAGATTGCCTGACAGATGATTTGACACTGTATGTTTTATATAATACAACCTGTCAGAAATGAACCTGTACATATATTCTGAGTAATAAGGAGAAAAAGCTTACCATTGTTCCTTGGGATATTCTGCAGTGGTACATCAGCCCTGAATACAATCCAGTCAAAAATGCAAGCAGCAATACAGTTATCTGTGGTTCAAAAAGCATTCTTACCTTGCTATGTGAATTAAAGTGCAAGCAGAAGACTTGAAATTATTAATTCATAAGATCAATGGGAGATGGAGCCTCTAACCATTAATACCAAATATTGTAGTAGCCCAGTCAGGCTTCAAAGTAAATTAAATATGTAATGTGAAAATTGCTTTGGTGAAAACTAGTAAGAAAGTGTGACACTGAATGTGATGACTGGAATCAGCTGTAGTCTGGAGAATAGGCTACCTAAGCATCTTTTCTAAGGGCAAAAAAGTACTGGTAATTTTATAAAAGACCTAATGATATCCTTACTACAAAGAAACAAAGCCTGTTCATTTACAAGTCTAACGAGACTCTTCCTGTGCTCCTTCAGATTCATTTTTAAAATAGAGCAAAATTGTTTCAGAGAAGGAGAAAACTTTTCATCAGAGACTGTTTCTCTTGGTGGCTTCTCAATGTTAACAGTGAATATGACCTAATAAAAGGGGTTTTTAATCTTTGTATCTCTAATTAGTCTATTTCTGTCAATGATCTGGTGGTGGATTTTGAAGTTCGATCCTTTTCCAGAGGATGGTCTCTAATACTTGAGTTCTAAAACTTCAAAGGACCTTGAAAGGATCTCAGAATTAATTATAAATACAGATCTCACTTTTTCCATCAACTACTATATGAAGTGATATCCTAGCATAGCTACTTTTATTCCAGAAGACAAACTTGTAAGAAAAATTAAAATAAAAGTTATACTATGAAAAGAAATTTCAAAGTATTTACAGATTCCATTTTTACCTCTGTGATGCTTACAGATCAGGCAGGAGGTGTAAGTAATTTCCTAGTGGAAGAAATTACTCTGCCATGGTGTTTATCAGGTTTACTCAGCTCAAAGTTTATTAGCAGTAATTGTCCTACTAGGAATCACCACTATGGAAGTATTCAACCTACGTCCTGTCTATAAGGGATGTATTATGTTGCTGCTTAATTAATTTGGTACCTTTCCCTAACCCCAAATTAAAACAGGAACTCAAGCATTAAAAAAAATCATGTGAGGAGCAGTTAATGTATGCACCTGACTCAGATTCTCAACTCCATATTTCCATAGCCTATAAGTGAATGTAGGGCGTTTATTTCTCAGGTATACAAAACTTTTAGAAGTTTTGAAAGGAAATCTCTACATCTCTACTGTGGTACAGACTTTGAACTTCAACCCTCCTGAGTATTTCCAGTTTTTTGTTTTTAATTATTTTTTTTTTAACATGAACTGCCAATCTTGAGTAGGGAAAAAAAAAACCAAGGAGAAACTGCATTTCACATTGGCACATATTTTTAAATGTTTTATGACTGCCAAACCAAGATGGCTAGAACAACAGTTGGGATGACTTTGATTTGTTAGACCTATAGTGAACTTGCTTTAAACCTAAAAGGAATTCTTTGTACCTAGTACTATTACGACAAAAAACTACCAAGTGAAAACCAGAAAAGATAAAAAGGAAAAAAGGAAAGCCTACCACATTCAGTATTAATAGATTAACATTCTCATACTCTGACTGATTTACCAATATCAGAGTTGTGTTATGGTCACATCATAACTCCATAAATACAGTGGTCACCGTGTAAAGACCAATGTTTGGCAATGAACCAAACATTAAAATTTGTCACAGACACGGCAAATTCTATTCATAAAATATTGGTTGCTTGTCATATTCTGCAGGAGTGCAACTGTGAGCTTATGACACTACTTGATGATTATCATCAACTATCTGTCCATATTATTTCCCAACTAAATATGATATTCTTTGATTTTTTGAGAGCTTGATAGATCTGAACAAGAAGATAGATACCCAGTCTCATGCCTTTTATTTTCATTCCAGAACCGGACAAAGCCCACTTTATGGGCAATGATCTCATGCTCCCATATGTACTTACATTATTCTCCCCTACACTGGGACAGAGCTTTCTGAGAGTAGTACTTACTGAAACTACATGAAGGAATTGGTGCAGGCTACAATGAAAAAATAGAATAAATCAAATCCACGTGTAATAATCTCAACAACTACTATTCTGAATTAATCTTAAATAAAAAAATCTGTATAGGAAACACATAGTATTTCATTCTACATGTAGCAATGGTTGTTTCTGAGTATTCCACAGAAGCACCCAGAAAAGAGTTGAATAACCTTCCACAGAAAGCTGCATATTTAAGGAAACAGCCTTAAGGTCACCTGTGAGATAGATATAAGAACAAATGAGAGCTGCTTCTAAAGAAAGGAGAACACTTTTGAATTATTAAAGGGAGAGGTCTGACTCATGTGTCTTTTATCGCTACACTAAGTCAGAAGAACGTTTACTTCACGCAAATCTCCAGCATCAGATAGAGTTTTTAAGAGCGGAAGTTATTTATTACAAGAAAGTTTCTTTAAAGGTTTTTGGCTAAAGAACAGTGTTACGCTGAGCAGACACTGAAAAGTTTTCTCTTCACTGGAGGAATGAACTTGACCATCTAATACTCTGTTTTCATTTCTAATGTCTTCCTCCACTGTTATTCTTACATTACCTCTCACAAAATTGACAACAAACTTATGAATTACTAACTACACAATTGTTGCCTTTTCAGGGCTGATATTTTTTCTGTAATGAAGTTCTGACACTTACAATTTACCACTAGTTGAAAGAAATATCTTTTGTCCATGGCTAACATTAGAGACAAAGGTTTAACCACATGCTTTAAACTATCACAGCCACCAAAAGAAAGCAAGTTTTGGAAAATAGTTTAACTATATATGGTCTCCAAAAGATTAAGACATCTCAAGTTAAGCCCACAAAATATATGAACTAGAGGAAATAAAAGCATTGTCCAAATCTCAACTACATGTGTATTATCTTATTAGTGCTACTATAACTTCCCTGATTTAGTAGTTTTGGATGTACACCAGTCCCCAGCATGATCATTATTGCAGATATAAAGTGGGTGCTGTTATAGACAATTAAAAGGTATGGAAAAATAAAATATTTTACACAAATATAAATGAATTATAAATACATATAAACTAGTTTTGCAAATGCAATTACTAAAATATAGAACTTCCAGAATTTAAATCAATATAATCTGGCCTCTTCACATGCTGTGTGGCACAACCTTCAGTTACAAGATCACTAATTTTTTTTCAGTTCCATCTCTAACAGTGAAAGCCTTTTTCAGAAAATGCAAGCTTTTTTATTTGCAGTGGTCTACTTTTTTATGTCATTAAAACTGATAGTGAATTTCATTAAACCTAGTTTTCCTTCATTAATCATAACACACAAATACACATTTGAATCTTCTTCATTTAAGTTTCCCAAATCCAGAATCAAGAATTCCATAATTTGCAAGCCAGGCTTTTCTAGTCTGGAAAATAAGCCTGTCACAAGTGAGATGATACACAGTTCATAACAGTTTATTCAATCAAATCAGTCAGGCTCTGTAAAATATTCCATTCAATGACCAAACATCAGATTTTAATACACAAAAAGGCTAAAACTGGTTCTGAATTTCTGAACCAAGCATTGGTTCAGTTTAGTTTAAAGACCTGTCTTAATGTGTGCTGCTGAATTGTTCTTACATAAATGGTGCCATTAAAACAGCAATCCATTTTAAAGTGCAATCAGAAATGTACTTTTTAGGTGAGAATCACAAGTATACTTGCTGGGAGTTACATGTCACAGTACTCTAAAGAAAAATATTATTGAGCTTAGCAGAAAGGACTTTAGAAGAATAAAAAGGGAGGGGAAAAAAGCAAAGTGAAGGGCAGTGACATCAGTATGGGCTGATGCTTCATTCTGCATCCATTTGTTGATAAGACTTGGATAGGTTTGCCCTTAGCCATCAGATTTCAGGTCAAAAAGACAAAATTGAGTCATGGGAAAAATATCAAGAAATTAGGTGGCAGTTGCTCAGCTTACAATATTTCCCTATGCTTGCTACTGCAGTCCTTAATTCTAGAAGCTGAGTTTGTGTCAGGAACTTTTAAGCTTCCAGCAACAACAGGTAAACATGGACCTGACTTTTTTATCTGGGAGTTTCCCCAGTCATATCTAATCAAGCATAAATGCCAGGAGAATAGTCTTCCCTAAGCAAGCACTTTAGTAAGCTCATTTGATCTTGAGGTTGGACAAGTAAGTGAAGGTCAGGATGCAAAGCAAGACTTGTGAGGAAGAATTTATTTTTGTAAGTTTTCTCAGTATCTGCTAAGTGCTTTGTGGATGTTTCTTTTTCCATGTTGTGATCAGTTCTGATTCCAGAAAGTTCTTGATCCCACAGATCCATTTAGATTTATATTCAGGTGGAATGCACATTCAGGATGAATTATGTCATAAACATGCCAAATATCCCCATTCACTTGTTTATATTCACACATTTCATGCTTTTGTTTCAAGAATGTTCCTGTAAAAAGTCTTTCTGTTCATAACTGCTGTTACCTGATGTACTGGGTCTGTCTGGGTGGTGTTAATGTCCTTCACAGCAGCCTGTATGGTGCTGTGTTTTGGTTTTGTGGCTAAACCAGTGTTGATAACACACTAGTGTTTTGGCTGTTACTGAACAGTGCTTGCACAACATCAACGTCTTTTCTTTCTCCCACTCTGCACACCCAGCAAGTAGGCTGGGAGTGGGTAAGAGGTTCAGAAGGGACACAGCCAGGACCCCAGTTGACCATCACATATGATGTCACCCTCCACAATAAAAGTTCAAGGAAAGGAGAGTAAGGGGGTACATTTGGGGTTATGGTTTCTTCCCAAGTACTGAGGTCTTGCTTTCTAGGGCATAGCTGGACAAGTGCCATTTTTGCTTGTTTTGCTGAAGTGCACAGCTTTTGCTTCACCTTATCTTGATCCATTCATCTTCTTGCCTTCTTTCTCTTTTCTCCCCATCCCACAGCAGAGGGGAGTGAGTGAGCTCTCAGCCAGTTCCAGGATCCCCACTGTCCAGAGACATGGAGCTACTGTAGAGAGTCCAGCAAAGGGCCACTAAGATGGCCAAGGGACTGGAGCATCTCTCATATAAGGAAAGGCTGAGAGATCTGGGACTCTTCAGCCTGGAGAAGACAAGGTTCAGGGGGGGGACCTTATCAATGTATGTAAGGTGTAGGAAGGTGACAGAAAAGTGTAAAAAGGAGGGAGCCAGGCTCTTTTCAATGGTGCCCAGTGCCAGGACGAGCCACCATGGGCACAAACTCAAACACAGGAGGTTCCCTCTGAACATCAGAAAACATTTTTTCACTTCCAGGGTGACTGAGCACTGGCACAGTTTGCCCAGAGAGGTTGTAGAGTCTCCCTCATTGGAGATACTCAAAAGGCATCTGGACATGGTCCTGGGCAACTGGCTGTAGGTGGCCCTGCTTGAGCAGGGGGGTTGGAGCAGATGATATCCAGAGGTCTCCTCCAACCTCAACCAGTCCGCGATTCTGTGAGTGGCTGCACTGGTGTTTGGCTGGCGGCCGGGTCAACCCACCGCACCTGATTTGAATTACTAAAAGCACACAGAACATATAGGAATTAATGAGGGCTGAAAGAAGCTATACATCATCAGGAGTTTCAGAGGAAATTCTGATGTCATAGGACATGAGTCTTTATGAAGTAAGGCAGGTGAAAGGACCTTTTCGTTAGCTGCTCAGCTAACCTTTCTTGCATCTTTGATTTCCTACTAATTGCCATATTTTTTCTTTACAAGGAAATATCCTGTTTCATTGTAGGATATGGTTTATAGTGAGATATCATTTTCGTCTTCTGTTCAGTTGTGTGTATCTTGCCTAATCAGTTCCCTGTTGTGAGTAGATCTTCAGGTCTCATCCCCTGCTTGTGACTCACAGTTCAGTCTCATGAAATTACTTACTCTAACTAAAATATTTAGCCTTCTTGCTGGCTACCTGGATGAAATTTAATATCTTCTGTCATATGAGATCTAACTAGAGCTCTGTCCCCTTCCAGCTTTAAGCTCTAAGAAATAATTTCCTGGCATCAATTCTCAGAGGAAGACTGCAGAATTATCTCCAATATTTCAAAATTATATTATAGAGATTTAGAATCAATTATGATCAGCTGTTTTGTGACTGTGTATGGCTAATGAACAGGTATTGTCACAGATATGAGACATTACTGATGTACTGTTATTGCTCCTGTCCTTTGGAAACAGGATGGGGATAGACTGAGGAGATGGAAGTGTAGTCTCTACCTTTTGGGCAGAAAATTGTTGCACCTCACATCAGAAATACCTACTTCCTTACTTTACTTAGTTCTCTTTGTTGTAATTGCCCAGTTTCCTGATTTTCCTGCCCTCTTGCTCTTATGTGCAGTAAGTTAGATTGGGAAAACCTGCCTCTTCCACTGGGAAATCAGCAGTGGTAAATTAAGTACTATTTGGCAAGCCTTCACAGATGGTGCCAGCAGAATTTCAGCCTAAGTCAGTAAGAACAAGGCAATTTAAAAACATTAAAAATGCATTGACAGCAAAGGAATAAAAGCAGTCACTCAGGTACAAGCCAGAATAGTTAAAAAGCTTTTGGCAATATCAGGGGTTTTTTTGCTATGAAATATCCTATTTTGCACAGAGAACTTTGTAGGTAAATAAAGGCACAGTAGTGTATTCTCTACTCAACATATTTCTTGGGAAAGAGAAGTGTAATATTTTTTTCTGATAAAAACTGGAATGAAAAGAAACATTAAAATGTACTGAATACATCACTAATTTTTGTTTTATTTATGGTGATGTCAGATCTCGTCTGTCATTTAAAGGCTGAAAGCTATTGTCTCACACACACAGACACATGAAATTCATTCACATTTGCAAAGCCATCCATTATACATGAACAGCTATGCTATGACTGCTATTGAGGAAGGAATTAGAAAGTGTGTTTCTAAAGTGAGGCAGTTCTCTATATATTTGTCCTGAACTGGGACCTCATTACAGTGTTTACTACAGGAGTATGAAATGCTAGGATTTCTGCCCATCAGTCCCTTTAGGAATGCATTTACTGCTGGTCTTAAAAAGTCCTATTTTTTTAGATTAGTATTACTCTAGTGTGCATTTTTGGCATTCCCCATCTTTTTGAAATGATAGAATTCCATCAGCTAAAAGTATGTAGAATATATGAATATGTACAAACCAGAAAAAATGATCTAATATCCATAATAGATATGATGGACTGAGATTTGATGAATCATTTCTAAATAAATTTAGCTTACTTGACAACTTAGGTGATTTCAGTGTTTCCAAATGTAGTAATTTTTTCAATGGTTGCTGGCAGATAATTTATTAGGATGTTTATTCAGTATTTAAAATTCTATTTTTAGCTGGGTCATCTGCTAACTTTGATTTGACACATAGAGTGAATAGATAACAGGATAAAATTGCTCATCTCTGATCTCGTGAGAATTGTGTCAATTCCTGGCAAGAAATGTGAATGTTCTGATTCATAATTGTACGTCCTTAATATTACCTAAGAGCAACCTGATAGTTGCATTGCAAGCTAGAATATTCTGCGTGAATAAATCAGAAAAAGATCAGAGATCTCATGTGTGGGAGGACAGAGGGGAATAGTCCGTAATCAGTAAATCCTGATCTCCCACGCCAGTGAGTGTGCCAGGTCATAATTTTCACCATCTGAAATACATGCAGTTAAACCTGGAGCCCACATTTTGTTTTCTTCACAGGGCCTACTTTCCCAAACTGCTGTCCTCAAGCCTTGAAATTCTATTCTGTAAGACCAGACAGCCATGGGCGCAGGGCTGCTCAAAAAGGACCTTTGTGTTCATGAAGACAAGCGTTAACGCTGCCAGTGGGAACCTGCCAGCGAGACCTCTGAGCTTCTCGACACTATCCCACAGCTGAGCTTCTGTAATACGGAGCATTTCTCTTTTCAGTCCTGTGAGACTACACCCCAGCAGGCATATTTTATGCCATCGTTTTTAAAAACAGGTTGCTTTTTGGGACCAACTATTCCTTATTAATAAATCATTTCAGAATCTCACTGCCCTGATAGTTGGAAACCTGATAACTTACAGATACCATGTCCCACAGATCCTTTTTTGTTCTTGTATTCTTCTGCCAAAGTTATTTTTTAACTTAGTCTTCCTAAAGTTGGTTCCCGATATGTTGATTAAAGAGGGTGCTCATACACTTACTCAGCTTTTATTTTACCAAGCTAAGCCAATTAGGCCTTTTTAGTTTTGTCTCTCCATGCCACGGAGCACCATTCTAGGTTTTTTAGCACCAGTTCCTTATGAGTTCCGTCTTTCTTTAATTGACATGACCAGTTTTTCATATCGTCTTCTCAATAAGCTCTTTCCACCACTTTATAAGATAGCTTACCATCATATGATATGCCACAGAAAATGCTATGCAGTCAGAATGAGAGGAAATACCTTGTCTGCTCTGTCCTCCAGACACTTCTGCCTTTTTCACAGCCTTTACATACCAATAGGTCATAGTCCCGCTGACAAATCAGTTATAGTCATTTTATAATGTTCCTTTGGCATTTTCTGCTGGCTAGCCACTACTTTACAGCTGAAATTCATATCAGTCATTGAATGTATGACCTTTTAATTGTAATACTCCATTTGTACAATTCTAGCCTACAAGACATTCAATTTTTCCTGTAGGATATTTTCACCTTTTGTACCAGCCCTACTGCTAATATCAGATTTTAACAACACTTTGGAACCCTTTTACACATTTTTTATCTTATCCCTTCATCTGGTTTCCACCAGTATTGAGCAGGATCTCCATTTATCCCTAGCTTTAAGGAGCATCCTGTATTTCATGGATATGTTGAATTAATTATGTAAAAGCTATATCAAATAGTCAAAGCCAGCACTGCCAAATAATGTAAAAATGAATTAAACTCCTTTTAGTATAGAATTTAGTTTAAAGGATCTTCATCTTTTAGAAAAGACTAACCACAGATCTCAAGAAAAAATCTCTTTCTGTTTCTCTAAAATGCTGTTACATTGCACATCTAAATTAAATCTGTGATTTCATGTCCGAGACTTTGTAAGTTACAAAAATTGTCAGAGGCTTTTTTCTTACACTTATAACTCAGGTAAAAAAAGAGCCTTAAAAAACAAGTTATAGACAATTTATCTAAATTATGATTCTATGATTCTAAGTATATATTACAGGAAGATGAGATTTATTTTTTCCCCCCCCAGCTAATTAAACAGCTCATTTAGGGAATATTACTGTAAGTTGAGTAAGAAGAATATTTAAATCCCATTTCCTCATGGGAACAACAGTGTTTCCATTTCATAGGAGAGATTTGATTCTGTTCATCCCAAACACATGGAAACAATGAGACATGTACAGTAAATGATAACTGCATCCTGCACTGCTGTATATGTCTGTATCCTGCAGGTTATCTCCAAATGTTACAGCTTGAAAGGTCTTCTTTTCCAACCGTTAGCAATTATTTTGCCATTAGTTTAGGACTCCTCAGTGGCCAAGGCAATTCCCTTTCTGCAAGGTGCAAATCCTTCCAGGGTGACAGAGAAAGAAACTGCCCAGGTCAGAGTACTGCTTATGTTTTTTTTAACAAGGTGCAAAGATTGTTCATGATACAGTCTTAGAATTAGAACACAATCTGTTTTTGTATAAGCTAATCTTTTTTGATATAGTGAATTAATTGACAGGTAAATTGAAACACTGGTAAAGTATTTGTTCATAAATGTAACTTTGACATAAAAACACAAAAGCACGCACATGGAAAATTGAAAGGGACTACATCCAGAAATACACATGAGCTCTCAATCTCTAAATATCACATTTTCATTCAGTGAGAAAAAATTATTTCTTTAGCCTAATGAATTAGCCTAATTCATCCACTTTCTCCAGAAAAAAATGTTGAATTTACAGACAGCCACATGGTTAATGAAGGACTGAAACTTGAGAACAGAATTGATAAGAACTGTTTTTGTGAGGAATACCATATAAAATGGATTTTGACAGGACTATGGATGCTTCAGGAATCCTGTGGTTCCTGCTTCAAATCCTAAGTTTTTTAGGAGCTTTAAACTTTGTGAATTTATTATGTCTATCCTACTCTCAAAAGAAACTGTGAAAATAATATTTTCTCTGTGTAAAAAAAGCAGAACAGGTTGTAGAAACCTGTGAGCTATTATATGTGTCATGTTTGAACATCAGATTAATTTAATTTGCATATGCCATTTTATTAATTGAGTTAAGAACAAGAATTATTGAAACATATTAGAACTGATTTACTCTGTTAAATACACTAAAACTTAAGATCAAATGGTACATATGAAGGTAGTATAAGCATACCTCCAAGAAAAGATGAGAATATTCTATGGAAAATTGAATAATTAAAATCTCTCAAATTTTTGTGTGAATATCCCTTATGTTTACCTAAGAAAGTTAGTTACCATATATCTTTGCCTCAGAGGAAATTAGGAGTCTTTTTGCTAGTAGTTTTAGAGGGGGTGAGCATTTCATCCTTATTTTCTGTGCAGTCTGACTTTTGGTAATATGTCTAAAATCAAATTCCAGGAAAGAGAAAATGAAACTTTTGGGGGGCATGTTTGCTTAATAGGACCTACATTTTCTGTTTCTGAAACTGTTTGTACATCGCTCCTGTTGCCTTCTATAATCACATGCATTGGCCTTGTCATGATTTAATCCCAGCCAGCAACTAAGCACCACCCAGCTGCTTGCTCACTGCCACCCAGGTGGGATGGAGGAGAGAATTGGAAAGATGAAAGTGAGAAAACTCGTGGGCTAGATAAAGACTGTTTAATAGGTAAAGCAAAAGCCACGCGTGCAAGCAAAGCAAACCAAGGAATTCATTCACCGCTTCCCATCGGCAGACAGGTGTTCAGCCATCTCCAGGAAAGCAGGACTCCAGCACGTGTAACGGTGACTTGGGAAGACAAACACCATCACTCTGAACGTCCACCTCCTTCCTTCTTCTTCCCCCAGCTTTAGGTACTGAGCATGACATCATACGGTCTGGGATATCCCTTTGGTCAGTTGGGGTCAGCTGTCCCGGCTGTGTCCCCTCTCAACTTCTTGTGCGGGGGAGCACAAGCATTGTAGCATTGTAGGCTGGGGGGGCAGCCTGCTCGCTGGTGGGGTGGGGTGAGAAGCAGAAAAGGCCTTGGCTCTGTGTGAGCACTGCTCAGCAGTAACGAAAACATCCCTGTGTGGTCAACACTGTTGCCAGCACAAATCCAGAACATAGTCCCATACTAGCTACTATGAAGAGAATTAACTCTATCCCAGCCAAAACCAGCACAGCCTCCACCTCATGGTGTCTGAAAACTTGATGAAGGCTAGATTAAGATGTAAATTATCTGAATGAATGTTTATTTTTTGCAGGTGCTTTTGGGGGGAAGCACTGGGCAGTTTGAGTGGTTTGGTCTGGTTAATATTTATGTCTCTGCCTTCCTTCTGAGCTTGTACAGGAACACAGTGGGTTCTATTAGAAATTAGTAAGTGGATGTAATAAATGTCCATCTGATATAAAGGAAACTTTCAGACCTTAAAAATGTATCAAGCGAGACCGCCAATTCTTAAGTGCTATTTGCTTGGCATGAAATCACCAGAGCACAAAACTATTCTGATCTAATTGCAAAGTGCATTTTGAGAGAGTTCTTTTACCTTTGATTAGTCTCAGACAAAAAGAAGTTCCACCATTATTGGAAATGACATAATTAAAAGCTCCTCCAATATAATTAAGAGTCTTCATGCCTAGATTAAATGAAATTTATTTCCTGGTGAAAGCACTCAAATCTAGAAAGTGAAAGGGTCAAGGGAAGAGAAAATTGAAATAACCCCACCCTTTACAGGTTTGGTTTTTTCCTTCACTCTGATTCCTAGTAAGGCTTTAGAAAGCAGCTAAGGTCTTCAAAAGGAACACTAAATTTGCTGTTGACTATACTTAGCTTTTTTTTCCCCCCTTTTTAAAAAAAAAAGTATAAAATGAAATCCACAATGCTTCAAGTAAGACAATAAAAATAGTTAAAAGAATAGTGAGTGTAACCCATACTATTGCATCACCAGCTATAGTATTCATGTATTTTCCTTTAAAAAAGACATCTAGCGGCTAGCACAGTGAATGCATTTGGGATCATATCAAAGTGATCCTGTGACCTCTGAGTATACAGAAATCCTTTAATTATTTCTCCTGGTAATCAGAATATGCCCTTATTCTCCTCTGATGAAAAGCAAACCAGTGTTACAGGACACTGTCTTCTCCTCCCTTTCTCTTGAAACTCTTCTGCTAGTGAAGCTAAAAACCAAAACCATCAAAACACTCAGTGTAATTTCTCTCCCCCAGGCTAGCAAATCCCTGTAGTTTTATGCCCTAATTCTTCACCCAGTACATTCTGCCCATCGTCCTCATATTTTGCCATGAATATATTTTGTGCTCTGTCAAAGATCAGTCAAGAGTCTTCATACACTGTTTCAACATGGCAAATGAAAGGAGGCTACATCAGGCAAGTAAGTTTTCTTTTACTACATTGTTGCTAGAATCTCCTTTTTTTGTTCAAAGATGATCAAAACCAATTTTTTCCAAAAGTGTTACAGTCTACTCCAAGTAAAACCTTCAAGAACACACTCTGAAATGGGAGAAAACATTACCAAAATAGGACAGATGTAAACAGTAGTTAGAGCATTCCCCCCCCCCCCCTTTCTTCACTTTTCACCTTCTCAGTAGAGCACAAATTATATGTGCTTTTTCCTTGGTTACAGAAATTTGCGCTTCAGAAATATTTCTGCTTTTTATGAATGTTGCTGTCTTCAGATATTTTTTGTTAAAATGAAAGAGAGGTTCCATCCCTTCTTGTGTATTATGGAGTGATCTAGAATACTGTAGATTTTCAGAATCAATTGCTTTCCTTATTAATATCTTTTGTCTTCTAAGACATACACGGAAGACCTACAGGTTTTACTGAGTGTTGTGCATAGTTATGCATGGGATAGATTTATGTCAACAGTGATATAAGTCCTGGGTTTTAATGCTTCTTGGGTTTTATCTTCAATTAAATTTATAGCATTAGCCAACCTTTTTAGCTTCAGTTAAATGTTATAATGAACTTGTGGGTGTACATGTCTCTTGCATTGCAGCTGAGTTCTACACAGGATGTCACCCTTTTTTATGTATTGTTAAGTGTGCTTACAAGTCATTCAAGCCATTTTGATTCAGTCAGGGGCTGAAATCCAAAAGAGAAATCAAAGAAAACTCACTGAGAGCTGGTGCATTGCATGTGCTCCTGTGCCATCACAGGGCCAGGGATGCACAGCACCCCTTCCCTGCCCTCTCAGCTCAGATTGCCCAAGTCCCTGGAGGTGATGGGAGCAGTTTAAACCATCCAGGTTAAATGCTGAATGTGAGAGAGTGCACGTTCTCCCCAGGGTGAGCAAGTTCTGACTCCCCAAAACCAAAGTAATTTGTTTCTCATCATGGAGTCATGGGCTTGGAAGTGTTGTGATGAATTTTTGTACACACCTAAGCTCAGAAAAGCAGAGCATTTTCATTCCCACTTCCAACACACGTCAAAAGCATTATATACTCTCTTCATCTGCTTTTATGTTAGCAGAAATGCTTACCTGTTATTTTCTTCACTAGTGGCAGAGACAAAAAATGGAAACTTTCAACCCATATGATTTTTTTTCAAAATAAAAAGTATGAATATCCAAGAACAAGGTTTATTATAAAATATTTATGAGTTGAAGTCATAGCTATAGGTTCATACCATTTGCTACAAATGAGTTTCTTTTTTTCTGTTTCACCAAAGCTTTGTAGACACAGAAGGTAATAGAAAACAATGTCCTTTTTTTCTCTCTTCCATGGTAACATTTTATCACAAACTGACTGGGAAATAAAAATGAGACAAGCAGACAAAATAATTAGAAAGAAAACAGTTTGAAGTCCCTCTGTTCGCAGAAACAAATTGTCTGTTGCTAATTCAAATTACCTAAATTTCACAAAATTCATACCACAAGTCATTATCTATCATCTCCCAGAAGGAATATTAATTTACCTGGATTTATGTTCTATTGTCTGCAGCATTTTTTTAAACTAAAGCTGCTCATTTTGAATACCAAACAGAGAATACAGACAGCAGCAGTTTTATAAGTGTGCAATGCAAATACCTTTGAAAATAATGTTTTGGATTATTAGCCTTCAGCTATCTCATTGTGCAATGTGATCTGGTATACACTTATCTTTTGCACTTAAGAATATTCACATTCTTCCTTCCATTATGATAGAATGATTTCGGTTATATTCCCAAGTAGAGCTATAAAGTAGCTGCAGAATGAATAGTTTCAAGGGGTGACCTGTTAAAAACATACAAAGACATAGCCTAGTTGAGTATTGAATCATTATTTCAAATATTTATTTTTGTGTCTATTTGTAGAAGGATGTCATATATGTGCTTAATATATTGATAGTGTATTAGAATATTACAAACATTAAAATTATTATTAAAATATGAAAATACTTATATTTTTAAATACTGAATGTTTCATTTTTACCAGTGGAAAATTATTCTTTATGATCTTTAGTCTTCAAATCTAGGTTGGGTCAATCAGTCTATTTTCCCTCCCAAAACAGAAAATCAACTAGGCCAAGATTTGTTCTTCTAAATCAAAGCCAAAATTAGATGTTCTTAACTGAGTTCCATTTTGGAAAAAATGCTTGGTGTTCAACATTAAGGAGAAGATCCAAGTGTTTGTCTTATTCATTTTTTTCTTCTAAATAATTTAGCATTCACATCCTTTTCTCTTTTGGCTGATACTAAATGACACTAAAGTGAAAAAACTTCATACATAAGTACAGACTTATTTTTTGTGAAAATATTTGAGCATCTCCAATGGTTGAGGCATATACGTATACTTTACGACACATTCAACCATTTCAGTCCAGCATAGTCAATTTTCTCTATTTGCACTATGCTCAGAGCAATTTCTAAAATATATGTATTTTCTTCAAAATAATGCAGCACTGATAAGAATAAGGAGTGGTGTTGCATTTATTTTTGCAATTTTCTTTTCTGTTTTCCACTGGGAAAATAGGACACACACACACACACTCCCGGCAAAAGAAAAGAACAAGTGTCCTGGTTTCAGCTGGGATAGAGTTAATTTCTTCCTAGTAGCTGGTACAGTGCTATATCTTGGATTTAGTATGCAGAAGAATGTTGATAACATACTGATGTTTTCAGTTGTTGCTAAGTAATGTTTAGACTAAGTCAAGGATTTTTCAGCTTCTCATTCCCAGCCAGCAAGAAAGCTGGAGGGGCACAAGAAACTGGGAGGGGACACAGCCAGGGCAGCTGACCCAAACTGGCCAAAGGAGTATTCCATACCATGTGATGTCATGCCTAGTATATAAACTGGGGGGACTGGGCTGGGAGGGGTAGATTGCTCCTTGGGGACTGGCTGGGCATCGGTCATCAAGTGGTGAAAAATTGCATTGTGCATCATTTGTCTTTCTTGGGTTATATTTCACTCTTTTTTTGTTATCTTCCTTTTCATTATTATTATTATTATCATCATCATCATCACCATCATTATCATCATTATTATATTTTATTTTTTATTTCAATTATTAAACTGTTCTTATCTCAACCCACAATTTTTATTTGTTGTTGATTCTCATCCCCATCCTACTGGGGGTGGTGGGGGAGGAGCGAGCGAGCAGCTGTGTGGTGCTTAGCTGCTGGCTGGGGTTAAACCATGACAACAAGTGAAGATGTGAAGTTCACACATTAAATGGATTTTTCATGGGAAATTGAAGAAATTCTGGATCCATCTTTATCTTTCTGTGTGTATGCAATGTCTATTCTTAATCTAGCACCTGTGTGCCACTCTACCTATGGATGGGATGGACTTGTTTCTCCTCTGGTCCAAGGTTTTTCCAAGACTCTCCTGTAAGGACAGTAAATGATCTCCATTGGCTTCTGAGCTGGGTCTTCTATAGAGGTGATTCAAATCAGAGCCTACAGGTCAAGAGGATTTTATTTAGTAAAAACATCCTTAGGGCTTTTCATGGTATTACTCCTCACAGCAGTTTGACTGGAGATGCACTGTCCCAAATATGCAGGAAGACGTAGAGTGTATGGTTTATTAGACTACAGCTTCACTAGCGTAACTCCCTGAGGAACTACCAACAATAATTCAACCAGATGTCATCTTTCCCTAATTCTTTTCACCTGACTTAGGGTTTCTGTCAGTCTTCAATTGTTTCTTTAGTTGGCTCCCACTACTCTGCAGGAACTCTCTGTTCCTTTCGTCTCTATAATACTGCTCTAAAGAGTGAAACGAGAGGAAATTATATTGTTTAGGTTTTTTGGACAGTATTAAGATATGGTTTTCTTTTTCACAAGGCTGAGCTGCTTGCCTCACTGATGTGAGATGTTTGTAACCTGTCCTCCCTATCTGCCTAACTCAAGCCTGATTTGCAGGAAAAAAAATATATCGAAAATCAAAGCTCTCCTCCTTCCCTCCCCGACACACATTATCATGCCAGTTAGGTGAGAAAGCAAAAATTATTTCTTAGACTAAATGGCAATTCATGAACTATTCCCAAATGACTCCCTAAACAGACTCCTATGCTTTACCTGCCACTTGGAGGATAGAAGCTGACTGGGAGAGCAGCCTTTACCTGGACAAATAGCCATGTGAGGTTGTACCTGGAATTATTGTACCTGATCCCTAGCAGCCTGCTTAGGATCTCAGGAGGTGTCTTTGTTACTCCTCTCATTCTGTCATGTGCCATGAAAAGACCCTCTACCTTCTATACCACTGGTCCAAACCAAGGAATCAAACCTGTATTGGCTTTTCCTTCTTGCATCCTGATGTAAAAAAATGGTAAATCTGTGGCAATAATCTGTATTTCAATCATTTTTTCAAGATGACTGTAATGACATTTTCCACTAGCCCAGGTTTTTATAAGAATTTCTTTTTCCCCTGCATTCCCCTCATTTCTCTTGTATAAGTCTCATTTTTCACCTCTTGCTTAATGCTAAACTTCCCCGAGTTTGAGCCTGGAATGGTTATTTAAGCAATACCAGCTATTCAGGCTACACTGGTTGTTTGATCAAGGCCCATACTTGAAAGCAGACATTTTAAAGTCACCAGACCTACCAAAGCTGTCCTATAGGGTCAGCCCTGTGAAGCTTCCCATCCTCCCACTGTGGTCCAGGGAAACCATGACTTGTGCTGATCTCTGTAGGTGTCATGAAACCCACACCTACAGTTAAGCTCAAGACTCATGCATCCACTTCACAAGGGTGTTGTAAGGATTAATTAGTTAGTGTTTAGAAAGTGCTTCATAAAAGTAAAGTACTAAACATTACTGTCACATTAAAGACAAGCTGGAGCCCCTTTGACAGAGTTACTGTACTATATGGGCTTTTTGTGCAGACAATTATACATGATTAAGATATTCATAATTATATCAGTAATTCAAGTTACTCAGTCCACATTAGAAAAAGCTCATCAAAAGTCCCATTTCTATTATGCACATCTTCTATAAAGCTCCAGCTATTACGTGATACTTTAAAGGTAGGATTTCCACGTGTTGAGAACACTCACAGTTTCAAACCAGTCCAATGCTTGAAAAATGTCTGACCATAGAATTGGGATGTCTTTATAAAAGTTTCAGTGTGGTTCTATGAGTACTACCACCCATAATTTGTCAGATCCTTTACTAAGGAGAGGGAGTTACTTCCTTACAGTCAGTAAGTACAGTTATTTCAACAGATATTCAGAGATACCAATAGATTAAGTTGAACAGCGTAAAAATGCTGGCAGGAGATGTTGAAGAAAGCTTTGCTCTTATTTTCTTTTTTTTTTTTAGGCATGCCTTGTTGCTTTCTGTACTCCATTTTCAGCTAGGGTTTTCTTTTATCCTTTAGGCTTTAAACAGTCAACTTTTCATGACATAGCACTGCACTTGTTTCAAGGAGTCTGTAGATGAAGGAGAATGGAAGGATACGAATGAATTCTTACACAGAACATAATTTTTTCTTCTGGTTTCTGTTTGCTGTATGTATTTATAATCTTTCAAATATGGTAAACGTTGGCCTGAAATCAGCATCATTTTTTTAACCAATTTAATAATTTTGAATCATGGTTACAAAGTATCTGGCTAGTGAGATTTTTAAAAATACCGGCTGTAGAAAAGCGTACTGTCATAAGCTACCTTGAATTTTTCATTTATTCAACCAGAAGGTAAATATTTTACAATCTTTGCTCAGGAGTTAAAACTGTCATCGGGAATACAATTCACACCATTAACATCTTATTTTTTTCCTGTATTAAAAACCCTATGTTTATAATTACAGTATTACATTGCTAGACTGCAGATCTTAAAAACAGTGTCTGATATGAAGTGTATAATTATCTGACACTTTACAGAATGTAGACAGTGTATTTATTTGCATTCCTTCCTACAACAATTCAAACCACTTCTGCAAGTATTGGAAGCCAACACTGTGGAACTGTAGACTTTGGGCTTAATCCCGTAATTTCCAGCCTTCAGACAGTATTCCGCGTATTCCATCTACAATGCCCTGCACTGTGTTCTTCCAACTCCATCTTCATTAACAACCTGAGACAAAAGGTGTGTGCGTGTCTGTGTCTGCGTCTGCGTGTGTTTGTGTGCCATTAGAGCAGACTGTGTAAAAATAGAAATCAGATGGGAAGAAGGAGAAGGAAAAGGAAAGGCAAGGACAGGGGTGAAGTTTCTTCACGTGATGCACCCTTCCTTTATCTCCTGTATTTTTAAGCTCTGGTCCAAGAGATAATAATGATATCTCATGTAGAGAAAGATCACGCCTCACTTAACTAGAAGGTGAGAGTGCAAGCTCTCCACTCATGCTGGAAAGCAAGTGTCTTAGCACAAGCGCTTACCCTTGCTCTTAAGAGAGGCACATATCAGTCTCAGCTGGTAGGCAAGAGAGACCAGATGGCAAGGGAAAATCCTCAGCATACACAAATAACTGGAACATCTGGGAAAGGACACATTAACGGGACTCCAGAAACAAACCTGATTTTCAGAAACACAGGTATTCGGTATTTGCCCATCATGTTAAGATCACAGGCCAAAGTCACCCACATAGTCTGAAAAATGCCCAGTTCTGAACACAAGTTAGCTGAACTCAAGGCCACACAAGGTGCAGAAGTTGTTAGCACTGCTCCACAGCAGTTTTCTTGTCACTTGCCAACTTTTTGTGATGTGATTCTCCATAGGAAATGATACGGAGGTTTTCTGCAATATTTATAAACATGACAGTATAACATTCTAACTGCAATTGTTCTGTCCATCTACTTATTTTGATAGTCAACAAATCAGAAGAAAAAATTAGTTGTTCCTTGACAGGAAACAGTAGTGAGAAATAGCTGTAGAAAGCTTTTCAGTAGTAAATGTATGTTAAATTGCACTAAGATTACAATACGTGGGTAGAGCCTCAAAATATCTGAATTGTCTCAACTTTTACAGAAAAATTTATAGTGGAACAGCTACTACTACCTTTTTAGAGTATAACGTGGGTCAATATAATAATGTGTTTAACAGATCTTTAAGGGAATTTTCCAAACAACTTAGTGGCTTAAATCTGCTTCAGTGAAAGTCATAGAACTTAAACGTGACCTTCACTGGAAGGAGATTTGATTTAACACTGAATTCTTCATAAAAATTCTACCCTTTAATTATATAGTAATTCAAAGTAGGACAAAAAGGAGCCTTCCAATTTTTAGCATGAGTGGTATTTTCCTGAGACTGCAGCAGGAGGCAGCAGGAGTCTCATATTCCTATCATCACCTTACCATAAACACATCAAGGCTTGCAGTAACTGGAGCACTGAATTCATGTCAGGAAGCAAGGACTAGCCACAGAAGTGTAAATATACCTTTTTGCCACCAAGAAGGCACATCTTTATTTTCAGCTTACAGTTGTTTTAACTCTAGGCAGACAGGAGACAGCCAACAGCAGAACATGTTTTGGGATCATGCTTTGCTTATTTTTCATGAATAACAACTTTCTGAGTTATAGCGACTAGACAAAGCTTTTCCAAATCCTATCTCTGAGTTTTCCTTGAAAGATGTAGAAAGAAGAGGGTTTTCTTCCTTTATCAGTTTTAATACTGAATCCAAAATGTTATAAAAAGAAGAATTCCAGTTACATCCATCTTAGTGTGCTTTCTTTTGAAATGTCAATCAGAGAGTCTTCCTTCCTGGAAGAAAGAATGAGTACATCACAGAAGATGGAGTTTGATGCTAGTATGAGCTTGAAGAAAAAGGAAATTCACATCTCTGCCACCATCTGAGTCAAAGTCAGGATGCCTAAATGGCTCTCAAACTGTGTCAGCTGTGCCGTGGTTAAGGTGAGACAACAGGGGAGAGTCTGTCTTCAAAACACCATGTCTTTACTTTTAATTCTTTTTCCTGTTCCTGGTATCTAAAGGAAAAAAAAAATTAAAAATCTATATGTGATGTATAAATACATATAAATATATAGCAAGGCTATCTCTTTACCACAGGATGCTCTTGTATTTTCCATTGCTCGTTTTCTTGGCCAGCAAAACAGTATGGAAGTTGGGTAATTATTAATCTCTATCCAAAAAAAGAAATTGAAAAATTTTTGATTGTGTATTTGATGAGATAGGTTCTCTTTGGGATACTAGTGAGAAATGTACTGTTTTCAAATCATCCAGGCACTCAGGCAATTAACCCACTGGAATTTGTATCTCTGATACATTGCTTTTTCATCTGACACCTTCATGACTTAAAAAAAAAGGGGGGGGGGGTGTCCTATGGATATCATTATTTTCATGAGATATCTAATCACCATAAATAGGGGAGATACTCCTTTGGGGAAAAAAAAAAATAAAATCCAAAACCAGAAAAGAAAAATAATATATGCTGAATGGAAGAGATACTAATCCAGGTTCTCATCACAGATCCTGGGACCTGCAGAGAAAAATGGCATTAGAGCTGCTCTTCTGAACACCTCAGGATTTTTCCAAATAATGAGATGTTGACAAAATTGACTTCAGCTTTTTACTTTAGAAGACAAGATAAAATGTCCTATTAAAAATGTTGACTGGTGCCTATGATGCATTTCCTTTCCCCCAGCTTTTGTTCTTTTGAACTAGTATGCCCACATATGACTGTTAAGAAGATATATTTTTCTCATCACATCGTTAACAGCAATGTAGAATAGCACCTCTTTATTATTCCCAAAGATGTATTTGCTGAACTTTTCACACTGTTAATTTGTAGTTCATAAAAATTGCTGTAAGAAGAATCAATGGTTTGTTTGATCAACACTTCACAAAACAGTATTCACTCCTTCTCTTTGGTCACTTTATCAAGAAGATATTTTACAAGTTCCTACAATAAGCATCAATTAACATCCAGCATCATTACACTCTTAAAACCATGAACATAATTTATTTGGTAGCTTCTGTGAATGGGAGTAATAAAATCTACTGAACAAAAGTTTGAGTAATATCAGAATAAGCTTCATCAGCATTTTTCTGATAATCTACCATAACCTCTAGACGAATAGCCACAATTAGTATCTCTAATATCACTTGCTGTAGAAACAGTCCAGTTCTGTATTAATATTAATGTACTCACTGATATTAACATGGAGAAAGATAAGATAAAATCTGTCATGAAAATGTTATTCCTTATAATTTGTACAGGAGTGATTATTAAAAACCTGACAAAGGTTTTGCGGGGTGGTACTAGGCTACTACCAAGGACTGATGTATTCTCCTCCTGAAGTTCTGCACCTCCAATTCTGCATTGGTTATAGTGATTAACCACTGAATGGTATAGTTTGCTTTCTGTGTGCAGAAGGGACACTATACACATAAAACTATTATTTGCAAGGCTGTTACACTGCTACAAGACTAAACTATACAAAAAAAAGTGAAATCCAAGAATAGCTACCCTCTTTCAGGCAGCACTCTTGTATCTACAGTTCTGAGCGCTGTGGGCTTTCCTGTGGGTCCCTGCTCAGCCACTTCCCAGACTACTACAGATTTTTTCAGATACCAAGTATCTGGGATGTCTTCCCAGGTAATTGTCATTTGTGGCAAGATCAAAGCAGGGGCTAAGCTTTCCTCCTGACCTTCATTTTGAAGCCAGATCTAAAAAGGGATACAGACATCCAGAGGTGTATAACATTTTCCAGAAAACTAGAAAATCTTGTCCCATTTTCCCTGCAGAAAGAATTGTCAGGGACTGTTCAGGAGTAGTACTGACAGCACAGTACAACAGTGGTTTAATGAGAAAAATGCTGCAAAACTGTTCTCAGAGATGAGTACCACTCCGGGGCTAGCTAGTAAAGATTAAAGTCCTTAGCACAAGTACAGTTGTAGACCAATTTTTCTTTCCTGCAATATGGCAGAAAATGAAGCAATCAAGACTGTAAGAAGTGAAGACATCAAGTCTGTATTAGTAGGTGTTGTGTTTAATCTCTTGGCATGGAAGAATGGGTGAAAGTAGCTTGCAGGCATATTTTTTTTAAACAGTTGAAAAAAATTAGATAGTGAAAGAGAATAGAACAGGATAAAAACAAAGAGATACAAGCAAAGAAAAAATGTGGGTTTCGGGTAGAGAATTTGCACAAGGCAAAGCAACAAGTACTAAACTAGAAGAGTAACTAATATACCTGAAATCTGAAGGAGTGCAAGAAATGTTGGCATAAAGCCCTCATACTTTGTAGGCTGCCAATCTTTTCTTTAAAATTAGGTTAGAAGATTTCTAACACAAAGAAAATGAAGAGAAAGGATCTAATAGACACCAAAGGATGATGTACATATACTTTCCATAGACTAAAACCCTGTGTTCAAAATTATAAAACAATTTTCTTCCCAAGTGAGAATCATTACATGGCAAATACTTTATGACAGAACAGAGAGGAAGCAGAGACAAGAAGGGAAAAAGTATGCTCTGGCCACTCATTTCTTTCCCATTTCTTTCTAAAATTGGTACAGCTAAAGCTACTGTTTTGAAACCATGAAAGTGAAACTCATTGCTTTTTACAGATTCAATTCTAAGAACTTTTCTTAAGAGTTACAGGTGGGGTACTGCAATCCAGCTTTCAGGACAGTGAGCCTTTCAGCTAGAGACTTGGAACACAGAAACAGGAAAATACATAGGAAAATAATGTCAGATTATGAGGATCCTGAGGCAGCAATCAATGGTTATAGGAAGTCCTTATGTAAAACTCTGGCAGACAATAACATCTGCCATAGAACTTGGGCTTGATAACAGCAACCAGTCAGTCAATCGACATATTCTTCTAGTTGTGAATAAATACTGGTGTGGTTATAACACAGACAAAACTTTTTATGGAAGTCACAGTCTTAAAATCAAAGATACTGTGGTCCAGAGGCAACATCATATAATTCATTGTGATTTGGAGAGAGCAATAATATATGCTTAACCAAGATCCTTAAGTGTCATGTTTAGCAGTACGACCTACAGAACAAAGATCAAAGGTTCACTGCAATCAGTGAAGAGATTTAGATCAGTCTCAAAAGGCTTTGAGCTAGATAAAACAAAAAGACACTTGCCCTGGAAAGATGGGAGTTGCAACTGATCCTAGTGGTGAAAGATCTCACAGCTGTAAGTTCGAACCCTGAGTTTGGCACTAGGCATTATTTTCAGCACCCTCTGTGTTTAGGAAATTTGCTTCAGCATTGCAGGCCTGACTACTGTCTTCAAGACAGACAGAAAGACAAAACCACTCAGAGGTGCACATATGAATTACTTCTTTTAAATCATATGAGAAGAAAAAGAATGTGACAATGCTTCTTCCCATACCTTTTTATAGCACTTACCCATGTTCAATTTCCTCTCAGTGACAGATCTCTATTTCCAGCAGCTGGGGCGATACCCTGACTTACATGTTCCTGTTGAAATTCTGACACTGTGTTGGAAATAGTTCAGGATTTATGGGATCAAGAAGTGCTTGAAAAAACAAGATCTGGTGACCCCTCAGTGAGGGCACTTACTGGAAAGAAGGTATTAATTTCTGGTCCCTGCTTCTAAGATTGTTTATGCCTTTAACATGAAATATTCATTAGATAAAACGCATGATATTGTGTTGTGGTTTCGTCCAAAAATGATCTACTGTTAAAATTTGTCCTAGTAGAGCTCTGTAGATTCCTGCTGAATATATAAAGCTGAATATCTTGATTTTGTGAGACTAACATGGTTTTGAATGTTAATCACATTTGAATGTTAATCACAGTTGAGAGTTTTGCCTAAAAAAAAAACCCTCCCTGAGATATCAGTAGTGTATCTTGATATACAGAAAAAACTATAGATCTGCTTAAAGAAGCAGGGAAGTGTGAAAAATTATCCTCAAAATTTTCCTAAAATATTTTTGTCAAAACTGTTTGGAATTTCAAATTTCAGCCAGCTTCTAACGTGCAGAATAGTAATGCTGATGAGGATCCTAGGAATCATTTAGGCAAGACATTGCAAATTCCCTTCCCTGGGTCTGAGCTCCAAGAAATACATCAAAACACAAACTGAGCAGCTAGGGCATGATTATAATTTTAAAATGCCTCATATTCAAACCTCCTGCTTTATTTGAATGCATAGTATGGATTAGCTTTTCTGAACAGTAGGTCTCTTGTAAGGGAATGTTTTTGTCAGGAAACAACTAGCTTTAAGGAGAGGTTAATATGAATACTGTATCATGTTATCTCTCTGTGCATTCTCAAACTCCACAGAGGGAATTGGCAGTAAGGAACAAAAGCCTTTAGGAGCCTTGTTTCCTTGTCGGGTAACATAGAAATATCATTGTCAAAGTATCATTCAACATATTAAAATTAGCAACATTAAGGTGCATAAGACACATCAAAATTGTAAGTTAGACACCAGCCAACAAAATTCCTACTCTCTCCACAGCCACAGCAAAGTGACAGCGGAAGGATACTTCTTGCCATGCTTTGTCAAGCAACTGACCTGGTAGAAAAATATACATTGCTCTGTGTCTAGTACAAATCCAGATGCTTCCTTTGGGGGCCTTTGCCCCTTCAAGCTCTTGTGCCAAGGAGCAAGACATAAATCTTTCTCTTGGTAGGGGTAATACATTGTCAGAAAAACAAGTAAAACTTTATCTTTCTTCACCAAGTAAAGGACATGGCCACAGGAACACACATCTACACAGAAGTATTTTCTTTTGGAGCATGTTTCTGACATTAGTTTGGATGTGGAGAGAGGTGGCAGATTTGTTAGTTTCCAAATCAGACACAATCTCAGCAGAGTTGAGTGCAGATATGAAGTTCTGCTTTAGGTGGATAGCAGTAAGTGAAGTCTCTTTAATTTCATTAAAGGCGTAAGAATTACAATTGCATAGGCAAACGGTGTTGTACCTTAGAAAGAAGCTGAGGCTGTGAGATAGTTAAGGACAGATAGATGACTTTAAAGTAGTATATTCTATGAATGTACAAATCAGACTATCAAAAGAGATCATGGGACTTAGAGACCAGGGCCTTCCAAAAGTGACCCCAATTGTCAGCAAAACCAAGTAATCCCTTAAATACACCATAAAATAAGGACTCTATTTTACAGTTGGTGCAAAGGACACAGGCAAAGGAGAAGTTACACACCTCTGAAGATGTACCTCTTCTAACCAGTAAAACCTGAGAGAATTCTTATTAAATTATATTAAAGAAGGAATAGGTTATTCTTTGGTTTGTTTTGTGATAACACTCTGTATGTTAAAGACCATCTACTCCTTGATATTCTGATTCATTCTATAATTCCTGCACATTTTATTCCAACACTTTTTATAGTTAGTGCACATTTACTTCAATGACTTGAAGGCTGGAAGCAAGGTGATACCATAAGCAATAGGGGAACACTCGAAATTCCATTTTTTTCAGAGCTGTTAACATCAGGTTGCTTGTATTGCTGTAACACAAGAAGACAGAAGCTATGTTGCTGATTTTTAAAACCACGTGCAAGCAGCCAAGCTCAGGTAGGCACCACATTTAGTGCAGATTTACAGCATCTCAGACAATAATTCTGCCTGGGAAGCAACAATATTCAGTGTCCTGGTTTCGGCTGAGATGATAGAGTTAATTTTCTTCCTAGTAGCTGGTATAGTGTTATGTTTTGGATTCAGTAAGAGAAGAATGTTAATAACACACTAATGTTTTCAGTTGTTGCTCAGTAGTGTTTAGACTAAGTCAAGGATTTTTCAGCTTCTCATACCCAGCCAGCAAGAAGGCTGGAGGGGCACAAAAAGTCGGGAGGGGACACAGCCAGGGCAGCTGACCCAAACTGGACAAAGGGGTATTCCATACCATGGGATGTCATGCCCAGTATATAAACTGGGGCTGGGGGGATCACTGCTCAGGAACTAACTGGGCATCTGTTGGCAGGTGGTGAGCAACTGCATTGTGCATCACTTGTATATTCTGATCCTTTTATTTTTATTGTCATTTTATTATTGTTATAATTATCATTATTAGTTTTTTCTTTTCTGTTCTATTAAACCGTTCTTATCTCAACCCATGGTTTTACTTTTTTTTTTCTGATTCTTTCCCCCATCCCACTGGGTTGAGGCGAAGTGAGTGAGCGGCTGCATGGTGCTTAGTTGCTGGCTGGGTTTAAACCACGACATTCGGGAAGAGAAAAGGGACAGTCAGAGCCATCCAGCTTAATTAAACTACAGTTGTGACCAGTTTTCAAAGTTGCTGTTATTGTAACATACAGAAAAGCTAAAGGCTTAACTAAAGACTAAAGACTTAACTGGAAAGCACTTGAAATATTTTTATGCAAACAAACAGCTTGAAGAGTCAGTGGAACACACTATATAGAAATACATATTCACAATTCACAAGATCCCAGCAGATTTGATTTACCTATTTTGCTGTGCAAAGACATGTTTAAACTTCATGGTGATATCTCTCAAGTACACAAGCACAAAGACATTAATAATGTGCTATTAGCACTGTAAGTGAAATTTTATTTATCGAAATGTTATTAATGTTTTCAAGAATTTACATGGATCCTGATTCTGAAGTTACATCTTCATGAGCTATATCTGTGAGATGCACATAGAGGCAAATAGCAGGAGACTAAGGATGCACGGGTGCATTCTCAAATCCTATCTCACAGCTGAGACATTCAGTTTTGATGTTAAGACCTGAAAGGAAAAAGTTTGATTGCAATTTTTTGGGGGTCAAAATCTATCTTTTGACATCATCACTGCAAGAATACTGTTCCAGGATCTGCCTCCCTTTTTCTCACTAAATATTGCCTTTTCCACAAA
Organism: Buteo buteo; assembly: GCF_964188355.1. Lineage (NCBI taxonomy): Eukaryota > Metazoa > Chordata > Aves > Accipitriformes > Accipitridae > Buteo > Buteo buteo. Next base: position 27,707,850 of record NC_134171.1, on the reverse strand, counting down.
AAGTAGAATAACCACGCTTTATTTGGTATTAGTTAAGCTAACAAGGTATCACTTCTTTTAACAGTGGATACCACTTTTCCCATTACTACAGTAATACTGTCATGCCTCATGACCCTTGACCTGATCACCTCAGGATTTTCCTTGTGGACAGTCTAATTTATTGCCACTGAGAGCACACAGCGCCAATGCAGACAGCCAGGTGGATGAAGAACAAGTGGTTCTAAGGCCTTCCCCCCCTGCTCAGCCTCAGGAGCAGCCCTTGCCCATCAGCCAGGGAGAGCCTGCTGACCGTGCCAGTCCCCAGGTGAAACAAATGGCCACAGACCCCAGCAAGATGTGAGGAATAATGGGAGGCCTGAATCCACAGAGTCCCTGGTGAGGAGGTCACGTAAGCAAAGGGTGTCTCCACTCCATGCTATGATAAAGCAAGTTTTTCTGCTTGTTGCTGCTGTATCTGCTCCTGATGTCTGCCCTGAGGTTTCCCCATCCAGACTGAAATAGAGAAGCTCCTTCCCCGATGTGTTCAGTCCATTGCATGCTGTACACCCAAGTTCATTTTGCATTTTCATTCAGAAGGATGTGTTGGACCCTTCCTCCTATAAAATCTCTTTCCCTTAAATTTTGGAAATAACTCCGTGTAACATTAGTCTCCTTTTGCCTACAGAAAGATACTATCTCTTCTCAGGCTTTTCCACAGGACCTCTAGCCCATCAGATAACTTTACTTACTCAGAGTTTATTTTCTGTCCTGTGAAAAAAACAGCGATTTTTTTTTTTCCACTCCATCTGTGTGAAAAGACTACCTTCATTTTTGCTCTGTTCCTGAAAGTCAGGCTTATTTTCAGCTCTTTCTTTACTTGGTGTCCGGGTTAACTCTTTCCTTGTACACTGTATCACACTATTTTGAGACATGTGCTGTGCAGGAATCATCTTTTTCCCTGCACCCTGTTCTTGGTAGAGATGAAATATACCTTTTGAAACTTATTCTTCCAAAAGCAACAGGATGCCACTAAGGAGCATGAAATTATTTAGTCAATTTGAAAAGTATTATAATAGGGAAACCTGCATCAGTGGTGTTTTGGGTCACCTTTACAATCAATGATGGTATCAAATGTACAGAACAGTTATTGCAAAACCCATCTAAAATTACTTTGGTGGGTAACTGGATGCTTCAGAACAAAACACTCACTGTGATATTACAGATACTGAAGTATGGATGTATAAAACCATACAATATAGCGAATATACTACCTGTGTAAATTCAGGGCCTTTTTACAACCTGTTTACATGGTGCTACACAGAAAAGTTATTCATTATACTAGAAAAGTTGAGGCAAAGGAGAAAACGAAACCATGAATGGCTGCAATCATAAAATAACTGAGCTAAAATTTGTTACAAATGTGCTAAGCACACTTATTTTTGTGTTCAAGAGACTAGAATAACAGAGAAAGAAAGAATTCCAAATAAATCCAAAGACACCAAAGGCTGTCTCAGATGCACAAATACGCAGAGGTATTTCCATGTCACAGAAATTACCAGTGTTTAGTTTTATTGGTGACAGAAGGTTTTCCCTCTGGGTAACGTTCTGTGCCAGACTCTGGAAAAAAAACCCCACAAATGATACCTACTTTATTATTATTATTATTATTATTCTTTATCATATTTCTAATAGCACTCTTTTGTGAGGATACCTCACTGCTGTGTTTCTGAGCAAGCTTTTATTGCTGTTTAACTTCTTTTAGAGAGGTGAAAAGTCAGACTCAGACCTGCTAGAACAAGCATGCACTCCAAGGCAGGCATTTTTTATAAAGAGCTACAAAACGCAAATTTGTGTGAGACTGCAAGCACCATTTGTGGCTGAGATTAAAATTGTGATTTTTGGGGCAGCTTCTCCTCCAAGACATTCATGGTATACTGTACAGATAACTAGCACATCCCAATATGTGGCTGTGATCAAAGGCTTGGAATGTTTATATGACCTATACCTCCCCATATTGTTACCTCTAATAACACACTTCATTTTTCGAGGTAAGGCCATGCCTACCTCAGAAATCTTTGTTATGGAAGATACAGGACTTACACTCCCTCCCTCCCTCCACCATGGGAATCAGTAAACTGTAACAGAGCTCCAATGATTTTCTCATCATTTCTAATACAGTTGGTCAATAAGAGGTACCGTGTCTCACAACGCTTGCGAGCACTCTACTCATCATTTCCTGCTGTCCCTGAAAGCATCCAGCTAAGCTGGGCATTGATCTCAGCCTGAAAAAAAATGGGATTTGGTCTCTGTCCAGCTCCACAGGTCATTTCTTTTAGATGCTTGGAATAAGAGGGGTTGTTCTTGATGACCTCGGAATCAATCCTCAGTTGACACCTTCCCTGGGTTGCCCACAGTTGCCTGCTGTCCCTGTGACTCTCACAGCATTCAGACACTGCTGAGACCATAGGAGGCAGAAGGAAAGAAAAGAAAACCCAGCCCAGTGATCATGAATTGATAGTCTTTAGTGTAAGGTATTGGCAGTTCAAACTGCAGCTTCTATAGCTCATATAGAAATCTCTTGTATACTACTGTGCTAAATTTGTGGTGTTATGTAGTTACCAAGCTATTTTGCAAGGCTATACCGTAGCCAAAGGGCAAGGACATCAAACCATATCATTCACAAATAAACTGGTGCTGTTTCTTGCAGCGATTGTAGGTTCTGAGCAGCAAAAGAAACCGTTTGCTTCTATGTCCGTCTGGCATTGTCCACCTGTATGGTGAAATATCACTGATTGACTGAGGGGGGTTTTAAGTAGTAAGTGCTACATGGAAGGGACAGGGTTAGTGCTGTGAGCAGGCTCATATGGCACAGCCTCCACTTTCGGTTGTTACCTCTTGGCCTTGTCCAGAGCCCAGAGAACATTTCTGACATAGTGGGAAAATGAACTAAAGAGAAGGGAAGTGTGAGTGAAAGTGAGTGCTGAAGGAGGAACTGATGGGGTTTAGGGGGCTATAGTCAAAGGGAAGAGGTCTCCTTGCTCTCCCCCTTTGCAGCTCCCTCAGCTCCTTGGCATAGCTCATCGAAGCGAGGGGCCAGGACTTGTCCCTGGTGGCTGCAGTGGAGGATATGGCCTTTGTCCCACCCCTTCTACCATTCCTTCTCCCTTCCCCCTTGCACCCTGCCCTGTTCTTCCCCTCACCTCCCAGCCTTCCTCTCAGGGCAGTGCCCCCTCCTGTGTCCCCCCCCAGAGCCATCCCCCCGCCCTCCCTGCCCAAGCCCTCACACCCAGCCTGGTTTCAGGCTCCAGGCAGCTCTGTAAGTAAACTTACCACACAGCAGGTAAAATCTCACTTCAACAGTGTCATTGGATAAATAGAATGTTCCAAGCAACTCTTCCAATCATCTCCATCAAAGAATTCCCCAACTTCACAGCAAGACTTCGTATAATGGTGTATGGGTATGATGCATAGTTTAACCATTCCCACTCCTTTTTGCCATTAGCCAAGTATTTGTTTGAATGTTGCTTCATTTTCTATTCAATATTTAAATATGTCATTATTTACTTTGGGAATTTACATTGTTTTTAATTTGACAAGGGGTTGTTCTGCACTTTCAGTTCTGTTTATGACCAAATGAAAAATTGATTCTTATTTAGCAGGACAAGTTCCTTACAAAGGACTGTGTTCTGAATGTGGCTACAATTAGCACAATAAAGGAAGTTAAGCATTAATGGCTTTTGTATGAGTAAATGAAAACAAAGTTGCATTTCTGCAGGGAGAAAAATACTGCAATCTCACTTGCACTTCTCAAATCTTTCAGGTTTTATTTATTAATTTACTTTTTTTTTCAATATAATGCTTATGGGCTCTCTACTCATGACACTATTATAATTCTGCACACACACACCTCTGAATATAAAGCCCTTTGCTTGTAAGCACCTCTTGAGCAATGCTGGTGTTTTTGTCCAAGAAGAATACCTATTGTGGGTTAGTCGTTAGGATTTAGCCCTGTCATACACTTTGTTATATCCAGACCCCTGAATTACATTCATTTGATCTTAGGAAGCAATAAAATGAAGTTAGACTGCCCCTGCTTTTTTTAATATTAAAGTCCTTTTTGTGACTAGTCTAAAGGCATATTTAAGTACCTTTTCAAATCTGGAGAAATTTTCAGATTGGAAAAGGGAAAAACATAAGACTAACATTCCCCTTTAGAAGATGTTTTCTGTGGAAGCAAAATACTTTGCCAACATGTATATTTTGCTAAAATATACTTTTAAACAAGAATAAATTTCTGGCATTAACAGGATACTCTAATGTTACATTTCCACAATATACTATAATTTTGAAAAATTTTCTCTTACGAGTTGAAATATTTTTGTATCATTTCATATATAAAATAAAAAGGTGAAAAAAAACCCCTTAGTGCTGTTGAAACAAAACATTTCTGCCCATTAACGTAAAAAATCCTTTCTTACTGAAGTGTTTCAAATTTCTCATTTCCAATACAACTCAGAATAAAGCCCAAAAGTCAAAATCTCTCATTTGTGTATGCAACAGAATTTTTTCACTCTTGACAGCTGTAATCCCAGTGCAAAGGTTTTTTAAGGGTTTGTGAACTTAAAAGAAGATAAATACACCCCAGGTGTCCACATATCATTTTCCTTAGTTAAGAAAAGCAGTAGAGATCTGCTTAAGAGACTCACATTTTCAGTCCTGTTCTGTGGAAGAATGGAGGAAAGATCTTTGGCTGTGAGGTTTCTAACACAGTTTCCAGATCAAAGTAATTTGGATGATCTTTGAAACTTTTGGATAGCTTTGAAGTGTGACTATCATTACTTCAGATTTTACATTTGCACTCACACAACATTGTTCATTACTGAGACTACATATAATATTACATAATTACGAAATTAGAAACTAGCTGTTGATTTTTAGTTGTGGCTGATAGAGCTATTGATGTTTTAGAGAAATAAATTAAATACAGTATGTATTACTGTATTTTCCACAGAAATATTGGAAGGACATAAGCCCACAAAATATTCTTCTTGAAAAGCAGAGCTGTAAACACTTATTAAAGTAAGATATAACATTACTTTTCCTGCTGCAAACCTTCTTAGGTTATTTCTGATTAAGACTCATCACAGATTTTACTCCAGGCTAAAGCTGTTTCGTAAGAGTTTAAGGGAACACGTATGACTTCTCCAGAGGAACATAAAATGCCGTTTCATGCTGAATTAGTTAGAAGCAAACAATACTTCTGCCTCGGAAGCAGATCTTGAAATAAGCGTCTGTTTTCTGGCGTGATCTCAACATGGTTTCACGTGTTGCTCTGTTTTATTCTGTATTATGAAAATATTTGACGCAAATTAAAGAAAAACTATATCTCCTGCTGTTTAGCAAGCTACAGAGATCATTAAGTGATAGTTGCTAGAACCTTTTCATAAACATCTAAGCAGTTTATGCTGGCGAAACTGTGGTTGTGTGCCCTTGAAACTGGCAGGGGGATAGTCAGGGCACTGCAGTGAGAGGTGGGCATCAGTCAAGTCAGTCAGTGGAAGGAGAGAGAAATGTTCTCTGGATAAAATCAGTGTGCAGGGAGAAGGAAAGCAGCCGGTTATTTGGGGGAGAGCTGGATGTAATAGCAGAGCACAGAAGATCGTTGTTTGAGCTTGTTCCTTCAAAAGGCTTTGCAGGAGTGAGAACTGAGACAGCTCTTCCAAGTGGAGGGCTGCCCGGATAACAGAGATGAAAGAACTGACTTCACTTAGAGCAAAAGAGACACTGGAGGGAAAAAAAAATAGCTCCTAGTGAAGGAGAGAGCTCCGAAAGTGACAGTTGAAAGGGAAGGACTTCACAGAGGTGACCGGCAGGAAAGGAAGACCCAGCAAATGCAGCTTAATAACAGAGTGATGGTGGGGGCGGAAACTGCATAAGGGATGTGAGGAATCAACGAAAATGAAATGTGGAAGACTGGGCAGCAGAGGGAAAAAGAGCTGCAGAGTTTGAAAGCTGAGGAGTAAAGAGGAAAAAAGATCTGAATACAGAGTGTTATCAAAGAAGTTGCCATCCGCTAAAATCCTATGGTGGCTCAGCCAAGCTAGTGAGAAAACTTGGGATATTAGAACAATTTTGTATATTTATTACCCACAAGATATGTTTCACTGGAAGCTTGTCATTGCTATTTATGAAAATGGTAATAATGCTTTTGGCCCTGAATCTTACACAGTTGAAGGCCCCTTCTTTGCTCCTTAGACAAAAGAATACACAAAAGAATTGCACAATGCAGGGCATGGAGAGGTATTTTCAATGATGTAGAGCAATCCTAATCCCAAATAAAATTGATGGGGAAGGCAGGACATCCCATTTCTGTACTAAGCATCAAGCACTGAGCCAACCTCTTGTGTAATTAATTCACTGAGACATAATCACCTTGCCCAGCACAACTCGAGCAGGTCTGTGGATGCCTGGGGCTTCTGGCAGCGTTGAACCTGATGGCTGCTTCTTCCAGCAAGAACAGGTAACAGGGACTGGCTGCAGTTCACAGGGACCTCACCAGTCCCTGGATCAGGCCTTCAGCTGCAGAGGGCTCCAGCTTGAAGGGAAAACACTAAGATCAGAGGGACAGTGCAGATGGGAGAAAGATTATGATGTCCCGATGAGGTAGAAAGTTTGTATAAAAGAAAAGGGGAAAAGAGGATGAGAAGAACCTCCTTTCCAGTTTTTTAGTGCTCTGTTTTTCTTCAAATCTCAGCTAAAAGCTAATTTTTTCCTTCTCAGTTTTCTCCATATGTCAAATTCCTTCAGTTTTTCAGTTTTTCTAGATAGGTACATCAGTCTTTGCATTGAATGGTTTCCTGGATACAGTCTGAAAAATTACTTATAATTATACAGTTTTTCATCTGAATGAGTTCCATTTGACAAGGTTAATTAGAATTAGCATACTTCTGTAATATACTTACATTGAATGTATAGATTTCATACAGAATTTAAAGGATTTAGAATACAAATCTTTTCTTCAGTATGTTAAGTATTTTTTATATGATGACCAATTTTTCAGTTCTTTCCACTTCTTCTGACAGCCTGTGTTCACAACTGAGATGACTCAGAAAAATGGGGTTTATGCTGAGCCGACTTTCTGAAGTTGATGCATTGCTCCAGGATGAGTGTTACTGTTACTGCGCAACTGATCTCTTCCCTTTTATAATATAACTACAGCTAGACCTACCCAGGAAACACCTATACACATAATTTATGCAATTGCTTGCAACTAGATGACTCAGGTTTGTACTGATAAGTATACATGCATTCACCAGGAACTTCAATGACTTTGAACATAAAGCCAGATTCTCCCGAACTCTTCAAAAACATCTAAAAACAACATGCCATGGGGAAATGATGACTGACTTTTCACGAAACCAGGAATTTTCCCTCATTCTGTTTTGCTGCTGGGGTTGATAAGCATAGCAATAGAATATGCTACGACAGACAAAGCCTTTTTGTGCTGATTCACAAATACCTTTAATGGCAGCTTCTTCCTCAGACAATTCCCTCCCTAAGTTTACAATGACTGGGCATATAAAGATTCAGTTGTATTTTTAATCTTCTTAAAGGGAGGATTAAACAGATGCTTGCAAGAAGCAGTTGCCACACATAAATGTAGTCAAAGCCATTAGCCATTTTACACATCATTTGCACAAAAAGAACTTTAGACTGTGCAAGAAATCAATGACTATATCCAGTACTGCTGCACGTTAATAAAAATAGTATGTCATAGGAGATGCAGTTATCCCAATTTTAATTATTTGACCCTCAAAGATAACATAATGTAGGTTAATTGCATATGATTACAAAACTAACTCCTTTTTTCATACTTTGCCAGAAAGCCCAGTACCACACCTAGTGACCTCTGTAAATTGGGGAAAAAAATTGGAGTACTCAGAACTGAGAGAGAGAACCAACCCAAAAGCTTTTCCTGACTCCTTGCTGAAATCAAGCAGCATTGAAGAGGAACTGGCATAGACTAAGTGCTGAGGGAACAACCTGGCATATGCAGCCAGGGAATATGACTTCAGAAAAGGACTTGGAATGAGAAAACTTTTGGGTTAACTTGAAGCTTGAACATCACTTATGTGAATAACAAAAGGACATCGTTAAAATGTTGATAGATATGGCAGAGAGAAATCATGGAAATCAAGCTGTTCGATAAGAAAATATTTTGGAAGAATATCATGAGAGAAAATTAAAGCAGAACATTTAATTCTGGTGATTACTAAACTCTACCAGCATAGGGTGCTGTGATGCTTCTCCTCTACTTACTTTTTTAACATGAAGGCTTATGGTCTCTTTCTCTGCCAGTTGTTGAAAATTTCAGAATTGCCTTCAGAAGTGTCAGTCAGAACTTGTATTAATCTGAATTTCATATAAGTGAGGAAAATTAGGCTTTGGCACTGAACAGTGTCTATTAGGGTGTAGGAGGGGATAGAGTGTAAAGGATTGTTGCATTGGGTTTGTGTGGCAAGGTTTTGGTAGCAGGGGGGCTATAGGGGTGGCTTCTGTGGGAAGCTGCTAGAAGCTTCCCCTATGTCCAATGGAGCCAACCCCAGCTGGCTCCAAGACAGACCCGCCACTGGCCAAGGTCGAGTCCATCAGCAATGGTGGTAGCACCTCTGGGAGAACAGATTTAAGAAGGGGGGGACGACACTGTGCAACAGCAATTGCAACTGAAGAGAGGAGTGAGAATATGTGAGAGAAACAACCCTGCAGACACCAAGGTCATTGAAGAAGGAGGGGAGGAGGTGCTCCAGGTGCTGAAGAGATTCCCCTGCAGCCCATGGAGGTTAATGGTCGAGCAGATATCCACTATCCACACCAGAGCAGGTGGATGCCCAAAGGAGGCTGTGACCCCCTGGGAAGCCCGTGCTGGAGCAGGCTCTGGGCAGGACCTGTGGACCAGTGGAGAGAGGAGCCCACGCTGGAGCAGGTTTTCTGGCAGGACTTGTGACCCTGCGGGGGACCCACGCTGGAGCAGTCTGTGCCTGAAGGACTGCAACCCATGCAAGGGACCCGCGCTGGAGCAGTTTGTGAAGAACTGCAGCCCGTGGAAAGGACTCACATTGGAGAAGTTCGTGGAGGGCTGTCTCCCATGGGTGGGACCCCACGCTGGAGCAGGGGAAGAGTGTGAAGAGTCCTGCCCCTGAGGAGGAAGGAGCAGCAGAGACAACATGTGATGAACTGACCACAACCCCCATTCCCTGTACCCCTGCGCTGCTGCGGGGGAGAAGGTAGAGGAAATCAGGAGTGAAGCTGTGCCTGGAAAAAAAGGGGGGCAGGGGGAAGTATTTTAAGATTTAGTTTTTATTTCTCATTGCCCTACTCTGATTTGATTGGTAATAAATTAAACTAATTTCTCCAAGTCAAGTCCATTTTGGCTGTGATGGTAATTAGTGTGTGATCTCTCCCTGTCCTTATCTCGACCCACAAGCCTTTCATTATATTTTCTCTCCCCTGCCCAGCTGAGGAGGGGAGTGATAGAACGGCTTTGGTGGGCACCTGGTGTCCAGCCAGGGTCAACCCACCACAATTGTTTATCATGTGTTTGATAATGCAGGCTTCCTTCACCTTCAGAAAACTCTTGTGTTGGCCAGCATCAGAGACAAAGCACCAAGTCAAATGGGCAATGCATATCATTTCCTATATTACTGACAATTTTCCAAGTGATGTCAACAAATTAACATTAGAATTGGGCAAACATCTCTATAAATAAACTTAATGAACACAGAGTTTGTCACAGTGTAAATAGAATGTCTTCACAGATATGTAGCTTAAGTGATAAATTATATCAAGTAAATGGTGAAAGTGCTTTAGCAATATTCTAGTTATATGAAGTATATACCATTATTCCAGTCTCTCCTTTTGTCTCAACTGTTGTGGAGCATCTCTGACAGATGACCGACTTTCCCTAGAGCTGTTTGCATTTCAGTTGTGACTTCAAGTTGAAGCTAGAACAGAAAAAAAAATTATAATGGGTTTTGCAAATGCTAGCTCCTAAAAATATCCAATAAGAATATGTCGGATACTTTAAGGAACATAAAATGGCTGCATCCATTTGTTTGATATCTTCATGGATCTTATAAGAACTGAGTTTATTTATCAACACAGCAACTCATAAATGATATTTAATAGTAAGCATCAAAACCAAGTTTCCAATTCATGGTTCATGCTGGAAATCTAAGAATTATGCTCAACCAATCAGCAAGCAAAGAAACAAAAATATACTAGGTGACACATTTCCAAGATGAACAGCACAAATTTTGAATAATGAATGCTTGCAATAAACTTCTAACAGACAATCTTCAGAGCAAAAATTGCTCAGAGAAATAATACAGTGAATAATGAATACATGGGAGAAAATAACAGCCCGTATATGGACAAATCTTGCAGAGAAAAAGAGATAAAATATGATAAATAAATAAATGATTTGTTATGAATTATTCACCTAACTGTGTTCCTGCTTATAGAAAAGGACATATTTTCCTCTCACTTCTCCCACTATAAGTCTTGAGTTACTTCGATTATACCCATTCTATTTAACAAATAGACCCAAACAGAGACTTCTGGGTTACCTGGCACCAGTGTCCCTGAGAGATCACTGTCCTGAATTAGTCAACACCAGTTTAAATTGACTGAGATCCTGGATTATATTTCTGTCTCACCGTCTATACTGGTGTTCTGATTTGGCCCCACTAATGTTGATTAATTAAACCTTGCTATCTCTGTAAAGTACAAAATTATTCATATATTCATAGATCTGAAGGTTGGAAAAAACTATTAGATCACCCAGTCGGCTCTCCTGTATGAAAAGGACCATAAGATTTGGCAGTTACCCCTCTGTGGAGTTTAGGAGTTCATAAATAAACTCACAGATACGTATTTTGTATTTTAATCTAAACCTTAAAGGCAAAAAAAAAAAGGAAACATAAAAACCTCAGAGTTTAAATAGTTACCCTAGGTCCCAGACTTTACCATAGAGCAGAACTGGGAATACCTTCCATTTTTTATTGTAGTCATTAAACTGCAGCATCCTTCACCAGATTTCCCAAAATCAGAGGATCGTATATCCTTCATATTGAAGGTAGCAAATTTAAATGACGCTTGTGGCCCAGAAAGCATATAGGTTCCAAAATGCAATTTCATGTTTAACACTGTTGAAGCCTTTTTGTTTCAAGCCGTGGAGAGTGCCTCCAACTGTTAACATCCCTACCTTGCAATAACCTGAAAAATGGGATGAGATGAAGAACGCTTTCAAAACTGTGAGTTTGGGTTCAAAAAAGGTTGGGGCTTAGGAAAAGGAGAAAATATAGGTAAAGCTAGAAAAGATGTACATATTTCAAGTGAACTTCCTGAAAACTCTACCGTATGATTTTAACTTCTTGCTGCAATGTAATATTTTTGTATAATGTGATAACCGTGCATGCGAGTCTCAGAGAATACTTGCATTGTCAGTGAAGGATGTTTAAAGACCCAGTGTGCAGTGCTATAAAGGTTTATGTTGTGAAAGTATTTATATATTAATAACACTTCAATTGCAGCGTGTCTACCATGTGAACAGTGCTATTATAGAATGATGGATTTTCTAGAATGCCACTAAAAGAGGAATTCAGTGCTGACCCAAGGGGACAGATGAGACAAACAGGTACAATATCTGTCACTTTCCAATCATCTCTGTTTTTGCATCAAAAGATATGATCATGACTCTTTCCTCCACTGCACACACCTAGAAAAACCAACATCATACACATCCATTCCAGTGATTCAGCTCTCAACCAACTTGCCTTCTGTAAATCGCCTCTCTATTTTTTTATGTATTGTTAGTGCTAAACCAAATACGCTCCCTGAGAAGTCTGGGTTTAGAAAGCCAAGTTATTTCATGTACATAAGATTTGCTTTGGAAAAATATTAACTATTTTGAACCTTGTCACAAATTAGTGATTGATACAGTGCTAATTTAAACACACACATTCATCTTGTCCTGCTCTTGCATTTATTAGCCATTTATGTGTCATACTGACTACTTGCTCCATAGGAGAAGGATTAGCTCACATTAATGCCTTGCAAGCAACAAGCAGCTTTCAAGTCCAGAAACTATACAGTCTAACTGAAATCAAATGTGGTAGATAAGAAAATATTAATACCTATTTAACACAGACTTATAGGGAGGCTTATATTGTCTTTTTTCAGTGTGTTCTTTGTGAAGGTCTCTGGTACGCTTCCTCTTTCAAAAATAATGAGCTCACTGTGCACTGTGCCACTGGCTAATCTTAGCCAGCTTGGGGAGTTCTTATTATCCAGGAAAGATATATATTCTTAGAATTTACTAGCTTTGGAAGAAGCTTATTGACTAGTTTTCAGAATGAACCTGGAGGCACTACCCAGGCTCTTCCTTATTCTTCTTGCATAATACATTAATCTGAAATGGTTCCATTATAACCAAAACATAGTAATATAAGTAAAGGTGGCAAAAGGAGATCATGTATTAAAGACCTCTTACAGTTCTGGGATGTCTGACTGTACAGCAAGCAAGAACATAGAGATATGGATTTGTCAAGGAAATGTATAATGTGATACCAAACCACATTTAACATCACTTATTTTGAATCATTTTACTCGATGGATATCTTAGCATACTGAACCATCACTTACTCATTTTGCTGTCTTGTGGCAATGGTAAGTGGTAAAACCATAACCCGAGAAATCTTCATAACTCATACCCAGCACATTCATCTAAGATATTTGCATAATTTGCAGACCATACAGCTGAAGTCTCTCCTGTAAATTATTAAAAGAGAGGATTTTTTTTCCCCTCCATTTTGGCAAAACTTTTGATCATCCTAGTGAAAGTGATACCCCACTTTAGGTTGAATGTGAGATGGCAAGTATATGAAAGTAAAAGGTAATTGATTTATTTCTTAAATATTTACACCTTATTTAGAGAAGTATGATGCAGATGTTTATGGAGAAGTTTATCTGCATAACTGGAAATCATTCTGGGAGAAGACATTAAATCTTTTTCATAAATGTAATGGTCAGGACATACGGTCTGATTTCCACTTCATCTCATGTAATTCATATTGGGTATGTTACAGAATATCTGTACAGCTCAGCACCTGAGATAGGCTTGCCCATCTTATTTTATGGACAGCACAGGTCTCTCCAGTATAATTATCTTTATTACTGAATATCTTCCCCTGTAGCAATCTTTCATGATTACTGTCAGGTTAATGTAGAAAAGTTTGCAATGTCCCTGCATGCTATTATTGTCACAGAAGCTTAGTAGGTTGTTCATTTGCAAAGCCCACATAATGTTATGATGATTTTCTTTCCCTGTGATGAAACTACCCTGACGTGATAAATTGTTTCAGCAATGCTAGTACTGATATTCTCTTTGCACAATGGAGATAAAAACTTTATACTCTTTTCTGTCATTAATATTGCTAGGACTAATTTTGCATCTGTGGACATTTTTTTGTTCTTTGTGTTCACAAACATGTAGTGTCCTTTTCAAAACTGGGTTTCCTTTTCTCTCTCTGCTTTTATTGTTGGTGCATATTGAAAAAAAAAGGCTATAAAGTACATGCCAAACTGGGAATGAAACTACCAGCCTGCCATGAAAGAAAGTGTTGCCAGATATCCCAAGCTATCTCAGGGAGGTGTTCTCTTTTGAATAATTTCAGCCTTGTTATGAAGGATAAAACATTTCATGTGGACAAACACACAATCTTTCCAGTGTTTCTGACAACTGGAATCAGTGGATTTTTTTTTTTTTTTCCTATAGACAGACTAAAACCAACCAAATCATGCAGGATATTTTGTTACTTGCCCAGTGTTCCTGTTACATCAACTGTTAAATATTTCCAGTGAATGTTTCTCGTTTAGGAATGTCTCATATAAAATGTCTAGTAAAAGCTCCTTTCCAGTATGTAGAGCAGTTTATGCGCTGCTTGTATATTCTTGTATTACCACTTTTTAGTATAAAATTATTCTGTTCCATTAATATCACTTTTTGGAGCACATTTCTATTCAGCAACCCCTCTCCAGATTGCACACATTTAGTACTCTCAACTTTATTTTCATACTATTCTCAACCTTCAGAAGTGGATTGGATAAAACAAATACAAAAAGTAAAATGCCAAGCACATTTTTTTAATCATTTTTGTTGTTTTGCCCAGATTTGTCAGGGCTGAGCAGCATTTGGAAAGTTCTGGGCAAAACTGTACAGCAAACAAGTGACTCTAACTGCTGGTTTTATTCTCAGGGGCTTTGCTTTTTCACTTGTGTTAAAATTTAATCATAAATGCCAAATTGTCAGACATATACACAACTTTGGCCTTCTAAAGGCAGAATTGATCCTAGATGGAAGAGCAGACTTTTCATGTCAGAATGCTTTTTCCTTAGTCGGTCAGGACTCCCAAACATGCTGAGTGATGTTTGACATCCTGGACTCAGCAACAATCCAGTCTGGTGGGGAAATCTGGATATATACTTCTCCAGTTATTGAAAATATTATTTCCCACACTAAAAGAAAACAGAAAGGTACATAGTAGACTGAACGTAGATTTGTGTGTCTGTGTGCACGTGCGCAAATGTGGGTGGGTGGGTGGGTGGATGGCTGTGGGTATGAAAGGGCTGTACAAAGATTGCAAGTAACCCCCAAGTCCGGATCTCCATGAAGGCTGAAATATAAAGGACTTTGTTACATTTTTCTACTTTCTAGCATTAATCTAATGTATGTATTTTACCATTCTGCTTGTTTAGATTTCAAATATAGCTTACTTTTGAATTAAAAGCCTTTTTTTGAAATTTCTTAATCCAAAACTGGGTGATATACTTAAGTTCATAGTTTATTCTCTTCAAATGGCTTTAAAGGGGCAAAAGTTATTAGGGCAAATCAGAGTAAGGAAAATTATTTTTTAACGTGGATTAGCCTAAATGTATCAGATGAGAACTGGTAAGTTCCCAAGAAAGGGAGGGGAGGGTACCACACTGCACAACAGAGGCTTTCCTTGCAACTGTTGGTTCCCTGAGCAGAAAGGAAACATACCCGGAAAAAACTCCTTACTGTGGTTTAGAAAATGGGTCTTAACAGGACCTACCAAGCAACAGATAACAAAAGTTTTGGGATGTTGAGTGACCTCTGTAGCCCCCGTTTCCCTCTCCAGGAGGAGAACGGCAGCTGGTAGGAATCAAGCCAGTGGCGGCACAGTCAGTGTGGAGCAGAAAACTCTGGGGAATAAAGCGAGAGAAAGCAAAGCCAAATGAATCATCGTGGTGAGCAGTGAGGCACCAGATTTGGAGATGAGAGACACAGGTAGAAAATGGAGGAAAACCTAGATTTGTCATTTAGGGGCTTTAAGATTTTACTGTGATAGCTGCTGCTCAACACCCTTAAGCAGCTTGTAAAAACAAGCAACGCTTCCCATCCCTCCTACCACTAACACACCTTTCCTTTCTTTTTCCCAGTCTTTTTTGATCTTGTCCATTTAAATTAGGAATTCTTTCAAGAAAGATCTGTCCATCAATAAGTGGTTGTAGAAAGCGTGATGTGACAGCAGGATTATCTGAGTGAGGGACATTGCAGTATATATAATAACAACAGATAACATAAAATTAACTTCCTTAATTTTTTACATTTTATTGGGTAAAGATCCCTCTAGTTTCAAAATTGTCGGTGTTCTGTGCACAGCTCCATCACTTTTATATCGTAACATTCTTTATATTAGAACTAAAAAATCAGTCTAGAAGTGAGGAAAATAAACCAGCAGTTGTTTAAACTAAACAAATGAATCCCACAACATCAATAATTTTGCATCCTGCCTCTGGGATCTTTGTTGCACCTTGGTATAGTTTGTGTGAAGCAATGTAAATAACTGTTAGCAATGTGACAAACTCCCATTTCACTAAAAATGAGTTTAATTTTCTTCTTGGCTAAATTTTTTGAGCAAAGAAGATTTTGCACGTGAATAGAGACTATTTGTTTGAAGCAGAATTTTTCTGAGTTCATATTAAACGTATAAACTTATGGAATTGCAAGAAGAATAAAAATAGCAAGCTATGTTGCGTAACAGTAGTTGCAGAATATTACAAAAATATACTATAAATCCAGGGAAAAAATTGACAATTCAAATCAATTTGATTTGCATTTAGAGATAATCAGTTCCAAGCATGAAATGTTACTTAATCAGGTAATGGCTTCATTAACAGCAGTTAATCACATACTACCTTCAACTCATTTTCAGAACTTGGAATTAGTTATTCAAATTATAGCAATTAAAATATCTCAGTCAAGGGCTCAATTCACTTGAGAAAAATACTTATGCAAACTCACCACAAATTTATCGATCACTTATAAGAGCCAGAATGTGAGCCGAATATCTAATTCGAAAAGAAAAATAGTGATATTAGCTAGATGAATACAGCATTCTGTAAGTAGAAGAAATGCAGATATAAAGGAAATAGGTTCCTTTTATTCTAAATTATTATTATTACTATTATTACTACTATTATTATTATTTTTTAAAGGTTTTTTAGTTTATAGGATGCTTAAGTCTGGAATTTTAGTGTCACTTTATTCATGTGGAAAATCAGAACTTCCTGTGTGTAAAGCCAAATAGCATATTAGAGCTACCTCCAGCAAATTTCTTTGAGTTACATCTCTTAGAAAACAGTGATCCTCAAAAACAGAGTTCAAAAATAATTAAAAATCCCATCAAAAACCCCTCCTCACAGCTTTCCTTCATTCTGAGTCCTGGATGCAATCCAGTGGAACAAGTTATCTGTTTGCCATTTACACTCAGCATCAGTAAGCAGAGAAAGTGAATGAAGAAAAGCTGTGATTTCCCAAAGTGTTATGTGATTTATGGAAATTGTAATTTTGAATACTTGGTATAGTATTATATTTTTAATAGCTATATCTTCAGAAATAATATTCTAGTAAATTGGGTGCTGGGATGAAAAATAATTGTTAGTTCTGTGCATTGAGGATTTTTCAAGGGTGGGACAAGCCAGTTGTACCATGTTGTCACATTCAACTGAGATAGTTGCATTGGTTGTGTGTGTTGCATAGTCTTCTGTTGTGCAAGCAGCAACTCACATATGCTCATATTTTGTTGAGGTAGTTTAAATTTCTAAATGATGCTGACTGACAACCAGTAATACATATTTTTCTCAAGAATGAAACCATAAAGAGAGAATAATATGCTCCTGAGTCTCAGGCACACAGTGAGGAATTTAGTACTAGAAATGCAGCAGACTAGTTTTGTTTAAAATTTATTCATAGTATCCCAAGATCTGCTTAAAATATTTTTGCTATTCAATAAATATTTGTTATACAAAGATACTAGTGTATATCTCTGAAAATTGCCTGGAACCATTGATATCTGCCTTTCCAGGTTTTACATAAATAGATCAACTTCTTAAAACGCCCTGAACTTTCACCAATCTCCAGCATGGGATTAAAAAGCAATAAGGGAAGAATAGGATGTAAAGTTCATGCCTAGCATATGGTCAGCATCCCCGCGCGTCCTTACTTTCCACAGCCAAGGAAACCGGTGCAACTGGCACATGAGATGGAAAGTTTCTCTTTCCAATAAGGTAAGGATGTTAAACATGGATTTGTCTGATCCTGAGGATCCCAGGGAGCACAACTGTAAGTGTTGCCCTTCTCTATTCATCCCACAGTTTACACAAGGTGTTAGGCAAAAGGGGTTGCTGAGAACTTTTCTAATGACTAATACAAAGTATAATTAAATTGACATCCTTCTCCAAATTAAAGAAAACCATGTAAAAAGGAAAGTGCCATAGCATTTGCACTGGGCTAAGGTGCTTGCTTAGGCTTGAACCCATGGTCAGTTTGCTAGGTATCTGTTGAGTCAGGTCTCTTCACTGCTCTTTACCGATGGCTTTTGTAACAACAGAAGAAAAATAGAGGTGATTTTAAAAAAGTCATGACTACTTTCTTCATTAGCATAATGAGCAGCTGTTTCATAATTAATACAATGCTTAAGTGCTATTAGCGAAAGCACACAGTGCCCATGTTCAGTGAAACATGAAAGCACAAAGAAATCAGGAAACAATCCCACTTGCCGTCCCTTCCGTGGACCTTTCCTTTTCCTAATGCACATATTTGAGCTGAACGCCTGCCTGAGACGAAGGACTGCAACACGCTTGCTCTCAAAAGTCCCAGATACATATATTTTTCTCTGAGTATTCTTCAGTTACATCCTGGATTATTTTATAAGAGGCAAGTAGCAGTGACACGAGCATTCCTCTGCCACTGCACAGAGTTGCACGGACTGCGCTCTTGCCTGCCTCAGTCAAGCTGCCAGTCAAGCAATCTGCGGCACTGCATGAGCTCCATGTGCCCAACTGACAATATAATCTTGATCAAGCGTCTCTAGTCATTTTGAACAGCCTTCTATCAGTCTGCGCTAATATAGCCAAAGGTAAACAGGTAAAACTCAGAAGCAGGTGGAACCTGTTGGCTTCCTAAGAAACACAGCTGAAATGCAGATGGATGCTGGGGTACTTTGCTTTCTTTCTCGCATCCATCTCTCCCTGTCTTTTTATATATCTGGTTAGGAAATTCATAACCATCTCTTTTAACTCATACTAAAATAAATGCTGCCCCACTAAAAAGCCTGAGATGGGTCTGAACCCCGTTGGTGCCACTTTAGGAATGGTTTCTAAGGGCTTGGAGGAGATGATTTTTTATGATGTCGGTAGAGTCCTAAGCACAGAGCTTTCTCTTTGCAGATTTGGGTCTCCTATCTTGCTTGAAGGAATTTTATTCTTTTGTAAATCGAGGAAGGGACACCACATGAGATTGTCTTGTTAGCCTAAGGAATATTTTCATCCCCAGCCTAAAAATGGGTTAGAAATTCATTTTGCTCATGGTAGGAATTTCCAGATCCAGGAAATCTTTCCTTTCAGCACTGTGGGACAGACATCAGAAATATTCAGGTGTTTGAATAATTAGAGGGATATCTGGATTTTCAGCCAAGTATAGTAATAACTCTTAGATATTCCTGAAAAATACAGATCTGAATTTTTAGCTGTCAGGTGTCTAAATACATTTTGAGAACCTAGCACTGACAGAGAGCTTTAGAACATACATCATTTTTCAAGAAGCTGAAAAACTTTTGCTCTTGATTAACTATTTAAAGCCACAGCACTCCCAGATTTCACAGCATGGTGAATTAATAAGCACTTTGAATTGTCTTAATCACTTAAAGCAAATGTACCAAGATCTTAGTCTGCTTTTTTAATATTTGTTACTATAACACTACTCAGACATAAAAAAAAATCTCATTTTAATACATGTATAAAGATTACCACAAATTGCTATAATTACCATACTTTTGTATTACAATATTCAAATTATGAAGACCAAAAACCAAGAAGACCAAGCGCAGAAGAGGAATATGTCTTGCTCGTGTTTCTATAACATATTAATTACCTAGAAAACTTTGAAAAACTACAATTAAGCTGACTTGAGAAACAATTCCAGTTTGGGTTTAGTCTGATACAGTTGTAAAAGAATTGCCACGTGAGTGGCCACTGTAAATCTGAGTCCTTCCTTTAAACAAGATAGAGGTGTAAGAGAATCTGCTGCTCTTACACACCACAGAAAAAGACTATAGGCATTTGGATTTCCTCCTATACATCACTTGTCATTGCACATTATCTCCCAGTAACAGCTGGTGACAGAGACATTGTGCCTCCAGGAAAGTTCTCTTTTCCCTCTTCCATCTGTTTCAGTCCATTTACCTCAGAGATAAAACTCTGTTTTGGTTGGTCTGTTCACAACATCTTATCCAGATCATAATTTAAATCCCTTCTGTTTGGGATACAGATCATGTATTTTTTTTTTATTTCTTTAAAAATAGCTGAAAATGATGGTTCCTGCAGTTCTGGAGTTCCGTGCAATACAGTTTTTCAGGTCACTATCTTCTAGGGGAAAAAAGGAAAGGAAAAAAAAAAAAGATAATAATTGAGGAACATGTTTTTTCTCTTTTGGTACCACTCCTTGTGCTAAATAAAGAGATTTGTCTAGACATACAAATTCTCTGCTAAATTATCCCCTTCACATACAACAAGTATTCTTTTTAATTGAGCTCCAGGTCAAAAATTTTATGTGCCATCAGAAGGAAGTACCTCCTTCTTGTATCTTTATAAGGGCCAAACCTCCTGCAGTCTTTTCCTGTGCATCTTAATGGTGGTGATCCAGCTGTTGCCACGTGCAGTCTACCATAGTTGCATTTCTGAGGATGAGATTCATTTACCCTCTCTCTTATTTTTAGTTCCCTGCATTTTGAACACTTTTGAGAGGTTTAAATATGCCTTTTGTTCTTCTAAATATCACACAATCCTCCTTTTGGGGGATGATTTCTCTGAAACTGTAGTATCGACTTTTTCTCTGTATTCAATATTGGATAAACCTTGCTTGCTTTGTTAATGTTAGCATAAAAAATCAATGCTCATATTGATGTTGCTAAGGTCCCAAGAGTTTTCAAGAAAATGCATATTTAGTGAATTGTGTACTTCACGTCTTAGTCCAACACTGGTTTAGGTTTCATGTATTTCTTTTCCACTCTTCCTGAGGTTCTTTTGTGTGATGGCTTTGTTTTTTGCATGTACTGAAAGACCTACTGGACTCCCAGAAAGCAAGAGACAGGAGTAAATAAATTCTTATATTACTTACAAGTGGGTGTATATGGAAAACTGAAGAACATTTGCAGAAGGTTTCTCCTGGCATATTTTCTTGTGTCTTGATATTTTGGAGGTGGTTAGAGTATTCTTTTTAACAAATGGAAGATATTTCCCTCAACCTTTCCTCTAAGTAGTTTTTGACTCTTTAAGTGTAAGATCACCACAGCTGCTACTGCTATTGAGCAATGACAAATCTTAAATTCCTTGGAAGCAGGATGAGATACTTAACAAAGACAGTTTTGTTCACAGCAATCAATTTTTCAGAAAGCTGAAAATGAACAAAATCTGTCTCCTAAAAACTAAGAGACGTTCCTACTACATCATCTACAATAAATGTCGTAATTTCCAAATTCTAACTCTGCAAATTGAGTGTGCTTTATAAATGTATCATTAAATGACAGAAGCTGCTTTTTGTCTCACCATCCTGGGCAGGATAGATTATAGATGACAAAGAATATGAAAGTTTTGCCTCAGAACACATTTATTTATTCAAAACGTTGCTCTCTGGGGGCAGGCTCCTGACAGCAGTCTCATGCTTGTGAACAACCTAGTGGGACACCACTCACGCAGTGCTATTCAGATGGGCTCAGTGCACTTAGGAACAGTGAATCCTCAGTGCCTGGGAACAAAGACAGGCATTTCCGGGCATTTTTTTAAAATTTATTTTATTCTGACAAGCTAACAGGTGAAACATTTCTTAAATCTAAACACTAGGAGCATTAAAGATCAGGAATGATTTTCCCATTTAACTGATTGCATCTGTAGTCTGGATGTTCACCTTGGAGCCTGACGAGCAGTGATTATTAGGGAACCGAAAGAGGATATTTACTTCCCAAGACTTTGAAGCCACTCCCTCCTTTGTGTTAGCACAGCGAGGTACAGCACCTGATCCTGCATTAAAAACACAGCTGCAGCTGAAGAGCTTCCCACTACTGCTGCGACTTCTTCCATGTCTAACCAGTGGAGCAAAACAAGATTAGATGCCTTCCTGGAACACCTTCCTCGAAAATGTGTTTAGTCCAAGTTATGCTTTAGTCAAGTTCAGGTTACGGATGTTCAACAGAGGAGCAGCAAAGTGTGACTTAAGGGCTTGCGATACGCAATAACTCATAAGAGATAGCCTTGAGCAGCAGGAACCTGTGAAGATAATTTGTCTGCTCCTGTCAGGCTTCAAATACTTTTCAGCTGCTGAACAGGATTCTGTTCTTCAGAAGGTTATGATCTGTTTCATACAACTTTTTGCTCCTGTAGACTTGCCACTGTTTCAAGCTGTTGTTAGCCTTTATGGCTTACAGCGTCTTTCTGAAGGTCACCGAGTCTTTATTTACCCTGGAGTCCCTGCAATACAGGAAAGACCATCTCTTCTGCAGGTAGCTTGCTCTATCCGCAAAACATTAACCCAATAAAGCAATCAAGGAGAGCTTTTGTATCTCTGTGAAGGGCATACAGCAGACTGCCCAGCACCCCCTCCACCCCCCAAGTATTCTCTTCAGTTTAACCCTAGGGAATATTTTTCTCTGTTGAAGGATTTGCTCTCAATTCCAAAGCAAATTTAAAAAAAATACAACAATCAAAATAGCTTTCAGAGACACAAGGAGAAAGGAAATTTATATATTTACTCTGCTGGTTTCTCTGTGATTTCAAAGTTTCACAGGTCTGACTGCTTTCTAAAGGTATAAGAAATCTAGGCTTCTAAAAATTACATTTACAATGCTCTTTCAGAATAAATCCATGACAGATTTCTATTTATTAATATCAGAAAACAGAGACTAAAAAAGACCATTCTGTTTATATGAATTAAGAACATTTAGACTCAGTTTTGCGTTTCTACTATGGAGATTGCAGTCACCTCTTCAGTGCCAGCATATAAAAAAAGACTAAATATATATTAATTCCTGCAACTTCAAACTTACGCCAGCCATTACCATTGGAATTTGCAGCTCCTGGCACAGTGACCTTGACAGTGCAATTGTGGCCTGAAGCTTTTGATTGGAATTGAATTAAATCAGGTACTAATCATATGACTCTATGTACAGAGTAGG
Source organism: Buteo buteo (assembly GCF_964188355.1). Classification (NCBI taxonomy): domain Eukaryota; kingdom Metazoa; phylum Chordata; class Aves; order Accipitriformes; family Accipitridae; genus Buteo; species Buteo buteo. The sequence goes on along the minus strand of NC_134171.1, from coordinate 27,685,063 downwards.
TTTCTGGAAGCAGAATGCGTTTTGCTTGAAGTTCATTTTGTAGGTGTGAATTTTTCAGGCTTAATGCATCTAGAAAAATGAAGGCTAAAGTCCCCTGAATAAATGCTTACTTTTAAAAATAAGACTTTAATCTTGAAATGCTGTGGAGAGCAATCTCAAGACTTCCATTGTAGCAAAGGATCATGAGGTATGGGAAGTTGGTTTTGCTGGAGAAGCTTTACATTGCACTCCCTGGTTTGACTTTGCAGTGAAGTCATGCCAGCTGTAGTTAAGCAGTCTTGAAGTTTAGTATCAGTCTAGCTGTAGCAGCATAAAGCTACTGAAGGGTGATAAAACATACGAAACATCTTCCTGTCTCCCCTTTAGGATGAAGCTAAGTAGTCTAGGTCTCCTCAGCTTGGGAAGGGGCCAAAAGAAGGGATGGAGAATGGGCATGTGATGAATCTCTTTCTTATGATACAACTGCCAGTGAAATTCGCAAGCTCCCAACTTAAAAGTGTTACAAACTTTTCTCACAATTTACATTAAACTGAAATTCCCTGCTGTAGGCTGTTGTGTGTTAAAAATCGGAAAACTGCTGGAAGATTGACCCATCAGGGAATATTAAACACAAAACAGGCTGGATGCAGCAGCACAGGAAGTGCTTAAACTTCTACAGAGGTGTATTAGAGAAGAGATCAGCCTGCACTGGCACTGTTTCTTGAACCCTTTTTTAGATATCCACATCTGGTCACCGATGGAGACAAGATACATGAAAACATCTGGGGCAAAAAGATTTGATCCAAATCTAACATCCTCATGTGTGTTATTTACCTAGCTTCCTGAGCCCACAAACTAGCTTCATAATCATACATTCAACTACCAGCTGCAGCATCTTTGTGAAAGCATACTTCTAAAACAAAAAAAAATTTCTTCCTTTTTTTTTTGTTTCCATTGGACCACACTGAATCTGAGTTCATTCACTGTGAGCTCAGAGTAAATTTTTCCAATAAAATACTGAGAAATCAATTTCTCTACATACAGAAGAAAGAATATCCATATGAGGAAAAAGTCGAGTGTGTTTATGTGTACGGGATAAAAGCTATTTGTGAGTCTTGGGTGAAAAATTAGAGGAGATAACAGCTTTAGGCAACTCAACATGTAAGAGAAAAAAAAATCTAAGCTTAGTTCTTTCTGTCTCAGGCAATTCTCTATTAAAATTTAACTATGATTTCTCCTCCAAATTGGTGTGTTTATAGCAGGGTGGGGAACATATTGTTTGGGCAGGTTCAATCAATAGAGTGAAATCAGTATCATTAGCCTAAAAGCTCTGTCTAAAAGCCTGTACCTCATAGGAGCTGGGAAGCAAAAAGACGCCTAAAAGAATCATTTACCAAAGGAATTTGAACAGGTTTCTCCAGAGATTGATGAAGGAATGATCTCAAATACACGTACTTTTTAGAGGGGGTAGCATATTCCTCCCTTTCTTTTTCCTCATTTGGGGGAAAAGATGACTGTGAAAAAGTAAGGGATAAATCTTTTCTAAAGGAGCACTTTAGAGAAATGCATGTTATTTTTCTTGACAATGATTGTGTTTTTCTCTCAGGTAAACATTTCTGTTGCTTTCAGTTATCATAAGCTTCAAACAGTTTAATGATAATAATGATTTCAATAAATCTGGGGTTTTTTTCTCCTAAACAATTCATAAAGCTTTCTACAGTTACAATTGGGATTTATTTGGAACTTCACCTTAACAGAATCAATATTTATCAGGTTTCTGAAATTCTTCCAAGCTTGTTTACTCAGAAAAATATTTTTCTACTGCTGCATTTAAATGCAAACAGATGAAGAAATTCCACACTTTTTTGTTGTTCATTTTGTTTTTTTTTTAAAAAAAGGGATAGGAGGAGAATGCTAAGAAGTGTACTACTATTCTGATACAGAATTCCTGAATAATAAACACTCTACCAAATATCTCAAAGTACAATACTTGTCCTGAAATTAGACTATGCTTAGTCTTCTGTCAAGTATCAACCCATTAACAATGCTTAGCAGACTTACAGAAGTAAACAATTTTCAAAAAAAAAACCCAAGTGAATTGGATTGATGTAATTTAGCTTTCTGAAATAAAAATGTGAAGGTTTTTACAATAAAGAGTACTCACTGAATTATATATATTAGACTTTTTTTCTTTAGGTAGGATATGTTTTTAGAGTGACACGTGATCAGAGAATTTGTAATCAATTATTTATTATACTTTATCATACAGTGAACTTATTTTTCATAAACACCAGTACCTATAAGTTCAGATGGTCCTAACTTTAAGATCTGAAAAAAAAAAAAAAATAAATTTAAAAGGACTCAAAGATGTAATATAACAGTTAGATAGACTTTCCTGATGTACTAACTGCTAATAACAAAGGAGACAATTTCAGATATTTTTAATGACAGAATATAGAGAGAATTATCTTGTGGAGAAATGCTTCAGTCTTGCTTTATATTCAAGAATGTCAAATCAAATATCACCTGTAATTCTAAAATTCCTTCATAAATAAGGAAAACTTAACCCCTTTGTGCAATCATCAAGAGAAAATGACAGTTTAGCTATAGTCTATCTTCTTGTACCATGCAGTGTATGAGCTGGGCAAATAGTCACTCATTTTTTTCCCTCTGTTAAACTGTACAGACTGGTATCTCCTTTAGTATTACATCATCAGTCACAAACAAGAACATACTTCCAAACTTTAAATTGTTCATGTTTCTGAACATTCTTAATAGTGCTCTAAAGTAGTCTTGACAATAATAATGTAGGCAATGAATTCACTTTGAACTGAATCATAATGATACAAAACGACTATTGAGTGACTTACATAACAATTAAGAATAATGTTATGGCACTTTTTTGCTGTTTCTTTATCAGTCATATTTATCAGTTATATTCATATTGACTGCTGATAACAAATTTCAAGAGTTTTACTTGAAAAAGCTATTCTAAAAAATGTTTATGAACAGTGTTCACATCTTAAATTACTGTGGTCAATAAGAAAACTTCTGCAAAAAACACAGCAAGCCTTATATCAATTATTCTAATTTTTCACTGACACTTGCAAAAGCATTTCTCTCTTAACTGTGGAGAGTGCAAGGTCCATTCTAGTTCTAAAGTTGCTTGACTTACTGATGAGTGCCACCAATCCAGTCATTCTCATCATCGCAAACCAAATATTGTGTGAAAATAACTAGGTAATGATTATACTTATCGTTAGGTCTTGGTCACTTCCTGTGTTCTTCCTTGGCAGTTCATATGATGAGTATCTAGCTCTAAATCTAGACAAATACATGACATAAAATCTTTGAATCCCAAGAGGTTGAGTGCCTATGGGAATTCCAGCTATGTTTCTTTTAGGCAAGCTGCAGTTATTGTGAAAATAGATTTTAAACTCTCATTACTCACTGAGTTTTTTTCAATAGTTCAGAACTGTTATTTACTCATATGCACTGATGGAACAGAATTTTTTTTTTCCTTTCAAGTCATTTTCTTGAACAGGTAGCAAGAAGAAAAACTAAGCCTTGAGATACTACTCTTTTTTAAACAAATTCTCAAATATTAAGGTGTGTGCATGATTTTATTTCACACTACAATTCAGTGGAGTTTTAGGAGAACGCTATGTGTGGATTTATTTTTTACTTATTTCAGAGTTTTTGGAGTTCTATATTTTAAAGGAGGGTTTCCTCTGACTGAATACAAAACAAAAACCAGGGTTTTGTCAATATCTACATTGGACAGAGTTTGCAAAGGTTAGGTGAAAAAGTTTTCTAATGATACTGACACCTTCAGAGTGGAAAAGATGTGCCAATAGCAAAGAGATGATAAAATGGCAGGTGAAATTCCATAAAGAGGGATGTAACATTCAACAGGGGAAAAAAAATAATTTTGCATTTGTAAGAAATAAGAACTTGTGATATAAAAGGCAGAACTATGAAAATGTCATTTCAGTAGCCACTAAAAAAAAATAAAATGGAACTTTAGGAATTATTGGAGAACTAGAAAAAAACCCACAAAAAATATTATACCTCTGTATAAATCCATGATGCCCTAAATCTTGAATATTGTTTTGTTTCCCTGAGGACATAGCAAAGCTGGGAAAGTGCAGAGAAAAACAGAGGTATGTCTAAAGGTATGGAATGACTTCTGTGTATGAAGCCACTGAACTTATTAAGACCAGGACCAGAACACTTCAGGCTGGAAAAGAGCAATTTGAGGGGAACACAGCAGACGTTCACAAAATCATGAAAGACATTGAGAAGGTGAGTAGGGACCCACTCACTCTCTCTTCCAATGCACAAATTAATGGGCATCAAATAAACTAGCAAGAGGCAGGTTCAAAAGCAAAGCAAGGATGTATTTCCTCGTGCAGTGTGACGGCTAGCTGTGAAACCTCTGTGGGACATTTTGTATAGAAAATGTACACAGGTTTGAAAATAACAGAGCACATTCAGGGAAGAAAAGTCCACTGAGGACTGTTAAATATGAAGATACTATCTTCCGCTCAAGAAGTCCCTGAGCCATAAATCACTGGAGTCTGTGGATGTACCACTGTGTCCTGGCCATGTGCTCTTGGTTTTACCTCTGCATCTATGCCGGAGGCATTCCTGGATAAAGCCTGGATGGAATTCGCTCACCTGCCCTGGCTGTTGTATACAGAAGTACTACAGAATGACTCAGGGGCTCTTTGTAGTGTCACAGTAGACATTTGCTTTATATTCAAGACTGATGAATTAAATATCACCTATAATTTTAAAATTCTTTAGAAAGCCACCCCAACAGTCTTTGTGCATGTTTCACAAGAGTCCTTCAAAGAGGCTTATCGTGGTTACTGACAGCATGGCCCAAATCAGTCTACCTTCAGTGGGGTACATATTTGGGTATTTGCCATGAGTCCAAAAGTTTCTATTCCAGTTGTTAAGAGGTTTACCTAAAAAACCTGTACCTTCAATGGCTTTATGTCTGCATACGATGGACACAAAGCAAGTATGAACACTAATCTGGTCTTAAGTTCAAAATACAACATAGGTTTAGCTATGATTCCAAATATTAGCATAGTCCCACATTTAGCTATGTGTATATATATATAGGGAGACAATAGTAAGTTTTTTTAGTTTTCTTTGGGCTGGAGCTTGAAATGTCAGCAAACATTATAAGAAAACGAAGATCAGGTAAGCATGAGTGAGGTAAGAAAGAGGGCTCTAACCATCATGTACGACTTGAAAGAAAGCACATGCAAAGAACAAGAAAGAAAATGAAATTGTTTTCTACCTTTCCCATTTGAACAAAGTAGAATGTAGAGGGGAGAAATGCAAAGTGAGATGAGAGAGTCAGCGTGAGGTGCAGAGTCAAAGGGCTATTGTGCAAAGAGCAAAAGCAGTAGCCAACAGAGCCAGCAAGAGGGTCATTGGCTGAGTGAAGTAGGGCTGGATATGGGGAAGAAGGCAAGGGATATGGCTTGCAGTCCTGTATTCTGAACAAACTGAAGAGCAGCTAGGTGAATGATACCCACTTTTTTGGTAATAGGAATGAAGGGGATTTGGCAGTTGAACCCCAAATAAAAGAAAATCAAAAAGGAAACCAGAGACAGAGAATAATCAAAGGTTACCACTTCCCAAGCCTCTTGCAGTATTGAAAAAAAAATTGTTCATTAAAACGGTAGCATTTTCTGCTAGATTTAGTGTATAAGAGCTCCTTTTGGTAGGCTTAGGGCTTATTTCATTTATTTACTTATTTATTTGTTTGTTTGTTTATTTTTAGTACTGCCAGTGGTTATGATGCTCAATATTCCACAGCACTTCTTATTTTTATGGCATGCTTGTAACCTCAGAGGTGTGATATTTCAGCATGATGATTCCCTTTGCATAGTAATCTGGAGCAGAAGGAAAAACATACCTCTCTTCTGTTAAAAATATCAAAATATCCTTTCAGTAACATCTTGCATGCCTTAGAAAATGATGATCCAGGCTCTTTCGTCATGAAAAGAGACCAAGCTTATATTTCATAAAATATACAGAATGAAACTCACAATGAGAAATATTTGCAAATATTGTTATAGATCTCCCTCAACATTGAAAACCAATTACATTTTTTAAAAGAAAAACAGTTGTAAAAGAAGAAATACTTGAAGGAAATACAATTTATAGAGGATTTAATAGTGACTTTAAAATATAGGTCCATCTTTTGCTCACTAACAAAGCATAAAAAATTAGGTTCCTCAACTGCCAGAAACTTAGTGACAGACACTGTAGACAATGCATATAGAATTAAAATTAAAATTTAAATTTAGCTAAAGTGTTAGTTTTTAGAAATGCCACAAAGAGTTGTTTGACTTTGAAATTACAGATTTTTTTATAAAGAAAAGTTGCCTTTGTACAAGACGTGACTTTCTGTTCGTTTGATTTTCATAAAACATCTCTTATGCTGTTGTGAAAATGCATAATCTTAAAAAAATTGGTAAACAAACTTCTCCCCAAAGATGGCTGTATGCAGCCTCAAAACCTTTAAATCAAAAAAAAACCCCTTTTAATCAAAAGCTAGGCTATTTTAATGCTGTTTTTTCATTGTTGAGAACAAATGCCTTGTAAATGTAAAATGTAAAAGAAAATTAGAAGAAAAACAAATAATTGTGAGACAAGAAAAAAGGCCCCCAGTGTACAAGAATGACCAGAGGCTGTTTCACCACTTTTTTCTTGGAAAAAATCCCAATCATTGCAGGGCTAAGAATGAACATGAAAAGCTTTAGTCCTATTAGAAAGCTTTTGATCACAGGTAAATATTCAAAGCAGAATCTCAATGTGATACCAATTATAGGAGAACTAATCTTTCCATGCTCTATGTAGAAAGCATAATTCGTTGCAGTGTAGCAACTGTGTTATAGTTAAAATGTATTTTATACTGAAATAAATGTAAATTTCTTGAGCAGGTGAATTTATACTTTCGATAATAAATGCTTTCACATCCATTACCCATAAAATCTCCAGGGAGTCTAAATCCAGCTGAGGTCCTCCCATGGCACTTACTTAAAATATAACCTGCATCAAAGAGTAAATAGCAAGTAGTCTTCATCAAAGCATGCTACTGGTGTCAAAGAACGGGGCTTGTCATAAACCGCCTTGCATGCATGTTAAGGATGCAGATACAGGCAAGACAATTCACCTTTTTTCACCTTAAAAGTGTTCTCCTATAAGCAGCACCAAGTGTTCTTTGATGCACATGCAAGCCAAGGAAGTCCTTCAAGAGTTGGAAGACCTATGTTTTTGGTGCAGTTTTTCTAAATTTTCAAATATACCTCATTTATCAAGCTGATTGTGATAAAGCTGTTTCTAAGAGGCTTGCAAGCGTAGCAGGAGACTTCACGTTCCACGATGAATCAGGCGTTTTTTTCTACTTGAGATATACCAACTAGGTCTGTCTCAAGTAATCCCCAAAGGGGGGAAGGCCGGGCAGAAGCACGAAGGACACGTTATTTGCTCTCCTTGCTGCTGCTGTCTGGGGAGCTCCACACTTCTACAGCTTCCCAACTGCCACAAGCGTTACTGCCCTTGTTAGACTATGGATGTTGCTTCTTCTGCGGTATTGATCCCCTAGGAACTGTAAAGTCCACATGCTCTTTCCTTTTAATTGTCTCCACAGGTCTCTTGGCCCCTCTTGGGAACAGTGATCCATGTGCACTCTTCTTGTTTTCTCCATCTTTTCTTTCCTCGGTGAGGAATTGCACAGGAGCATTGCCCCTGCTTCCTGTAGCTAGCTTACTGTATTCAAACCTTCTTCCCCATTTCTGAAAAAGCAGAGACATCTGTAAGTTGTCTTTGGTCCTGGGGGGTTCCTCTTACATACCAGTCAGCTCTTGATCCTGTAAGGACCAGAAATCAAAGGCTAAAAAATTTAAAAGTCATTTGCAGCAATAGAAATCATAGTTTCCAGAGCCTATCTTTAGCCTCCCTTTTTACTGTTGGGCATAATTTCCCCCAAGTTGTTTCCCTAGACCCTACTAGAAAAGTAAGGGCAGTAGAATATGCTCTGTCCTGCTCCAGGGACCTCTTCAGCAGCATTCTTAGATATTTCCCATTCTTGTATTACTTTACACTAAAATATTAAAGGCCTGTCACTGAGTTCCCTTGCATGCTTTTACATTACCTCATGTGATTTTACCATGGGAGTTGTTTTCTCTGCCTCTTAGTGTTTGGTTTATTCATTATATGGCATGATTATTAGTCCTTTTCCACAGTGTTAAATCTTGCTGAACTTGTGACTTATGAATTACTTACTTGCCTTAAATGATTAAAACTGCACGGGGTACAGCAAAGATCACCTGCTGTTTATTAGTGTATCCATGAAGCTACAGTCTTAAATGACCCTGGCCAATTTGTTTTATATTCTTTGTATGATAAGGATAAGTCTGTTGAATTGTGAATATTCTCTTGTGGCTGTTGAATGACGTATTTTGCATAATGTTGAGGAAAGATGCGTTACTCCCTGGTCAGAATCATAAAGCATAAGCTTCAGCAAAACTGTAATGGTCTAAGCGATAAAGACCTACTTCTAACAGACAAAACAAGACTAAGATATTGTACTATACATGCTAAACATGAGAAAACTATGAGCAAGATTGAGAAAAAAAAAGAATAAAAACTCCCTTTAATCTGAAAACTATTCTGAATAAAACAAGTGTCAGTTTCTTTGAAGAGAAGAATGTGCCTTTTGTGCTAGAAATTACCAACATACACTCTAATGTAAAAATACATTGGTAGATCACCAACAATGGTTCTCATTGTATTGCAGAAAATTTTCTAATAGACACAGTGGATTTGTCTACTGAGTTCAGTTCTGTTTCGCTCAACATAAATTCCTACACTTTTCTCATCACTTTAATATTAGGCATCTTACATGTTCAAGTGCTTTGTGAGCAGAAGATATTGATTCCTCAAAACGTACCAGAAGGGAGAAAAGGTTTTTTCTGTTGTTTTTAATTTACAGATGAGAGAGCAGATGAAGGGATTAAAGATCCCAGAGGATTTAGAGTGAAAGTACTTCACATCCAGGCCTGTATTTCAACTTCTGTGATTTGCTCCACTTCAATGCCACATCTTCCTTTCAGAGCCATGCCAGATGAGAAAATAAAGCAATAGGTGACCACAGTGCATCAGGCGTTTGTTTATGTAATGTTCCGTGGCTGATGCCATTTCCATGCATTGTAAAATTCACATATCACCATCTGAGAGGATTTTTTTTAAAGGGTTTTCTGTTGCTAAATGCAGTTTTTCATCAATTTATATCAAATATTTCTATGGCTTATAAGATGGTTTGCTTTCTCTGCCATTTTTCCTTTGCCTTTTAATATATGCTGTTTCCTTTTAATGCAAAATGTCTTTCAAAAATGGAAAAGCCAATCTTGCAAAGTGCTGAGGTTCTTCAAGGGAAGTTCAGGATACTTAATATCTTTCCAGATTCATTACAAAATTTGCCCTAACCGAATAACTGTCCAGCCATGGAAATTTTAACAGGATAAATGTTCACCTTGACAGCAGTTAATTAGAACTTCCCATTCACAGTATTCGTTTCCACTTGCTCCATAATGATCATTACAGCATCCAAAAAAAAAAAAAAAATCATTTTGTTTTCAATTTCTATACTACACTCCTAACAAAATTTGAGGCTTAAGTCATTCCTGGTTTGCTGCAGAGAGCTAGATAGTGTTGCACCAGCTTTCACAATGTTCTGTGTACAATTTAGTATATAAATTCAGTTTAAGTTTCTTATGTTTATGAGTTCAGGGATAACACTGTTAAGTTGACCCTGATGAAAATGTGACTTCAGATGATTTATGAGTTTCACAAAGGCTTATATTAATTCAAAACTTCACTAAATTCATACATGGATGAACTTAACTATTTTAGATTTGCAGAGCTCAAAGAATTGCTTCAATTCAAATTCCCTTGCTCCTTACATAGTATAGGAACATGTGAGAGAGATTTTTTCGTTCAAGGGTGTGTATTTTTCGTTTCTAGTTTTTCCAGTGAGTTTGAAAATACTAAAAGGAAGACTGTATATGTACAGGAGGGAAACAGTCTTCAAAATTACAGTTGTAGACAGGTATATGGTATACATTTTTTCCATAGTGATTTTATTTTCATTGATATTCATTCCTCGTATCAGCGTAGCCAAGCCTATGTTCACATTACATGGCTGACAAGCTGCCAAGCAGGTCTCCCCCGGCAAGCTGTAACTCGGAGAAACTTTTTTAAATCACCCTCTGCCTGGAACTCACTGAGCACCCTGCAAATTCCTAAACCTGGGAGGCATTTCCTCAGCTCAGGGCTTGAAATCTGCACCGAGGGCTGTGGCTCAGAGGCGAAACAGCCTGCTGGGCAAGCCCGTGCACCCTCCACTCCTCAGCTGGAGGAATGGAAGTTACACAGAAACCTGAGCTGGGAGGTGAAGTGCTAAGCATCTTAAACAGTTTCTGGGCCGCCTGATCGTGCCTCCATCCCCAGCTTGGAGGAAACCAACCCCTTCGGCTTTGTGCAGGCGAGCGCGAAGGAAGGACTCAGGCAGGCACCTACTGCTTTCGGCTGAGGGTGACAGCCGATGGCTGCCTGGCTCTCAGCTCCCAGTCACTGCTTCCCAGGTCAGGTGGGCAGCTGTGGGCTATGAACTGGGGGGTACCTGGGGTGGCTTATGCGTTTGGCCGTGTCCCCAGCCCCTGCTCGGAGCCTGGCCAAATGCACGGTGCGGGGGCAACAGACACGAGACATTCATTCTCAACTCTTTTTAATTCTTGCTACTCTACTCTGTTGACACTCGTCTTTCATTGCCTGCCCTATCCCTGCTATTTCATTTTTCAGTTAGTCCTCAGAAGAATATAAGCTGAATAATGTAAGCCTTGTGTCAGTAGGACTCCAATCCAGGTTACTCTTCTGTAAGTTTAATGATTGATTTGATTTAAAAATTTAAGTAAAAAAAGCCTGGTCATCTCGTGCTTAGTGTTTGAAAATGAGGAATAAGAAAAAAAAACTTCAATTTTTTTGTTTTGTTTTAAATTTCTACATTAAAAGCTACCTGATTAACTTGTCTGAGTTTAAATTTCTTTTAAACAGAACTGTTCCCATTAGTTTCTAACATCTTAATTTTTCATGGTAGTATCTTAATTTCCTGGAATGTTCAACAACGAAAGATAAAAACTCATTTGTCCTTTTCATTACTTTTATTGCTAAGACTCTCTAGTAAGTGCAGGCAGGTGCTGACATTAAAATCGTCAACTGCCACAAGCAGATATACAAAACAGAGCTTTTAGAGACTAAAGTCAATGGCAAACTCGTATCTCAGTGTGAACAAATAGCATTACATATTGACCATATGTGACAAAAGAGCAGAGTCTGGCTCTTGAGTGTGAAAGATGCCAGTCAGAAAAATGGGAGAAAATCAGCCAGAGTCTTTGGGAGGAAGTCTATACATCATCTGATCTTTGTCCAATGTTTAGCCACTCTCGGGCAAGAGGAGCCAACAAAAGAAACTCTCTCCAGATGGCTGTGCAAACTGATGGGGTGATTGCCTAGAGACTTATGGGGCTTATTATGGGATGCAGGTGGAAGAGAATTTGGGGACTACATAAAATTTATTTTGAGATGTTTTAAGGGTATTGTGGAAATGTGCAATGAGATGTTCAGGGAAAAAAATGAAGGCAGTGAAAGGGAGGGATCACTGTGAATCAGGGAGGAACAAGCACAGGAAAAGAGCAGGGAAAAGGGACAAAAGTGGCCAGTCATGTGTATACGGGTCAGCACATTTGCTCGACTGAGCCCCTGCTTATTAAACCCTATTTCTCACTGCAGAAATCGTGTGCTGCGCTGCCAGGGCAGGCGGGGATGGAGCAGGAGGGGAGGCTGGAATGGCAGTGGGTCAGAGGAGCTCACTGGGCTGGGTGCCAGCACCCGTGGGAGACCGCAGCCGGACGGGAGGGACGGGAGGGGGCCGCTGTGTCTGTCATGTCTGTGAGCGCTGTGTGGGTTGGTGTGGGCGCTGTGCAGGCACGGCTCTCTGCCTTGGTGGAGCTCTTGGCCACTCGAAGCCATCAGGAACACACGCTCAGCCTCGGTACCAGTCGGACCTGGGAATGCGCAACCGCCGCAGCCTGCACGGAAAACACACCACTGGATCCAGCTACCTCTAGCAGTTGGCAGGCAGGTTTTTGAAAGAAAGTAATAATTAATAAGAACTGCAACGGAACTAAGCTTCTATGCCAACATTAAGCATATTTAGGACTGTATATTGTCATACGTACCAGTGGTAACTGACTTGCCACCCCTGTGAATGTTTTTGCTTTCTCATTATGACAAGATTGTAAGTAATACAAGTGACCTAGCCTGTGGTAGTTTGATTTTACAGATTTAGTGCTCAACGTAACCTCTAAAAACTATAATCCCAATAACAATGTTAACCTGATGAATCAGGACATTTTTCTCACCTTTCCCAAGGCTGCTATTTAATGTAGTCTGCATATTCCTCATCCTTCCAAACACATGCTTGCAGCTGCATTACGCTGTTTGCTTTGGGTTTGCACAATTTGTCCACATGCCCAGCCCTGCATAGCTACACCATTCAGATCATTCCTAATTGAAGTATCTGAAAGTTATTGACTGCTTTCCATTTGTGCAGCCTTCTATGTCTAAAACATAAAAAGGACAATCCCTAATAAGGTTTGTGGGAATGATTGCCAAGAAGCAGTTCACACATATAATGAGCGGTGGTATCCAAATGTGCCAGCTGTCCTGTGCCCCTCTCCATACACCCAACCTATGAGTTGCCATTTATATACTTTATACTATGTACTTTTGACAATAATGAGATATCTAAAGCATGTTCTTTATGAGCCAGACACTATTCTTTTTGTGCATGTTAAGTAGCACCTTATTTAAATTTTCCATTGCCCTCAGTAAGACTTCCAGTGAACAAAGTACCAAACAAATGGAAAAATCTGGCTCTTTGGGAATATTTCAGTCTAATTACTTCCATTCTCCCATGAAAAGAGCATGAGGAGGGGGGGGGTCACCCCACTGGAGCCATGATTCTGTAGAAATATAAAGAGGAAACTGAAAGATGAGAGTCTATATTTATTTCCTACTAGTGCTAAAAGCAATTCTGAAGTTCAGTCACTGATTGTTGCCTATGGCCAGAGGAATAATGCTTTTGCTTTAGAGGCACATAGACAAAGCGCTAAGGTTAATGTGCCAGGTCTAAACCATAGGTGATAGCCTTGCCATCACCAAAGCAAGGATTAAATCAATCAATACAAGCAATGTTCTTGAACTACTGCAAAACATCAGTAAGTGCATAGAGAGAGAGCATTTGAGATTATGAAAGTCATCTCGCTACAGGAGAACAATTGCCTAATGTCCTGCTGGGGATGGGAATGTTTCTTATACATGCTATTATTTTTACAAAGGAGACAGACAAAGCCATATCATTAATAAAACACCTGCCTTCTGCTTTTTCTTTTCTTTCTAATGATGGTGCACCTGTTCAAAAGATTTTACTGCTCTCACAGGTTTTTCTAAAACATGCCGCTATCTTTGTATGAAGTTGCCGTGATATTTATGAATCTCTCCAACAAAGTATGTTTTTGTGTCCTCTGTGGCATCTGAAAGACCGAAAGGCAGATGAGCAGTAGAACTACTTCAAAGACCAAAAGGGGGAAAGAATGATGTGAGCTCCACTCTCTCTCTGATGCGGATATGAAAGCAACAATTTTTCCTGCTCTCATGCCTACAAGATGAGGAACAGGATTATAATCATAGGTAGCTAGTAGTATCCACACATCTATAAAGCTATATCAGCTAATACTCAGGCTCACTAAAATCTAGATTATTTTAGCCTGCAGATGGATCCTAAACCATTTTGCAACAGAACAAAAGACCTCATAGCTGCAGGACTTCAGTCATTCTCATAACACCTCTCATACAGAAAAGCACTGAAGTCCTTAAATGGACCGCATAATAGTGACTCTAAGGACTGGAAAAGAAAAATAGCTAGTGCTGCCTCCATTGGAGACTGAGATACAGGTCTTGGCAAGGCAAAAAAAATGATAAGGGAAAAGCCATCACTGCAGCTTCCTTCCTGTAACTATAATTGTTAATGCTCATATGCGTGATAGAACATGAACTCTCTGTGCTTGAATATTTAACGAGAGAACTGCCTCTGGGGGAAGCCATACATGGAAACTTTGGACTCTCCTATGTTGTGGGATTTGTTTCTTAGAACCACAGCTGTGGTTTCATACAAAGGACCATCGAATGCCAAGTGAGCCATATGTCTTTGCAAACTCTAATTGCAGATCTCTGGGGATAGCATACTTTCCAGCAGAGAAGAGCAAAGAAGTTCTGCCATATATATCAACAGTAGTATCATTCATTGTTCAGCCAAGTTTGTACTCTAGCTTTTGCCATGAACAAACAGCTAACACTACATCACAAATCTTTCAGGACTTTAGCCTAGGAGGCTTTCTTCTACCTCACAGCCATTTCTATTATTAATTAACGAAGTATTTTATACGTAGTAGAAAAAGTGGAGTGGTTCTCATCCCCCCTTTGAAAAGGCTAATACGTTATCCCAAAGCAAAGGCAAGCAGCTAAATTCGTGATAAAGCACCTAAATAATTTTAGTCTGATTTTTAAAGTTAACAAGCACCTTAAGTCCCTTTACCGCTAGTAGAAGCTGTGGATGGATAAAGTCTCAGCATGCACTCAAGCTGTGTAACTACAGGTACTGAAGTTGAAATTTTTTGGCCAAAATCCAATGCCTTCATTTCTGGCGGTGTAACTGAGGTATAGTCTGATACAGGCAAACATATGTGAACTATCTACTCAATGTTCAGCTCTGATCGAGGAACACTTAAAGGCATGATAATCGCTAGCAAGGAGTCTCGGCTTAATAGGCTTCATCTGAAGTCTCACCCTCAGCTGGGTTCTAAGTGCCTATTTCAAACCTATCACTATCGCAGGCCGGAGATAAAAGGCTGGCAGGCAGCCACGAGTGCTGGGAAGCCGGCTCTCGGCGCAGCGTAGAGATCCACCTCGCACCGGACAGAGCTCTGTCTCTAAGAGCAGAGGGTCAGAAATGAACTAAGAACGTTGTCACAAATAAACCAGGACGAGCTATCGGATGGAAACTCAGCTTGTCTCTCCATCGGTAGCGAAACAGAGGAAATAAGGACCTTTAGTGTGTTTGTGGATTTGTTACCTGCGTGTTCTCCATCCGCGCTGCTGCCAGGCCATAGCTGGGGTCCCAGTCGTCCTCCTGGTGTTTAGGAACAGCTAAGCTTGGCATCGCTGCCCGTACCACACTGCAGCATGGGCAGCCCAGCCCGAGCCCTCCAGGCTGCAAGGCTCAGTACAAGAGCTCACACTCTCTTCCCCAGGAGGGCTTGAGCACCTGGGGAGCCCCCAGCCTGCGTACGCTTTTGCTGCATGTGCACAACGGGCGGTGGGACCCGAGCCCACGTCAGGAAACCTGGGTTTGCTCTGCAAAGCAGCTGAGCGACGCGGGGCTGACACCGTTATGGAAATCCTGGTAAATTAATCTTCTAGTCTATTGAGGTGCTTGGACTACACTGGCTGAGGGAAAATGTTTCAATTCAGACAGCTCCAGCAAACACGGACAGTTCTGGAGATATCCAAAGGCACAGCAGCCATACACGCTTCCAGGCTAGAGGGCAGTTTGGGAGGTTTCATTGGAACCTGGTGTTCTGCTGACCCTCTTCAAATAAATTCACCAAACGGGCTGGAGCAAGACGGTCCCTTTAATCCTGGTGGCTACCATTCCAAGGCTGATGAGATGTGCCTGGTGCCAGAAACCCCCCTCTGTGGAGTTCAGAAAGGGCCAAAGGAATCTGGCCCTCCAGTCCCACCCTGAGAGATAATTGATCTCATAGATAATGTCTCCTGTAGGATCACTCTAAACAAGTCACCTCAACTTATTGGATAACAAGTAATTAGAAAAAAAAATTAGTTTGATCATTAGTAGATTGACAACTGTGCTTAGTATAATGCAGGGCATGCCTTAAGATAAGGCTCAGCTCTCTTGGTGATATCGGTGGTATTGATCATTAGGAAAGCTGTTTCTGCCAAAGCCCCTGCTCCTGCTGCTTTTAGATTGCTAAATAATCTAATCTTCAGGGAGGAGCAAAAAGTTCACAGATTTGGAGAAAAGCTTGCAAGTGTGGTTTGTAAGGCAGGCAAAAAAAAGACTCCTGTGTTTATTTGTAGTCTAACAATGTTTTAATCAATCTAAGAATATCAGGGGGAAGGCTGTTATTCTTTTATTTTGAAATGGCTGGAATTGGGACTGGTAATATTGCTGTAACAATGTAAAGTTAAAGGAATAGTACTAAATGGTAGGCACCACAGAACACTCAAATCAGCAAGCTGCCATCTAAAATTGCTAACACTCCAAATATCTTTATTTATATGGTTAATAAACAGAATAATATTATCAAGCTGCACTCCTAATTACTCAATAGTACCAACAGTTCTTAACACCTTAATTTTTCTCCTTTGAGCCCTTATTTCTGCTATTCCCACTGAGTTAATTTTAAATTCCTGTCAAAGACTTCTGACTATGAGTCTGTGAAGTGGCTCAGGTAATGAATTCCTGATCTGACTGCTTATTCTGAGTGCTAAGATACAAAGCAAGATCACTTCATTACTGCATGGCATGTTGTAAACACACACGATAATTTGCCGTACACTTAAGCTCTGAGCTTTTTTTGTGATAAGGAAGTTTTTATGAATTATATATGGCCATATAATAGAGGCTGATGAAGGCTCTAATTTTGCATCAGGCTCCAAAGCGGCCAGTGCAGAACAAATAACTAAAATCATGTTACTACTGTTAATTTTTTATCATTTGCAACACTACAGACTCAGCTGAAGTCCAAATTGTGGAGATTATTAATCTGGTGTCATTCCCTCAGAGGCTATCAGATGTCATGTTTTATAATTTGTCTTATCCTCATGCCATTGCTTGAGAAGATGAGCAATTTAATCAAATCCCTTGATTCACCTTATGTATAAATAAATGTAAAGATGTTCTTTATATTTATTTTGAAAGAGGAATGCCATTATTTTATCCTAGACTCTAGTCACTTTTTCGAGAGACTTAGAGAATAACAATTTTTTTCTGATCTTAAGCAGAGCAAGCAATAAGATAGTATTTAGCTGAAATAGTCTCTCTCAACTAGGTTAAAACATACTAATTTCATTAGTGATAGCAAAGTTTTCACCTAGGGCAAATGGGAAAAAAGCAGAGAGCTGTCTCACTTTCAGAAGGCTGGAAGTTAAGGACTCTGACCTCAGATCTATGTGGTCCAGGATTAAGTTCCCTCTATTCTGTCTAGGGTCAGCTGGAATAGAAACTGCTGGACTGCAATCCGTGTCATTTCACCCCTGACCAACAAAGAAGCACACCTCATCTGGTAGCACAGATGTGCTGGGAAGCGATGCCAGAGCAGCAGTATGAGATCTGCCACATGGCCTTCAGTGATGGCTGGTGCTGACTCAACCAGCGAGGATAACATCGTTCAGGCTGTGTGACGGTACACCCTGGAGGGAGCTGAAGCTGAGCTGAGCAAGAAAAAAGAAAGCATCAGTCCTGAGTTTCCTGGAGCTGGTACTCTAGGGAGGCTGATTTTGCTTTAAAGTTACCTCCAAGAACGTTGTAAGAGAGGTGTTTGGACACAGCCCTTAAGTTTCACTCACAAATTTAGGTCCCCTCTGGACTGTTACACATCGCAAGAGCTAATTACAGCCTCTGAGGTGTCTGCAGCAGAACTTGCCAGTGCAGCAGTCTAGCAGCACATTTTTCTCCCCTGCCGTATTTTCTGTTTCTTTTCCCTCCCAAAGCTACTACATAGGGTCCCAACTCTACAAAGAATGCTCAGCTGCCCCATTTAATATCATCTCAGAGTACCTTTTACTGCTCTGGCAGTAGCCAGGATCAGATCCAATAACAGTAAATACTGCAGGTTGTGCACTATAGATATTCCTTTTCTAAAACACATTAACTGCCAATGTTTAATTCAAAATCGTTCAAATTCAGGTAATATTGTGTAAGATCATTTGTCATTTGCTCCATTTTCTCCGTTCTCAGCAGACACAGCTTTATTCCTAGTCTGAGCAAACCAGAGAACCTTTGCATCACCATAATCATAAAACACATTCTTTTGTCATTAATTAGACACAACTGGGCAGGAAATAACACAGAGGTCATAAAACCCAGTGATGTATATTCAGCTCAGGGCAATAGATTTTTCCTTATATTTCCAGAAACTTTTGATAGAACCGGAATAAGATGTACTCTTTTTTTGCAACAAATACATCTTTTTATACCTCCTTGCCCTACCTTTTCTACAGCTTTCTCTAGCCCACGAAATGAGCCACCCAGCTGTGACAGGGAAGGTAGGCAGCTGCAGGCAGTAACTTATTTTAAAGGCACTGCCAGTACATACCAGAAGTCACAGTGACAGTGTGAAGAGTGCATAAAATGCGCCCATGTTTCAGATCTTTCCTTTCACAAGTTATCTCATATGCCAGGGTAATGTAGAAGTTCATGCATGGGGAAATCTGCATAAGCTAATGAATTCGGCTTCATGCTTGAATCTAACAGGACAGCTTAGCCTGCATGCGGCTTCTGGGTTGCAACAGCTAGATACTATCAGGAGAACTGTGGGGTAGGGACAAGGGGCAAGAAGTAAAATCCTCAGTAGAGGCTGTTCTACACTGTTTGGTGAGAATAGCTGCCATTTGGTACATTACAAAGTCCTTCCAAAAGTGCCTGTCAAGCAAATTTCACTCTTATGCCTGCACTTGAACAGCTCGCAGCAACAGCAGAACCGCTGTATTTTTGCTATCGAAGGTGATAGCAAGATTTCTTGAGGTGAACCTCCTGGCCAGGCTGCCAAATTCAGGGGCAAAGTTATTGATAGACATGTGTATGCGTGTGATGTCAAGAATTATACCAGAAGACACAAAACATCAATTCAAGATTGCCATAGCAACCGTAACATAGCAAAAGTGCATGATTTTCTGCAGAACCAGAATAAACACAAGTACAGAATTGCTTTCCCTGCGAAACAGAAATCTATGACTACAGTCAGGACAAGTGAAACGCCCTGACTAGTTAATACGGGGGAATTCACATCACATTCAATTCTTTTCATGTGCATGCACACAAAAAAGAATTAGTGATCATACCTGTGCTTATACACCCTCCACAGATGCAGAACTACCATTACCTTCTCTAAAGAAAAAGCCATTTTTACTAGGTTTTTTTAACCCAAGTATTTCCCCTGTAAGGAAGATGGTACACTGGAAGATCTTTAAAGAACACAGTACAAGCCTAGACCATAAACATTCTTTAAATAATGACCTTTAAAGAATGAGATGAGAGGATACAGGGTGGCTGCTATACTGAACTTCTTTGGCCAGCCCTTAATGCTTACTGGGAGCAAGCTTCTGTCAAGACAATGACAAGGGTAGGTATATTCCTAGTGTTTCTGTGAATATGGTTGGAATATATTTTGACAGACTCCTTGGAGAAGTCATTTTTGTTCTATGTCCTCTTGTCCAAAAAGTGAACCCCAGATTTTGATTTTTTTTTTCCCAGCAGGTTCAGAGAGAATAGAATTCAGTTCAATGTATACAAAATACAGAAATATTTTGAATACTTTGAAATGGACAAATATGTAACAACAAGTCTATCAAAAAAAGGTGACTAAAAAAAAAGGCTAAATGTAGAAATCAGCGTTTCACAGTAATACATAATGGATCATTTTGCACAGATTGTTAGTGCCAGTAATTCTTTGACTATTGACCGTTTATGATATGTGATTGGTCCCTAGTGTCACAAAACATTGGTCCTGATCAGACTGAACAAATGAAAATGGTGTGCAAGCATGAAAGGGAATTTTGTTTTCTGGCCATTTTTATCATATTTATTTCAAAATGGAAAACAGAAATAGATTAATAGCTTTCTACTTATTTCAAATATTTCAAAGTAATTTTTCAAAAATATTTTCAAAATAATAGTATCTCAAAGTAATATTTTCAGTGCTTCTTCTCCCCTGGGTGAAAACAGTAATCAATCTTAGGATTTGAAATAATAGCACTGCAAAATTATGTATCCCTAATAATTCCTATAATTCTACTGGTACACCTTTCCTCTAGCAGTTGGACTAATGACAGAATAGAAGATAGATTGTGAGAATGTTTGCATGTTTTATTTCTAAAATAATTAGTTTGTTATTGGCTTTGATGGTACACGAAGTACAGTGCCAGCTAACGAAAGTGAAACAGAACTATGGTACTGGTACATTCTCCACCGGTAGTGTTTTTACTGCACTGGACCACACATTTATCTCCTGAAATAAGGGGCTGTGCCACTGTCCAAAGCATCTCCAGTTCTCCCATGAATATTTTTAATCAATACACCTTTTCCTCCTAAACTGGTATTACCACCTGATTAAACATTGTGGCTGTGATTTCATCACAAAACATAAGAAAAATAAAGATTTCAGAGTGGCAATAAGAGATTCAGAAACATTGTGCTAATTAATGAATGACATTTCACAATTATAGTTGGTCAGTGTATATTTCCAGCTCTCACTGAGGTGAGGAAATGAATTAATTTTGTACAACTAAATATATTGCAGGTTATCTATCTCAAGTATTTGAAGCTTAAAAAGGACAAGAAAGGAGCAAGAAAGGAGAGGAAACAACTTTAAAAAACCCCTAAACTTCAATTCAGGAAGTAGCAAGTCTCCCTGTACTAATGATAATCCAAAAATATTTAGCTAAGATAATAAAAATGTCTTGCTTGCTACCATAGCTTATTTTCATGACCTACATTAACTGTTATGAATGTTTCCCATCAGTACAGATATATCTTTTATTGGTCCAGAATATATCACAAGTGTTTGCCGGACAAAGCCATTAAAAGAAACTGTAACAATGGACAATAAATTGTATCAACAATTAAGCTTACTAAAAACAATGTAAGGGAAAGTAGAGGAAATTTAAATGTGAACCAAGTAAACATACACACTAGAATTAAAAATTAGGATTCAAGACAGTTATCAGATTCAGCATATTCAGTAGCTGGTTTTATTCAACAATATTTTCTGAAAGCAATTTGAAAAACTTGTTAAAAAAACCAAAATCCTTTAGCACCAGGAGTTTTTCTTGCAAAATCAAGTTACCCAAAGAAGTTTGGTGTTGCCAAGAAAGATGAAAAAGTATGCATCTTGTTTCTAATTGGCTACAAACTGTGGAAAGTAAAAAAAAAAAAAAAAGGCAATTAACCCCAAAATAATTATATAAAATAAATTCAATTAATGCAGTGTACACAAAAGGTTAAATAAATTCTGTGGTTTCTTTCAATGTATAGAACTGATTGAGAAGAATTTTTAAAGAATAGCTGGTGTGTTTCCTTTAATTCTTCCAATATTAGCCGTTGATCTACACTCAGTTTGCGACAATAAATGAGCATTTTCACCTCCTGTGGTGTTATGCCAACTCTCATTTTTGTCATGTGATGAATGTCAACTGATAGTACGGGGTGAAGAGCGCACCTGAACAACCCTGGTCAGAGTATTAAGTATCTGGTATGTGAGAATCATGTTCAATGAGTAAAAATGGCATTGTGCTGTAAACAGTATGCTGATACATGAGTGCAAACAGGAGTAAGACCTCTGAAATAACCTTTGTGAAAAAAATGGAGAAGTTTCAGCTACACTTGAACTGTGTTTGGTTTAAGAAAGGGATAGGAAATTGGAAAATTCAAGGTGAAGAGAACAACAAAAGGGATATTTTTTAATTAAGAAAGCTTGAAAGAGGAACAAAAATATCTTTCTTTTTAGGAAGGGTTTTATAAAGACAATATTGATCAGTTATGTTTAAGTCTTTTAGAGATAAGACAAGTGATCAGCTTACTTGCACAAAATAAGTATTAGGCTGGACTTAGAAGAAGGATTTTCAAAAGGGTTGATACCTGAGTCCCAGATCAAGCTCTGTATGGATATTACAGAGTGCATTTACTTGAAGCTGCAAGAACAGGTATAATAAACATCTGTTGGAGGTGGGCAAGGAATATTTGTCCTTTCTGAGAGATAAAATGTGCATGCATACATATATAAAAAAGTGATTCTCCAAATTAAGCGTATCATAATATCTTATAAACCCAAGACATTAGGACCTAAAACTGTCAACTTCTTTTCTCCCTCATTAATCTCAAAATATAACTCAGCTTTCTGCACAAGATTACATGCTATAGATTCAAGTAATGATTTCTGTCTAGTTAAAAAGAACAATAACATATATTTCATGCTTGTCAGGCACAGATTCAAAACAAAGCAGATGATATATTTTAAAACTGAATTCAGACTTATTTTATGACTGATCAAATCTGATGTTTATCTTCAACAAGACAGACTAATTCAGAACTTATTAAAAATTAATTGTGTTCATTTGTTCCCTGGAATTTTGTAACGTCATTTAAAGCATATCCAGCAAGGATAGCTTATTGTGCAATTATTTAGCCACTGAAAGAAACCCAAACATTAAAAAGTAGGAATAAGGCTTGTATGACATCAGCCAGCTTTGGTGATGACTGCATCAATAAGGTTAAGAATGAAAGACTGACATTCTCAGCACTGAAGACTACCAGAGGAGTCCTGTAGAGAATTGTGTTAAGACCTGTGCTGTGATTAACAAATCATATTTTTGAAAAAGGGATGAGTACAGAGGCCACAAAGTTTGTAGGCAACACAAAAATAATTGGGGTAGTGAAGAAATGAAACTTTTGAGAAGTATTGTAGAATGTTGTCATGACAATGTATAAATAGGGAAAAAAAGCAAAATGGCAAAAATGGTAGACTTGAAATTGTTGAATGCAGAGATGTATTGGCTTTGTGTGGCAAGGTTTTGGTAGCGGGGGGGTTACAGGGGTGGCTTCTGTAAGAAGCTGCTGGAAGCTTCCCCTGTGTACGACAGAGCCCATACCAGCCGGCTCTAAGACGGACCCGCCACCGGCCAAGGCCGAGCCCATCAGCGATAGTGGTAACGCCTCTGTGATAACATTTTTAAGAAGGAAAAAAAAGTTGGGAGAGTGAGAAACAGCTGCTGGAGAGAGGAGTGAGAACATGTAAGAGAAACAACCCTGCAGACACCAAGGTCAGTGAAGAAGGAGGGGAGGAGGTACTCCGGGCGCCGGAGCAGAGATTCCCCTGCAGCCCATGGGGAAGACCATGGTGAGGCAGGCTGTCCCCCTGCAGCCCAGGGAGCTCCACGGTGGAGCAGATATCCACCTGCAGCTCATGGAGGACCCCACGCCAGAGCAAGTGGGTTCCCGAAGGAGGCTGTGACCCCATGGGAATCCTGTGCTGGAGCAGGCTCCTGGCAGGACCTGTGGCCCCATGGAGAGAGGAGCCCACACTGCAGCAGGTTTTCTGGAAGGACTTGTGACCCTGTGGGGGACCCACGCTGGAGCAGTCTGTGCCTGAAGGACTGCAGCCCGTGGAAAGGACCCATGCTGGAGCAGTTCGTGAAGAACTGCAGCCCATGGGAATGGCCCACATTGGAGAAGTTCGTGGAGGACTGTCTCCCATGGGTGGGACCTCACGTTGGAGCAAGGGAAGAGTGTGATGAGCCCTCACCCTGAGGAGGTGAAGCGGCAGAAAATAACGTGTGATGACCGTAAACCCCATCCCCGTCCCCCTGTGCTGCTGGGGGGTTTGGTAGAGAAATCCAGGAGTGAAGTTGTGCCCGGGAAGAAGGGAGGGGTGGAGGGAAGGTGTTCTGAGATTTGGTTTTATTTCTTATTAACTTAGTCTGGTTGATTTGTAATAAATTAAGTTAATTTTCCCCAAACTGAGTCAGTTTTGCCCATGATGGTAATTGGTGAATGATCTCTCCTGTCCTTGTCTCAACCCACAAGCTCTTTGTTATATTTTTCTCTCCCCTGTCCAGCTGAGGAGGGGAGTGATAGAATGGCTTTGGTGGGCACCTGGTGTTCGGCCAGGGTCAAACGATCACAAGAGAAAAATACCTGGAGTGAAAGAACTATATGTACACCATGATGTATTATAAATTGACAATTACTATGCAGGTAACAGAATATGGAGTCTTTATAGGAGGATTTAAAAATATCAGGTCAATTCTTAATAGCAATTCACCAAGGAAATAAAATGTAAAATATATTAGGAAAAGAATTGAGAATAATTCCTTCCACCACTATGCCACAGATGAAACATTGTTTACCTACAGCCTCAGTGCTTCCAGCTTTTCTTATTTCATCTGCAAAATAGCACAGAACTAAAAAATGGATTGAGAAAGGCTATGAGGATGACCAGAGGTATGCAGTAGCTTATGTATCAGGAAAAACTAAATTAGGACCCTTCAGCTTGGAAAAGAGAAGATATTAAAAAGATGGTGAGCACAGCAATTTTCTATGACTTCTTATAGTTTCTCATAATGGAAGAACTAAGGACACCCAGTGAAATTATCACACAGAGTGTAATTAAATCAAGTAACTCATTGCCACAAGGTGTTGCAGAGGCCAGATTATAAATGGGCTCAGAAAGTAAATTTTAAAACAAAGTCATGGAAGAAAGGTCCACTAAAGACTATTAAGGATGCTGATGCAAATGTAGTCTCTAGCTCTGGAAGTCCCGAAACTGTAGATTGCTGAAAGCTGGAATGGCATACCAAGGACAGTGTCACTGTCTAATTGGCCTGTTCTTGTCCTTTTTTGCTAGGCATCTGCAAATGTTTACTGCCAGAGACAGGACACTTACTTAAACAGATCTTTGATTTCATCAGGAAATCTGTTCTGAAATGCTTATCTTAACAGTGATGCAGAGAAAATACAGTAGGTCATAGTCTAAAAAAAGTATACTTAAAAAACACTGAAACATTATGTAATTGATTAATAGCTTAAATATATTAATAAGCAATAATAATACATTGTTTAATCATCAAGTTTATTACATTTGTATTAAATATATGGCCAATATTTTCCCTATTTGAAACCATGTCATCCAGAGACTGCAGAATTCCTAAACCAAAATTTCTTGGAAGGGCCACAGAAGTCTTATTGTTCCTATAAGTTTCGGTTCCTCGTGCCTGTGTGAATCGTAACTTTGGCCAGATGCTTCCTCTCTCAGCTTCAGGGAATTTTTCTTGTGAAAGTAGTGGTTTAGGAAACACATAATGCCTGTTACCCCTTGAAATGCAAACACAGTTCTGTCTACAAAATGAATATGACAAAAGTACATGCCAGGTTTAAATATAAAGTAAAAAGATAAGATGATATTTTAGCAGAAAGCAGAAAGAATCTGAGTTATTTGTAGGAGTCACATTTTACAGAGGTCAAATATTATGAAAGACTTCAGTTCCTTTATCTCACCTGTTAGAAAATCCTTAAATAGTGTTTATTTATCTACCAACGGCAGCCTAACAAACTTCTATCTTCAGCAGGCAAGAGACACATTTCTTTTATATCAAAGAAAGAAATGTTCAGTTCTTGATATCTCAGCTATTTCACACCAAAGTCACTCCTTACTGAAGTTTACTTCACAGTTTCTGAGGAACTCCTATCAGTGGGCAACTTTCTCACTAAGTAATGCTGTCTGCTTTGATGTCTCCACTATGATTTCATGTCCAAGCAGTCAACTGGGAAAGTACCTCCAGGAGCAGGTTTCTTGCCTCCTCAAGGCCCCACACTGGTGCCAGCAGAAGACAAGATGTTTTCCAGCAGTTGCAGAATCCTTCCTCATGAAAGGCCAGTAAAAGCACAAGAAAAGCCTGCTGTCCTGTTGGCAAGCCCTTGTATCTTAAGAATTTGGGAAATTGTCCTTTGACTGTGCTGCGGATTCCATTTAGAGTTGCCATTTCTGACGGTGACCAGGTGGGCGAACAAGTGGCCACTGCATAGCGCACGTCCAGGTGTCCCTGCCAGGTAGTCAGCCAGCCTGGATGACAGCAAGGGGGGCACCCATCCATAATGGTGACATTATTGTAAAGCTTTTGCACATCCTAGGATTGAGGGCAGCTGGAGCCCAAAAAGTGCCAACTACCTAAAGCTAGGCTGCAGAAGGGGAAAATAAAGCTGCAGCAAGGAGAAGACGACCCATGGTTTCTTCCCACACTGCACTAGACTATGGGAAGACGGAGATCCACAGTCCTACTTTCTCCTGATTATGACCCTTTTAAAACATGGTATTTGTCCTTAGAAAGGCATTTAGAAATCAGATATGTGTTGCAACTGTAAACAGTTAAAGGAGGCAGATTTCTTTTGGCCCTGAATATTGACATTGAGAAACAAAATACATTATACCCCTCCTTTCTTATCCTGACCTCATGGGCCTGTTTCCCCAGGTGGTCCTGCAATATGAGTGTTTGTAAAGAACAACACATGCACCACCATAGCTTGGGGTGGGGAGTGGGGACAGGAAAAATACCAGCATATTTTACATGAAAGGTAATTTCATTAAATGTGAGTTCATAAATTCGGGCTGTACTTGAAATGGAACTAAAAAGAAAGTAAGTTTTGCTAGGCAGCTGACCATCCTCCTCGCAAAGAAATTAACTCTTCTTCCGGGAGAAAAATGAGAAAATTATTAAAACTTGTCAAAAAAAAAATCCAGAAACTGCTGACATAATAAGCTGCGATTTATATGAAAAGGATCCTTTTTGCTTCTCCAGGGTATTAGAGTTCCTCAACTATTTCTCCCGACTACATCTGTTAACTATGAAATAGCTCAAAAGACTAGGAGGATTTTAAAAGCATTGACGACTGTGCAAGGAAAAAAGTGAAGCAACATTTTTATCTCTTTCCCACCTGCTTTCAGCAGGTGTGTGCACTCAGACTACATAGCTTTTATGCATTGTGAAGCCTGTATAATTTAGAACTTCATGCTCTACACATTTCAAATTGGTTTGACCCTTTCCCCTCCTGGGCACACACAAGTGCACAAATGGAGTTTTACTGTCTTTTTCAAATCACTGTATCCTCTAATTTATTCAGGATTGTCTTTTAGAGTGGTTAAAACAGCATTTTAATTAATGTTTCAGTCAGAAACCTTTCTCAATATTTTGTGGTGAAGAACCAAGCATAAAAGTGACTCAGTGTGGGTATTGCATATTTTGTTGCAATGCTTATATTTTTGGACATAAACTGACTGCCTGGAAATATGTTCACACCTCAGTGACTGAATGGCAAAAATGGATGCATTTAATTATTAAACTCTACTTTATTCGATGACTTAAAACCACATCCTTGTAAATAAGGAACCACCAAGGAATTTGAGGGAGATTCTGCCTTTCCAAACAATTTCTTTGTCCGACTGCCACTTCCTACGTACAAGGGGAATTCTCAGCTGATTACACCAACTGAGGACTGTGCTGTCTTCCTTGTTCCTATTCGGACATAAGGGAAAGACACAAACAGAGGAGGAAACAGACATACTCCACGAATTCCTGGCTAATCTAAGATTTATGCACCTAAGCTGAAGTGAAGTCCCACAGCTCTTTCATACCATTTCGAGCCAGATTGGTTTGTACTTTCCTGTAAAGGAAGAAAGCTGTAATCAGATTCTAATTATTCTATCATTCGTTCTTTAGAACCAACCCGTATCTGAAAAGAACCTGGACCAGTAATTACACAGGTGGCTTTGATATACAATATTGCAAAATAGCACATTTTCCATTTTATTTGGATTAAAAAGGATTTTTAATAAAAAGGGCATACCTAGAAAGTAGAAATTCCTCAATGGCTACCCACATCCTCACCTCTGAATAAATAATAATCAGTTACAATCGGTAGTTATATTGATTATTCATCAATTGTTTCTGTTATGAAATAAATAGTAGAACAACAGTAAGTTTCTTGTAACAGTGTGAGACCTTAATTAAGACACATACGTGTCTTTTTTAAGTTGGTAGCATTGTAAAAGGATTGGTTGTGCTGAGAAGACAAATATCTAATTCTTTTTTCTCAATCATTGTGGTTGAGAGAGGAATGTACCTAAAATCGTCACATTTTTATTTCTAATGTCAGTTTAACTTTCAGTATAAAACTGAAAAAAAAAAAATGAGAAGATAAAGTTCAAGTTGGAAGGAATCCCTGTGGGTCCAACTCCCTGCTCAAAGCATCCTCAAAGTTAGTTCCAACTTCAAAGTTTTATTACAAACCTCAGGGTCATATCCAGTCAAGTTCTGAATATCTCCAAGGACAGAGACTCTAAAACCTCTTTGGGCAGAATTAATGGGAACTTAGAATCAGTCAATACAAGTACAAATAAATCAGTCAATACAAATAAAGTGAAAAAGTAAAAGTAAACAAAGTAAAACTGCTCTGGAGAAGAAACTGTCGCAGCTTTCAGACCAGACTCAGTCGACATAGCTTTTGAAGGTACAGATGAGAGTCAGACTTAAAGAGAATGTTTCATCTGAATTAATTCTTGATTAGTTATCCACTAGTTTTTAGATCTGGACAGGAGATTACTCAGCAACACTTTTATGAAGTCTTCCATATATAGAATCACAGAAGGGTTGAGGTTGGAAGGGACCTCCAGAGGTCATCTGGTCCAAGCCCTCTGCTCAGGCAGGGACACCTGCTGTCATGGTTAGTTGACAGAAAGGAATGAGCTTTATACTTACTGTGGGGTTACTTCTGTTTGAGAGAAAAGAAATGGATATTAAATCTGTTCTGTAATGTTAATGAAAATCTTCTATCTAGATGCATTCTCCAGATAAATCACTGGAAAAACTTCCACTATATTCCCAGAGAATGGGTTCAAATCCCAGGCAAGATTTTTTTAAAAGAGGAATCTCAGCTTAGATTCCTACATACTGGCAGTGGTACTTTTCTTAGAAAGACTTTCGGTCAAAACAGTTTTGCAGACTGAAACAGATGGATATATGTGGTTATAAATATATTTTTTTGTTTGGAAACAGAAAATGTCCTAATAACCTTTGCAAGAGGTTCCACACCACTTTCCAAAAGAAATGGGGTGGTCAGGAAACTTAACTGGTTTTCAGATGGAGTTTGATGAATTTATTAATGTGATTTTATGGTCTGTGCATTCCAGTTGTGTACCCCTGCTAAGTTACGAAGGAGCTGGTTTGAGTTCAAAGAATGTGGAGAGAAGATTACTGAAATAATGTGGTTTGGTTTTAATCTCTATGAATTTATTTCAGGAAAGGGATTTATAATATGAACTGGAAGATCATACCAAAATAAGGTGTTCCATAATTATGAAAGTGAGCGAAAACACTCTAATAAACTTGACCTAGATCTGATTTGAGTTTTATTCGTGAAAGTTGTTTTATTTGTGCCCTTTGTCCCAACTGAGAGACTATTTTGAAATTTTGCAAAAGCTTTTCCAAGCATTTCTGCTGCTGGACACATGGCCAGAACTTCCCCAGAGTTTAGCAGACGTAAGTGCTGCAGGTTCCCTGCTGACAGATTAGCAGGAGCTGAGCACACATGGCCTGCAAGGTCAGAGCTAGAGGGACAGCTGCTGGGAGCAAGCTAAGTGAACTGCATCAAGGATGAGGAAAGTGGCATACAGCAATCAATAGCACACAGAAGTAAACACAGACATTTTTAATAGGAAGTGTTACACACCTTTTGCAGTATCTGCTTTCTGAGATGGACTTTGTTGCAAAAATATTTTGTGTAAACAATCTTACTCTGAATTTCAGAATAAAAATGAAAATTATTGAAAAGATTGCTTAGGTACTCCTTAATACTTTCCATTAAAGTATTTCTTAACAGAAATATGAGAAAATAGACTGTAAGAAGTATAATGGCTTTTGATTGGCAATACATTCCTGTGTGTTTAGAAAGAATAATGATAGAATGTTTAGATTTGGAAGTTTCTTTACTACTTGGACGTAAACGATTTTATTCTCAAAGCCACTTTTGTGGGTTTTGAAGATTCTCACTTCAGATGAAAACTGCCGGTTTGTGTGGAGACACAGTTTGGGGCAGTGATGACTCCCTCATTATGAAGTTGTGCCTGTAGCATTGTCTCCTCATTGCTTGTATATCTAACGGCTGGTATTGGCCAGATCCCCACTGTCTACATTTGGCAGAGCTCCGCCTAGCTTACTTTGGAGGTTGTGAGCATAGGGCTGTCATCGTTTTCTGTGGGAAATGGGTCAGCTTACAGCTCTTCTGTGAGGAGGGGTAGTTCTGGCTGCACTGTGTCTGCTGCCCTCTCGCTTCTGCCCATCAAGCCAGCCTTCCGCCAGCCTCCCAGCAGGGTATGTCAGAAATGCACCTTTTCAGGATGCTTTCACATGTTAAAGAAAGAAGTTCTCTGAAGTCACTGTACCATTTCTTGTTTTCCTGAACCACCTTCCATGAATGCACTTTATGAAATTAAAAATATTTAATTACCCTAACTATGTAATTCCAATATAATGAACTTCAGTATTTTTAGAGCAGATTAATGTAGTATGCAATTTTACTGACAGAATAACATTTTAAAGTGTTAAGTAATGGCTTTGAGGGAAAAAAATAAGACAATAAAAGTATTTAAATAGTCTACTCTGAATTAAAATGATGCTAAATCATCCATTAAAAAAATTGCACAAAACCTTGTTGTTCCCTCAGTTTTCAAAGAAACTTGCACCAGGTGTATCTATGCAGGGGTAGTCCAAGAATGTTTCCTTCCTGCTAGTTCTGGGACATGATCCCGCTGAGCATCATCTGTCTCCCAGTTAACACTGGGACTCCACCTGGGCTCACAGGAAAGAAGAGACCAGAGGCATATTCCCATGGGTCTCTGAACTGGATGATAAGGGGGCCAGAGCCAGCTGGACATCAGCCTCACAGTGAAAAAACAAATATTAATATTTGGATTTGTGATGATGAGAATTAAGTGAGCGCATTCAAGAAAGTGTCGGACTAGAGAAAAGCAAAAACTCCATCCTGCCTGTCTTCAAACAAGTGACTCAATCCTTTCTAAGTCTGACTGCCTGCTCATAACCCACCTTGCTGAAATGCTCAACCATTGCTTAGATTTTAATTTTGCAAAAAGATAACTTTGTTGGACTTGAGTTCTTCTCCTTTAATTAAACAGTTTTTCATCATGTGCTTTCTTTATTACAAACTCTGTTCACAGGCAAAGCATTTAAAATACCTGCTGTTTACTCATACAAATGTTTCAAGTAAGTCACATAAAAATCAATAAAGCCAATTAAGTTAGAAGATTAATATTCATTATGCAAATACAAAAAATAAAATTGAACAGCAAAAAAAAATGCTACCAAAGCCCAACCCCTAACATTTCATTAGGTGTCACATCTTAATAAAAAATCAATAAAGTTAGAGAGTGCAATCTGCAGCTTAGTATATATCAAGTCTCCTTTGTCTAGAGATAATGTAATTTTCTAGTACTCTGGATATATGATCCCAAAGCAGATAAGGTACATAGCAGGAGTGGGGCTGTATGTACCGGCCGTAACTGAGGGACACATCACAGACACACATAACATAATACCACATTAGGGAAGTTCTCTGTGCATTCCAGTAGAGATGGGAAGATGTTGTGGTTTAGGACAAACAGTTGAAATCATCCAAGCTTTAAGGTCTTTAGAATAGCTAAAAAGAGAAGCAAGAGTACAGATAGCTGTGCATCATCAGTCATTTAATTTACTAACAAGTGTCAATGGACATAGCAGTATAGCACTACACATATGTAAGCTAACACCACTGTCCAGTGAAAGGTCGTACTCCTCACATCAGTAGGTATCATAGTCAGTGCATCTTTCTGAGCCATTTTTCCAAGGGTGCCTCAAACAAATCAGATTTACTATATTCTGGGGTTTTTACAGCTTTGATTTCTGCTAATCTCCTGTGACTGAGTGTGTGTGACTTGAATGGAATTTTACCTATTAGTAGACAAAGATGCAGCAGCTAGATACTGTTGGGTGACATTACAGAAAATCACTAACTGCAAGAGGGACTGAATAATCAGGTGCAGTGTCTCTTCCCACATCCTAATTCAGGCAAAGATTGGGGTGGGTTGTTATATGGTAGGTCACAGACTCAAGCGTTTAACATACATACTGATGAAACTCACAAGAAAAAGGTATGGAGATTAATCTTACATAAAATTCAGCTAGATTCTCTCAAATAAATACCATCTTCTCCTATTTACCAAACAGCAAAGAGTTTGTCTGCCATAGAAGCTGTTGAACCCACACTGTGAAGATTTCTTGAGATCTCTCTGGTGGGGGATGTATATACATTAGTGTACTACATGTCTTTGGGTAGTGTTTCTTCATGGAGACATCACTCAGCCGCAGTTTCTCCATAGAGAATAAACTCACAAGCTGGTAACACAGATGCAATCCTGGAGGAGATGATGGGCGTTCAGTCAGTTTGTCCAGGTCGAATGGCACAGCACTCCCCCTCATGAGCAGATACCTCTGTGAAAGGAGATCTCCTTCATCACTAGTCATGTGTGGAGGGTACTTAGGCAGACAATCACAGAAGAAAAACAAATGGCTAAAAGGGAAAAAAAAGTCCCAGAGCAATCATAAATTGGTGTTAAGATTTTAGGGTTCTTACATTAAAATTCAAAATATGCTATGACTGGCCACATAGCAGGAAAAGGCCAATGCTTTACTTTAAATTACTTTGATAATGATATAATAGCTTCTTAGGAATAGAAGTGGTACATTTACATGGGGTTGTTTCAGGGTTTTTTTTTGAAAGCTCCATTTCTTTAATCTTCATTTCAGTTACTGACTGTATCTACCAAAGGAAAACTGTGCGAACTTGCAAGTGCTGTGTATTCTTAGCTGTTGAAACTTCCCTCACCTTGTGGTGTTGACCTCCCAGTCACTCACCCTTTCATCTGGTACCATGCTAGGACCTAGTGAGTTGTCTCCAGGAGACATCTCAAGCCTGAAGCAATCCTTGCCTCCCTCATGGAATATAGGACATAACTCCTTCATTTTTAGACAATGTAAAAGTAGCAGAGCAGAGACAAGAATCTGGCCAGAAACAGCTGAATTTTCTAATTTTTCTCTGCAGAGGAAGTTAATAATCAAAGAAAATGTATTAGGTAGTACGTACTTCATCTCTTTTTCCTGTTACTTTAAGGTGGCAACGTATTATGTGACTTATTTTGTTTAGTCAAAAGACGTTTGCCATCAAACTGGCATAGAGCAGAATTAGAGTAGTAGAATATTCAGCATTAGAGTAATATAATATTAGCACAGCAAGGTGGCTGAGTGTGTACGAGCGTATGCATGGGTGTGTGCGGAAGCTTGAATACTGTTCTGCTGAAATGAACTTTGGTGGAAATGGCTTGTTTGAGTTCTTGGAAAATCACTTGATTCAGGACCCCAAAAGCTAGACAAACTCTCACTGAAATCAGTGCAAACATTGTCTTTTTAAGAAGAATTGCAAAGAAGGTTATCACCAAACATAGCCTCAGAGCACTGAGGAGGCTGCCTGAGTGTACTTGTCTCCGTAAACTACCCAGTAACTACCAGTATCTCAGTAACTGCAGCTGACTAAATTCACTTTTTGCAGGCCAGACCACTGCTGAGAGCCCTTCTTGGAGTGTTTCTCCAAGTTGCAGTGGTACTTTCAACTACTACTGTATTCTGGTATTATAGCCCAAACACCACAGCTTCACTACCGAGATCTGAAGCATTCTTTATTATGTAATCCCAAATGCTTGTTTAAAAAAACAAATTCCCCTCTCCTGAAAGAAAATCTGTTCCCTTGTACTTTTTAATTTCTTCTTTTCCCCTCAGAGGTACGTTAGCTTGAAACACAGTTATCTTTGTCATGGGACACATGGCAAGAGCCCCATAGCAAGTTTTCTGCTGTCACTACTTCACCGCTTCCAGTTTCTGTTTGTCCATTTTGATCTGGTTGGTCTCTATATGCATGAAAACAGGTAGTACTTAACAGCACATGTGACTGAAAATCAAAGGAGAGAGAAGAGCAGATTTTGACACAGAATATCAATTTTGGCAGGCTTGTAAATTTGCCCTAAAATATAGATTTTAAAATTGTTTGGAATATCAGGTTCCACTGGATAAACTAAGAAATGCAGAATAAAAAACCCATAAAAATAAGAAAGGATAAAGTGAAAGAATACTACCTGTATTGTTTTTCAGAGTATTTTGACTTTTCATTTCCTAACTGGTCATTTCATTTCATAATCAAGCATTTCCTTTCCTTTTCAAAACTGAGGTTTTTAAGAGTAAAAATAGGAACTAATAGTCAAACACTGTAAGGAAATATTTGTTTCTAGTGGAACTAAACATTTCAGGCTGACCCCTATAAAGTACAATAACATTTCAAGTTGGCTCAGACCAAATACTCTATTTTATTGGTTAAGTTGCTAAATCCAAATCCTATAATTTAACATGTGTAAGTAAAGCTCCTGCCTCTTGCTGTCTGCTTGAGGTATATTGATCAATAAAAGCATTCCTCACCTGTCTTGTTGCCAGTTTTCTAAGGTAACAGGACTGAAATCAATTAAGTAAATAGTCTTCAATAAAATAAATGTCATCATCTTTAATTCATATATTTTCTTCTAGACATTTTAGGGATTCTGCAAACTATGAGTGACTTCTACAAGGAAAAAAATGAGTTTTAATTATAAAATTGATTATTTTTCTCTCCTACTATTCCTTTTTTGCTAGATTTTTAATAAAAATAGCAATCAATAGCAGTATTTTTAAAAGCAAATAAAACAGCTATCTTATAATGGTTGGAAACTGTTGCAAATGGTTTTCAGGCATGTGACACATTCTAGTCAAATTTTACTGGTAAAATAGTTACAATTTATTTCACCATAGCAAAGAGCTAATAGCCTGTATTTTGGCCTTTTACAATTCAACTCTTCTACTTCAAGTATTTCTCTTGTTTGATTTAGTTATAAATGTGTTTAACATAGAGGTAAATGTTCACAAATTCCAAATTAAGTTACTTAGAAATACACACCAAAAAATCAACCCTGCATCAAAAAATCAGAAGTCTGTAAAGTGAAAACGTGATCATTGTTTCCTGGATTGTAACTAGAGGCAGTGCTGAAGAAAGGGAGAGAGGACAGAGGTAAAAGTTAGATCAACATTCCCCTGCCAGCCCTGCACAATTTTGACAGAAAGTTAGACAGCAGTCATATTACCTCTTTCCTGAGTATCCAAGTACGGAGAGGCATGATGAAGGAAGACCAAGTTATTTTTGGCCAGAGATGGTACAGGGGCAACAAAAAGTCCTACCTCTTTCTGCAGCTGGCAAGTGAAAGACAACTGTAGAAACTGTAGGCAGAAACTCCTCTAACTGGATGTTTTGAAATGCTGGTTATAAGGGAAAGAGTCACGAGTATTCACCTGGCTTCTGATCTGTCTGCTGAAGTGCTCTTTCAAGTCTCATTTTCAGCCTCAGAGGTGTTCTCTGCAACGACCTTTTTATCAAGCTTTCAGGGCAACACAGCTGAATAACACACATATTCCACAATCATAACTCTATGAAAGGAAAAGGTTCACGTGAACTTTTCCCTTAATGCAAGGGGGAAAGCTGAGACAGAAATAAAACCAGCATTTTTTCCTGTTGATTCATACTGTGACCTTCATGAGATCATTTAAGCTCTGGTCTTCCTCTACAAAACAGGGATAACCTTCACAAGTAACCCAAAACATACTGTTAATTCACTTGCCATGAGTTACTAAAAAACTGGCAGTCAAAGGGGTAGGTTTAACAGGAGTGAAGGGACTGAGAAACAAGTCATTAAGGGGACTCTGACTTTCCCCTAATGCTGCCCGACTTGGCACACACTGCCAATGGCCTGATACTGCACAGCTGCACAACCTCCATAATGCATCCCTGAAGGAGCAGCACTGAACTGAGTACCTGCTTACAAAAGCATATATAACTATCTAATGATGTTGAGAGATGACATTAGATCTTACATTCCTATTAATTCTATTATACCAATATAAGGTAGTTTCAAAGCACAAAGAGTGCAATTAAGACATGAGGAGAAAAAAAAATCTATATAATGCATAGCACTGAATTTTAATAGGGAGCTATACTTAGCTGCATTTTATAGTAAAAAGGTATTACTGCAAAGAGACTGCTCACTTCTAGTTTCCTTTAGGTCTCTGACCAAAATATGAGTCTATTACATGAATGAACTAGCTTGGCAGCAAAAGTGTGCTGTCAAGACCTTTTACACTTTTACTTGGGAGCCAGCAACTGTATGCCTCAATAATAAGTATCTTCATTTTGTTACCGACAGTCGGAGAAATACCAAAAAAGTGAAAGGTGTTTGTGCCCCTGACAGCCCACAGTCAGTCTGAAAAGTAACATCCACTTTCTTGGGGGCATCTGTCTATAGTCCATCATATTAATTTTTGTCAGCTTCACTTGGCACATGGAATAGTAATTCTTGCCTCGAAGTGGCTAGGTCTATTTAAATTAAATTGTCAGGAAGAAATTGGGAAAGGAAGGCTACAGGAGATAATTTTTTTTACCTCCTTCAATGCTTTTAAAGCAAACTAGACTGTCCTCGAAAGCAGACAGCCCATAGACAACTGTCTTCTTGTGGAATGGGAGCCAGCTGAGTGATGCTCTCTGTGCGCTCTGTGTTAGCCAACTGGGATCTGATCCTGTGCTCAAGCCCACAACAGTCTTTCATCCATGTTCCTTACCCACAAGTTCATATGTGAATGTAGGAACAGGGCAGACTCCAAAGCATCTCCCAGAGAAAAATGTCACACTCTAACATGGCATTTTAACATAATCCCAAATTCACCTTCATATAATCTGAATAGATCTCTCATGGGCCAAGATAAGCTGAAAGTCAAACCCTTTATGTCACCTGTATACATACCTGGTTGGTTTTTTTTTTCCTTTAAGCTTGTAATACAGGCTAGCCAACAACAGTGAGAATCAAAGCATTCATCTCACACATTTTGGCATACTGCCTTTTCCCAGCTTCCAAAACCTCTTCTTTCCTGCACTTCACTATCAGCATAGATATAGTCAGAAGATCCCAAATGTTGTAGTGTCCTTAGCAAAAATGAAAGAGAAAGCCAAACCAGGACAAGGTTGGGCAAAACTCTGAAGCAAAGACCAAGCTTCTGCCAGTCAGGTAGTGTGCACAAATTCTCCAAGGTTTCTCCCATTTGTCACTCAGACTTTTCAGAGAGGCTTTATAATTTCTCCTCACAATAACCAGAAAGACAGTTCATGCTCCAAACCTGGCAGTTCAGAAAGCTTCACAGTCATGCTATCATTTGGACTATTGTGCTCCAGCTTCTCTTCCAGCAGGACCCAGATGTTATTCTCTGTATATTTGTTCCTGCCTGGGAATCACCCTCCCCACCCATTTCCCACTTATTACAAATCCTTGAAGGAGGTGGCTTGGAGGTCCAGTGTGACGAGCCACAGTATATTATGCCAATAAATAAAAGGGTGCCAAGAGCAGATTGAAAAGCTGCGGTCTAAAGTCACAGCTCAACCCTTTCCTAGCTATGTGTGTTCAAACAGCATTCAAATAGTGAGAGAAACACAGTAAACATATATTCTTAGGTGAATCACAAGTGGAGCATCATTCATCAGCTGGAAAAGCCATTTACTGATCTGTTTCCCATGACAGCTTTTCCACAATTATATCCTGTGCTATCCCACTACAAATCAAGAACTAACCCATTTGACTGAGGTTAGAAGTGATTTCAGAGTCAGCAAGGGCTAATTTGTTAAAAAATTCTGTTAGATGCAGAATTCATGAGAGCATTTTCTTTCTGAACCATGGAGCTTCTGGTTCATTTGGCCACATTCATATTTTGATGCAGCATATCATTGGTCCTACGTACAGTCCAAGGCACTGTGAGACTCCAGATTGTGGCTGCGTTAAGCAGCTTTCTATTTAATTATGGTGTTTTACACACTTTACTACTTAGAGTGTAGAAACACAGGTTTCCTTGCACTACCTGACTTACTGGGCAGAGTTAAGGAATCTTATTATGTGAATTCTGTAAAGGTAAAATCTAAAAATTTACCAAGTTTCTTGGTATAAGCGTTCCGGACACTGTGTGCCAGTGGCTGGCATTCACTCCGCTCCAGATTTTGCAATCCTGCCGATCCCAGAGTCATTGCAACCATCAGGTAATCATACAGCTTCATACTCTGAGACGAAACCCATCCAGCCTCTGAATCCACAACCCCAGCTCTGACTAAAGCTGAATGCTTTCTCCTTCATAACATTTCCAAAGTTTAGTATGCTTTGGCTGTTTAATCTGCTAAAGGTTTTTCCCAGGCCATTTTCTTCTCCTGCCCAGTGCTCTGCAACTTCTGTTTCACTGGGCTTTGTAACATGAGCCTCATGCTCTACTTCCCCACTAAGCTTCACACTGACCATAACCACTGCAGCTCCCTGTCCCTCACATTTGCTGCGCTGTCTCTTCATCATCATCAAGGCAAAGATTTAGCTTTTCAGGCCTTCAGTCTATCAAGCCATAGCTTTTCTTTTCTACCAGGAATCCACTGAGACAAGATAGGCACTTACTTGTGTGGAGCCTCTCATCACTGTTTGTAATAAAAATGGTACAAAACTACAATGTCAGTAACAGTTGGTTATGAATTTTTAGGTCATCCATGATAGAGAAAAAAAACCTGAGGAAGAAAAACAGAAACAGCTACAAGTTAGGTACGTCTAAAAACATGCAGCTCTGTAATTCCAAGACTTGCTTCTTTCTTTAAGTCAGACAATAACACATAGCACAAGCCATAGACTACAACAGCCACATACCTTCTGTTTACAAGGTATCTAAAACATCCCTGATTGCTTGTCTCTCTTGTTTTTATAGAGTGTTTGGAAGGTAAGATGGATGTCTTCGGTAATAAAAATGATAAAAGCAGATTAAGCTAGGGAATGGCAGGGGAAATCTCTCTTCTCTGATGTTTAACAGTCACAGGTGCGTGACCTCAGATGGGCCTTGGTTCCCAACACAAATGTGCTCCTTCAGCTGAGTGTAAATCTTGAAAGCCACTTCCTGCTTGTCCCTGCTTCCAGGTTGCCTTGATGAAACACAAATAGCTCATACTGACATGTCTGCTAGTTGAGCACCTCATCCAAGCCCCTCTGTTACGCTCCCACAGCTGCGGCTTACAGCCTGAGAGATTACAATCCATTGAGGCAGGAACAGATACATCCATCCTAAGTGAGAATAAGAAAGGGAGCCATAAAACAAAAGAGACAGAATATACCCTTATATGATAAAAGTTATCAATAACACTTAGGTCATGAGGAGAAAAGAGGCACAGGGTAGAGAGAACAGTGGCAGAACTCTTTCTCCAGCAAGTGTGTTCTCTTTAGGAGAGGT
Source organism: Buteo buteo (assembly GCF_964188355.1). NCBI lineage: Eukaryota > Metazoa > Chordata > Aves > Accipitriformes > Accipitridae > Buteo > Buteo buteo. The sequence goes on along the minus strand of NC_134171.1, from coordinate 27,645,622 downwards.
AGAAGTGGCCCTTGCCTTCAATATCGGTAAAATGCAAAGATGGCTGTAGTGGAAAGGATATGTACAGACAAGAACAAAATTTACATTGCCTATATATACTGCACATTGTGGGGTAGAAATCTCCTTCTTACTCGCAATCTTTTATTTTTAGGGTGGTATCAAAAATATGACAGAAAAGTATGTAAGGAAAAAAAAAAGAGAGGTCAGTGTCAGCATCTGTCAGCTAAAAAGTTACTTCACCAGAAACAACATATACGTTCAGCCAATGATACATTTCCTCAAGGGATAATGCTAATACCTAGAAATCAAAATAAGAGGGGAGATAAGGCGGGAGGAAACTCCCTCAGCTACTGTTTTAAAGTCTTCTCTGTGACCTTTAGCGTGCAGCCTTGCCTTGCCCTCTCCCAAACCTCAGATTTACCATCATTTCCCTAAGCAACCATAGAAAAGAAAGGGAACTGGAGGTGAGAACAATCCCTTTTCTGCTGCAAGCCAGTAGTATCTTCGCATCCTGCCATTCCTTCATCCAGTCTTCCCAATTCTTACGCATAAACAGTAATATGCATAACACCAAAGTGCCATCTGTGAGCATGGCTATGTCACCGGCTGCCAATTATTTTATGTAAGATAAATTGTGGCTGCCACATGTTTTTAAATGAAAAAAATTAGATGAGAAGAGAATATTTTGTTTTACTCATCTCTGTTGTCTTTATCTGTTGAAATACAACAGTTTCTATTTTCTCAGCCTCCAGCAATTAGAGCCTATGTCTGTAATGACGGAGACGGTTTCCCTCAAATCTTTTATTGCATTTTGTGCTATTTTTCTATCAACAGCCACTTTTCTTGCACAATCCTTTTTATAAATATGGAATAATCTTAGGATTTTAGAGGAAGCAATTCTGCACCTATCATGTACATTTTAGCTTACAGAGCAATTTGGGGAAGCTGAAAGCAGCACTTATTTTGAAGAATAACAGTTCTTCCATTGCTAGCAAAAGATATCTAACCTGAAACACATTGACTTGTTTTTATAGTTACACAAAACAAACATAAAATTTAAAATTGCTGCTCTAAATGGCTCATATAGACATATTCTGCCTTTTTAATGTATAAAATCATTAACACCTTATTTATCTCAAACTATTTTTATTACACTGTTTTTAGGTGGCATAGTAACAAAAGAGAGGAAATGCTTTTTTCTTGCAGAAAAGTTAACTTTTCAATACGTTTCAAAGAAAATCCAGATCTATGTGGAAACTATTTTCTCTCATAAAAAGACAGAGTGCTTTTTGAATCTTAAGCAGCTCCTTCAATCTTTAGCAAATTTTAGATACTGACAGGCGATCTTGTCATTTTCCATGTTGTCTGCATGTATTCTACTACTGTTTTGTTGGGTTTTTTTTAACATATTCTCATCCTTTGTGCCTCCATAAATTTTATGCCTTTGTCCCATGTTATCTAAAACCAGGTGGTCATCTCGGTTCTCACACAGAAATTGATTATTCTGTGGTGGTAGAGTTGTTTCCACTTCATTTCCCTTTTTTTCTGCTCATGTCAAAAGACAAAGCTAGAACAAGAAACCATGATTTCTTTTCATCCGTTTCTAAGCAGATTGTTATAATTTAAAACCAATTATAATTTAACTCTCCTCCTCACCCTGCTTCTCTCAGTTAAGTTAACCAAACATATTTGGTTTTACTGCAAATAAGAAATGTAATATACTACAAATAGCCAAAGTTCCCTACGAGATCCAGTTTATTTTCAGAGAGGAAAAGCATGTCTCTTCTCATTATCAGCATCAGGCAGAATAGCACAAGCTTCCTCTGTATCCTCCATGTATGTCAGTACTTCATTTTGGTAGGAAAGAACCTTCTAGAAATTAGAAAACAGGGTATGTTTATTGTCATTCAGTTTTTGGTCTTTTGATGAGGTTGCCATTTTAAAATGTAGCTGTAATATACCTGCAAAAATATTGAATATTTTATAGATACTTTAGATTGAAAGCACACAGTCTGATCTCAGTAGCCCCAGGTCTAGCTATCACACAGGTGGGATACAATTTGGAAATCCCTATGGTGGTCCTCCGCCAAGTCAAGAAATTGTTGTTAAAAACTGCACGAAGTAAAAGAAACAGTTGGAAAGATTAATTGTTCTCTGTTTTAAAGATCAGCAAGAATTCACAATACAAAACCAAGAATTAATGACACAAACTAAGAAGTGAAATGATAACATGACTCCACCCCATTACTCCATGCTATAAAGACTTTAAAACTTACAGAATACCTGGCAAAAATGGAAGTATCCTCAGTCTGGACATCTATTTCACCGCAAAGCTATCAAAGCCCTCGCATCAAGAAGACAACTTGCTCCCTAACAGCCATGCATTTGGGGAAAAGACAAATCTTATGCTCACCACTGATGGTATAGCAATGTAGCATGCTGTAAATCAGAAGTTGGTTGACAGGCTTTTGACTGAGGATTCCATGTCTTCTGCCTCAAGACATCAGTGATACAAAAGCTGTGTGTTACAGTTTGCAGTGTTGAAAATATCTTGGAACGATTTAGCCTTCAAGGTTAAGAGAGCTTCCAAATATGGTCCAGACACACTCTCAAGTCTCAGAAATGAGAAAACAAAATTTTAGAAAATACTTTAATTACTTTTTAAAAAGTCACATCTGTTGAGTAAGTCTCTTGGGACATAGTTCTTGATTTCAGAACACTTACTGTGTTTTCATATTAGCCAAGGGAAAGTACAAGAGCATTCAAGAATACTCATAGCACAGAGAGATCCCTTGGGTCAATACCTGGCCATGTAGTTGGTGTCAACAACAGGGATTCGGTTTTTATGACCTCTGAGGATCATGGCCTGAAAGGGAGAGACAGGATTCACCCAACGCAGTGGGACAAAAGCATCTTTGCCAATCAGCTGGCTAGCCTGGTGAGGAGAGCTTTAAACTCAGAACAATGCAGGAGGAAGACAATAACCCACAGTCAGGTGAGGAAGTGGTGGGCCTGGCTGGCAAGCAACCATTCTTTATAAGCCTCAAGACAGGTACTCAGTCATGAAATTGATGGCAACTCTTTCTCTAGACTGACATAAAAATATATTTGTTTAAATGAGTTAGAGGTGGGACAAAACAATGCCAGCTGATTTCTATTAAATGCTGACAATATTTTTAGGTTTTCCTGTCAGCCTGAGATGGAAATGAGAGGCCATGCTGTCAGACCTTGCCACAACCCAGGCTGGACAGACCAGGGAGAGGTTGTGGTGGATTTGGAATTCCCTTGGGCTAAACTAAGGTGAAATGACACCAAACGATCAGTTAAACATTTTATTCATGACAGAAGCAAACTGAACTTGAGAGGCGTTAACAGTAGGTGGCAGGGTTTCTCTCAACAGCAATTGGCATGGAACTACCTCAGTAAACCGTGTAACCCGTGGTGACCATGTACATCAATTCAGGGAATAAGGAGAGCCCTCCCGTTGAGTCATGAGGTTCAGAGTAGACTCCCTTGCTTTCTAGACTCCTTCTCAGAGATGAGCCCAGGGGCAGCTGGATCCACTCCTAGTCCCAGACTTGGTCAAGGGTTTGTGTCTCAAAGGGATGAGGTGTAGGGTTTATGAAAAAGGAAAGAGAAAGAAAGAGCGAAAGAGAAAAAGGAAGAAAAAAGAAAGATTTCACTGGCCCTGGGTCCAGCGTTGGTCCAGTCAGCCTAGGTGTGGTCCAGTTCCGGTGGGCACGCGCACGTGGGGCTTTAATTCGTGTCCTTTTATCATCCTTCCACCTCCTTTGGGCGGGCACTTGAACTCATTAGGCTAATTAGGTGTCATGAGCGGTTTGTGAGCCTTTGGGAAATGGGTCGGTGGGCTTGGGGGTTGTTTGGGGAGTAAATTCCCCTTCCCTGCAGACGTGACCATTGTTTGATCTTTGGCCATGCATGGTGGGCTGCGCCGCTCAGCATATCAGAACAGCATATCAGGACACAGAGCTGTGGACCGTCCGGCATGCCCTCCCACTCCTGTTGCTGAAGTCCTGTGCTGATAGGCTTCTTTTCACCTGTGGTTCCTTGCTATGCAGGGTTCATCGTCATTCGTCGTTAAGCAGAACTTGCCACACCACAATGTTTGAGACGTTAACTTTCAGTCTCTCACAGACCTCAGGACAGCTTGTTGCAACACTTGAAAAATCACACCTGCAACACAGTGCTGCAAGGCCTCAGAAGTGCTTCATGGTCATGATGTAGCCAGGGACTGAAATTTCTAAAGAAATCTGCTAGATTAGGTGCATAGCTGGTCCACAAAAATAAAAACTTGCACTCCAAGGTCTGCTCTGCTACAGACCTAAGTCTGTAGGTCTTATTATTCCAGATGCAAGATCATTCAGTCTCTTACTCAAGAGATGTCATCACTGGCAGAAGAATCCCTTTCTACAGAAAGACTACCAAGGGGCCAAAACCAAATTGCTTCTACAACACTAAAAAAGTGCTGCACACGCAATCCTGGGGCTTCCACAGGAGTATGTGCATATGGCTGTAGCATGGTCAGGATGGCAAAGCACATCTTAAGTGCTGAATCTGCAGGCCTAGGACTGCTGGAGTGTCACAATGAGATAATTGAAAGCAGTGCTGCAAAGGGACACTGCAGTCCACTAGTGAGCTCAGTCTGTGCTACAAAGACTGAAGTTACTTAATGCAGCAGCAAATTATTTAGGTTACTCTCAGTGATAACTAACTTTCAAAGAAGACAGACCTAACACTGCCAGAGAGTCTCAGCGATGCTTCTGCAGGATGCACAATGGAAGTCTAGGATTTCCCAGTTCAACTTTAACAGATGTGTACCCAGATGCCCAGATTTTTGCTATAATATATTATACAGCATAAATAATTTTCAAATTCAACCTTTCTGTTCAGACCTAGGAGACTTTCAGTGAACAGCCACCAATGCCTTCATATGTTGCTCTAGTTTTGTGAGCATTTCTTGTAGTTAGTCAAAAGTCTGAGACTTTTCATCTTAACACATCTGATATCAGAGGCTCCATCAAGTCACCTAAGGTGATCGGTGATCTGGTGCTCAGATACTGCAACAGTTGGTAGCAATATCAAATCAAGCAAGAAAAAGAAAAGTAGTATGACAAGACGGTCAGTGAAGAGCGGACTTTCCAGACTCAGTAAGAGTCCTGTGGATTGACAGCTTGCCCTTTTCTCACATACAAGGACATATCCACACAGATGAAGGCAACAATGTTAGTATGGCTTAGCAGTCTCTGCAGTTCTCTACACTAGTTCTGTTTAAATCTGAGTTGGACAAAGGGTATACGCTGTCATTTACTGTCAGTTTATCCTGGTTACTTGGTGGTTTCCAATGATACGACCATTCCCTAATACCTGTTTGCAAGCTGTCATTAGATGCCTGCCCACTGGGTATCTATGTCACAGTACACCCTGATTTGGCTCTTCCTATTTAGAATATTTTTTTATCTCTCTTAAAAGACCTTCAACCTAACTGCAGTTTGTTTTCAATCTGTGGAAAGACCTTTAGTTTCATAATACCTCAAACATTTTTAAAATAGTTAAAATACATTAACCACTCACTAATTTTATTTCCAGTAAATTAAGAGTTTTGCTTTTTAGAAATTTCAAAGCCTTTACATAAAAATATAGCTATGCTTGAGAACTGAATAAGACCATATATAACAATTCTTAAACATGAGACTAACCTTTGAGGAAGAGAAAGTTTTCAGTAAGAAAATGTTAATTCATTCGTGTGTTTCAAAGAAAAGAACATACTTAACCCAAAGACTCAGAAAGCACCCAGGATACCCAATAGCAAAATAATTTACGCTATCAATTTCAACTATGCCTAACACAGCAAGATTTTTATGTTACTGTTAAGAGGAATACTGTTACATGGAAATACTTAACATTTCCAGACTGAAAGTAAACACAATATATTCTACGCAAACAGAACAGGTCCTACAGACTGACACTGAGTTTCAGACTCTCGGGCACCCAAGTTAGATCATTTGGGCTCTACCTGTTTCCTATTTCTTTTTTTTTTTTTGCTGTACGTAAACATTAAAGATGATTAGCCTGGTACCATCCAGTGAGCACAGATTCTTACAGTAACACTTTAACTGTGTGCAAAGACTCAATGATAAGCAAACTACCCATGTAAAGAGTAACTTACTAAATGTAAATAAGCACTAAACAGTTGGCTGATTTGGGGCCTAGGTTTTCCAGCCCCTTTTAGCTGCAGCTCAATGTCACAGGGGGAGAATTGGGACAGTTTAAAAAAACCCTATATATTCTTGATAAGAATCACTTCTTTTGGCATATATGTGTTCAGCAAGATGCAGTTAAGCAGTTTCATACTCTCCCTTCAAAAATCTGTTTGACCATTTGCTTATTTGCTTAGTATCAAAGTGCCAAATTCATGGAAAGCAATACTCAGTTTACCATGTACAGAGGAAAACAATGGAAGAAACATAAAGACTTAGGTACAGTTCCAAAAAAACTCTGTATTACAGTGCTGGTTCCTTTCCTATCAGTGACTAAAACTAATCCAAAAGACATACCATATTTACTTATGTAGACACAGAAATTATTGCATGTATTTCTCATACTAATGCTGATACTCAAACTTTTTTGTTACATTTAACTCTTGTAAATCTAAGGAATATCTAAAGATGAAGAACTAATCTAAGGGTGTAACTGAAGGCTGGGAGTTACAGGTGATCCAGGAGGGGAAGTTTTTGTTTAAGGTGTGATCTTCTTTTAGTACACATAATTTTAAAATATTCTTTTAATATAGGTCACATTTTAAGATGCTGTGTTATTGGCAAGAGGTGTACAGCTTTGGGAATTTAACTTTTGTATTCCAATAAATGCCTACGTGTTATGCTATTCTTCACCCTGCCTCATAGAGTGACAAGCTGCTCTCTGGAAAACAGTCAACGTGCAGTAGAAGAGATTGATGTATGCCTCCTTTCCTGCAGACTTTCAATGGGAAATGAGAAAAAAAAAACAAATGAAAGGACAGGAGAAAAAAAGTAAAGCTTCATGGTCAGGGTGACAGAATGTTGCCTAAGGGAATCAGAGTTTCTGGGCAAGTCACTTCAGCTAAAGGTTTTGCATGTACACTCTATTTTCAGATGCTTGATTTGCAGTATTTGTCTAACCTACCCCAAGCTTGTTTGAAATCTAGCTCGTCACCTTGTCATTTCAGTAAGATTGCCTCTCATTTTAAGCAACACGTGTGTTATCCAGGGGTATTATTGAGATCACAGCAGAGATAAACTCCCTGTTAATAGGTGTCACACAAAAATCCAGTTTTACACCTGTAGCCCTGGGCATGCCTAATTGCTCTGTGAGATGGCAGATGTGCAATCCAGTCACATGCAGAAACCTCGTCAATTATTGGAGGTTTGAACAGCTTGAGTTTTCTTAGTGAAATCTGATTTTTTTGGCTATTTAGCTGTTAAACTGTACAAGCATTCATAAACTGTAATTTATAATGGCTAAAAATATTTTAAACTTGATGAAGAACATTGTGTTACAGAGGCCAAACTGGAACGGAAGCAGAGGTGTCCAAGGCATTAAACTGTATTAGCCCCCACAACAGGGCAGCAGCACACAAAATGCCCTCGGACATGGTCCCGGTCATGTGCTAGCTGACACAAGCCAAAATCATGATAGAGACCATTCTGTTTTGAATTTAAGTGATTGACTTCCAGTACTTGAGAATGTCCCCTGGCACAGTTTAAGTTACTGGCATGGGAGGAGTCCTGGTGCCTGGATTTGGACCATTATTTCCAGGACAGCGGAAGACAAACTGGCACCAGCCCTCCTCCCAGATCAAGCCCTATCCAAGTTTTAAATCATTGTACCCAAAAATGGGAAGCCAAACTCTTCAAATCAAAATTCATCAGCTTTATTTGTAACGTTGCTAAACATAACTGTATTTTTTAGCTTCTTTCTCAGAAGTGAAGAAACCACTTCTGTGTAAGTTTTCAATCAGGACTACAACGTCAACAGATGCCATTGAAGCACTCTGGAGGATACCCCTTGCATGCAAAATTTCAGCACACATATTTAAAATTGCCAAAAGGACTGTCGACTGAAAACAAAGAGTTATAGTAGACAGGGTCACACAAATTGAATAATGAGCAGTGCTACAATTCTGTAATTTACATTATTAGTCATAAAACAATTATTTGTGGTGATTACATTTAACAGTTTTCCTAGGCTACTAAAATTGCAAAGATAGGATGCATCTACACATGTCAATAATGCTGTCATTTTATCACAAAGATGAGATCTAAATTGTTTACAAATCCCTTGACTTCTATTGACTCACCAATAATAAGCAGACTTCAACACCAGCATCTGGTATTCACCATTCCCTTGCGGTCTCTTCAGATAGATAAATTGATTAACCTTGATGGAACCCCACATGCATTGCCTGCACATGAAATAATAAATTAATGAGTTTCATTTATTCAATTAATTCTGGTTATCGCTTCAGCTGTGTCCTTAGAAGCAGCTTTGACTTTTATTCTTTCATTATTGACACCTTGTGAAAAGTTATATACAGCGAGTCCAGAAAAAAAGTGACCCAAAATACAGAGCCATGAACTGGCGCTTACCTCTTCTCCTTAAAAATTCCATTAAGTACAATGGGAGCTCCATGTTACATCCATTTGACACTTTTGTTTTCAAGTGTGCCATAGTAAACAATCATACATTTGATTTTTTTAAATTTTTAGTACTGGTACCTCCAGCATGCCTTTTTCTGTTCAAGCTGATTTGCTTACACTGTGAAATTATGAACAGATTGATTCTGAACAAGGCAGGTCAGAAAATTATTTTCAGCAGCCCATCCAAGGTCTGGTTTAGAGCTGTCAGTTGGATTTCAAGTTTTGGTAGTATAGAAGAATTCCAACTATATATACACATTGGCATATACTGCCATGTATGTTGTACTGAAGCATATGGGACAATTGACTCAAGAGACTCAAAGTAAGTGTATTACTGACATAAAATATTCTTCAAAAGTAAAGCCTGGAAAGCATTTGTTTCAACAACAACACTCCCAGGGAGAGAAAACTAGAAAAGAAACTGTTAAATGAAAACTAACAAATGCAATCAGAAACTTAAGATTTCAACTTATTTTAGAATATTATTACTCATCATAATTTTGGTTTCTTAGTCTATATAACTTCCACTTTGTGCTTTTACAGTTCCCAGAATTTTTTTATAAGTATCTACTACTATGTGGGAAAGAGTTTGTGACAAGATGTAAGCACTGTTTATCCACAGTCCCACCCACTGTGATGAAGAAAGTTCAGCACATGGTAGGATGTTCTCTGAAATTGTATTTGAAGATTACCACATTAGCAAAATATTACTCATGTTTCTTTACATGCAGAGCTACGGGCTGACATATGGATAGATGTGCATGTGCATATGTTGTCTGAGCAATTAATGATGGTTTTTTTAAACTGCAGCCTTAAACTATAATAGATCAACGTCTAATTAGCTGTTCTCAGTAAACTTGAGATGAGTACGCACACACACATGATACAGGAAGAACCTCTTATATGAAAGCTAGACCCTGCATAAATGTGATTTTCTGTTCAAATTACTTAAGCACTTCACTGCTAGGTATGCTCGTACCCCTTTCAAACTTAACCTGCTAGAGCTATTCAAACTGGTGCCATCGTTGTCATGTCTTTTTAGTGTGTCAGATTAGAAATGTTATAAATTCCTATTTTACCCTGTTAAATTCTGAAAAAAGGCACTTCCTAAGGAACAGAATATCAGCAGGTTATTTTTCCTTGTCATTCTCAAAGAACAGCGGGTTGGGCATGGGGGGTTACCCTGAGAATCAACAAAATAGGAGTTATGGCAAAGAAACACAAACATATACTTTTGCCATTATTGTAATCACTAGAGGAGATGCCTCCACTCACTGCAACTAGGCCAGGAGCCAGGCATCCATATTCTGTTCTTGACTGTCACACCCCCTGGGGCTGAGTGGAAAAAGAGACTTTCATCAAATAAAAACGGTGCTTTGGAAGAAAGTATAGTCTTCTTAAAACTAAATAAAGGCAGCAGACATTGGGAGAGTGACCCAAACCAGAATAATCTGTGTAGAGACAGCACTCCCCTAAGGTCTGGAAGAAGATCTTTGAGCTCAGCTTTCAGATTTGGCTATAGGTCATACAAAGCAGAATTGAAAATGATAATCTGGTGAATAACAGCACTGCCTGGGCTGTGCCCAAAAATTTCTTTTTAGATTTGAGAAAGCTTCCCAGTAAAAGTCATTAGTTCTTGCTGACATGAATATAAATACAGAAAAAAAAAATTAAATACGCATTTCCAACAAAAAGGATATTTAAATAAATTCTTAGCTTAGTTATAGCAATATTTATTAAGTGAGCAATATTTATTAAGTGATCTTATCACCTTTTTTCACCTACACTTGTCAGCCTGTCATATGGTTCAAGCAAAATCTCTGATGTTTAAAAAGGCCTTTAAATTAAAAATTCTACAACAGCTAAAAGGCAGTAGGAAAAAAGAGGTGAAATTCTGCAATTATTTTTAATCCTTTCCCTTTGGAATACACAACTGTGGGGAAAATATTCATCTGAGTTTTGAGACTCAAAAAGTGCTTATGAGCCATATAAAGTGCACCTAAGCAAAAGTGTTATTCATGTGCTAGTTTAAAATGCTGCATTGAGTAGTTCATGCAGATAGAAATTATAGCATTTGGTGAATAACAAAACAAGAATGTGGACAGGGTCCATTTTCTTTTTAGTTAAATTATCAGACCACCATCTGCAGACAGATCTATGATTCAAAACTTCTTAAAGCCTGTGTGAATCTCCTATTGATCTGTATCCTTCATTGAGATTTTACTTCTTCTCTCCTGTTTACACTCCTTATAGCACATGATGTGTTCAGTAATGTGTAGGTGAGTATTGAGTTGGAGAAGATGAACTATCAATCAGCCCTATTTCTGAAAAACTCTTCTGATTGCTTCCATCTGCATTCTGTCAAAATTGCTTAGTAAGAAGAATTTGCTGCCAGATGACCATGTAAAACTTTATCGAAAAATTAAAAATCTCTTCCGGAGACCAGTGTGTAAGTAATAATGAGTTAGGCAGAATCTGAGACAGCACAAAATGACCTCCTTCATCTGCTTGACTGAAAATCAATTTTATTTTGAAGTAAACATTGATTACAACATTCAAGATAGAGACTACTTATCATTAAAAATTTGAAATACTAAAAATACTAAACTTTTTCTCACGTTGCCAGGGCCTTCATGGCTACATCTGAGCTTACTGAGCAAGCCTACTCAAATCAACATTTCAGTTAATTTTATTGTTTTGCAGCAAGCCAATCATTTTTTAAAGTCCAAAACTTTTACTGCTCCTATGACCTTATTACCTTGCCAACTGAAACCTATGTCAAAGCTCTGAATTCTGCTCTCTGAAATGGAGGGATGTTCAGCATAATCTGTGCTGATCCACTGCAATCTACTTTCAATACCACAATGCAAAAGGAGCAACAACAGAACAGGAGGGAAGGAACATTGCTGAATGTCAGGCAGGAGAAATGCACTTGTTTCTGAGCAGCAGCTCATTCCCTCAGCAGATTGCTTCATCAGAAGACACAGGTATCTACCTACTCACTACAGGGTCTAGAAGTTAACACCTTATTTTAGCTTTTCACTGTATTCACCACCAGGCCTCATTCCTTCACCAGCAAGGTGATTAAGCCTTTTCATTCCCAATGTGCATTCAGCTTTCATTGTACAAATATTGATGACCTCTCAGCTTGCCTATCACAGCAGGTTTATGTTAGGCTACCTATAAAGGCCATTCACATAAATCAAAAAAAGAAGAAATAAAGCAAGAAAAGTCCTAAGAAGCATAAATCTAAGTATTTGTTAAGGGCTTATTAAAATTGGAAAGGAAAAAAAGGAGAAAAGACACCAGTTTATTAACCATCATCTCATCTCTTGACATTATAGGATACATTATCATCTAATTACTTACACTTTCCATATGTTTCCAATCTACATGGAGCTTAGAAGATCCTCACTATCAGAATGTTACTTGTAGCATGTTGAGTAGTAGGACCAGACTCTTTTTTCTAATAACTTGGCCTTTCTTTACAATGTTCTTAATACCCAGGGGTTTGAGGGGCAGGCGAGGTGTAAGAATAGGACAAAGATATGGAATAAGCAAGAGAAGAGTCCTGACTGTCCCTCCTCTGATTGATCAAAATTCTCTTTAAGCCCATGATGGCACAAATCCACTAAAATACATTCATATAGGCTGGACAACGTACAGAGAACAAATTGAAAATCTGCACACAAGAACATATGCTTTATTCATTAGGATCTAAGACAGTCAACTTGTTAGAATCATTTCATAGGGTTAAACGGCAAAAAAATTAATGAGGAAGAGTTTACAGTCTTTATGCTTTCTTTCTGAGTGAAAGTAGTTATGTTTTGATGGCTAAAATATTTAAACTTTTCCTACTGCTGGAGTATGTTAGTGACATATATTTGCCTCCCCACTGTAGACAGCTCAAAAATTATCTTATTTCCCATATCTGGTAATGACCATAGTCAAATGAAAAACGCATATCTAGAAGTCTGATAATGGCCAATTACATACACTCAAGAAAAGGCTGTAAAACAAAAGTATAGTGATGTTTCACAAGATAAAGCTTTCTAGCTACTAGCAACCCACAGGTCAGGGTATTCCACAATCAAGAAATTAGAGCTACTATTTATTTTCCTTGAAATTCCTTTATTCCCATGCTTTTTTACTTTTAAACTCAAACATACAATAGCATTCTGTGTATTTCATTAATCTCTCTCATGCACATTATTAATCACTCAAATATGTTGAGGCATACTGAAACAGTATTCTGATCTCATCTGGATTCAGAAAGCAGAGAAATTTTTCTGATTCAGTTTTGGATAGGAAAATCTTCCACAAGAAAGCATCTTCCTGGTTCTCAGCTTCTCCTTTCTTACTTCCTTAAGGCATGGAAAACACCATCAATCCAAATAACAGAAAACAGGAAATTTCTGCAGTAAGTTTTGACCCTTGCAGTCAGTAGCTCAGAAAACTATGTTCCACTGATGCCAGAATGACATAAGAGAGCCTTATTTCACTGCTAATCTGCAGACTTCTACAGAAAGAGCAAGCAGTTTCTCAAAGAAGCCACAGAGATGTCTCCAGGGAGGAAAAGCCACCAGAGGAAAGACTTTTAATGTCCTTAGAAGCCAAAGAAACATACCCAGCCAGTTAAGCCTCTGTAAAATATTTCCATCTCTTTACCTCATGCTTCTGAAAAGTGTGCATTTTTAAACATGCTAGAAGTTATTTTAATTAAAAGGAAACTTCTCTAGTTTTCTCCAGCTATTTATATGTATATTTACAGATACAATAATAGACCTTGTCTTAAGGAATGTATTTATTAAACAGTTCATCCTGGGTTCAGGCTATCGAGAACATGACAGGGTCACCCTGTGACCTACTACAGGATAGCTCTGGAGGAGTACATACTTTATGGAAGGGACAAGGCCTGACACTGATACACTCGTGTTTGAGTGGCCAGTAGCATTTGCTGCTGCTCCTGAAACCAAACCCAATGGAGAAGGTAAAACTGACACTGGAAAAATTTAGTTATTAGATGCAAACTCCTGTATCTTAAAGGAGAAAAGCAAATACTGGGGAAAGGTCTATTGTTATAGTTGGGGAAAAGTTTCCTAGTCATTTTTACCCAGAATTTCATGAAGTGTCAGCAGTTAAGTTCTTGGTACTTCAGCCATTCACAGACCTACAGGGCTAGATCCACCTTCACTGAGCCTCCATGCTGCAAAGCTGCACCAGCACAGAAAGTATGCTCTCAGTCCTTAGGGGCAACAGGAGCCTTGCGACCACTTTAGAGAGCTACAAGGGGGGGGGGGGGGGGGGGGGGGGGGTCACCTGGGGAGAAGGAAAATCAGATTTTCACAGATTTTATTCCACAAGCCAGAAAGCCTTTACAGGCCAGAGTCCCATGAGCCAAGAATAGCTATGCAATGCAAGGCTCTGCCTCCACATGTGGAGTGAACGTTCATAACAGAGCTCATGGGTGCTTTAAAAGCTTGAGGTATAGTTATGATTATTTGCTAGAAAACAGCAGTAAGGAGCTGAGGAGCATGACCACCAACTAAGCATCTAAACAGGAACCAGGCAGAAGATGCGTTTGCAACAGGCTCCTGAATGGGAAGCTGCAGGGGTGCCAAAAAAGCAAAAATAGAGCCTGGGTGTCCCCTAACCTGTGGTAAAGACATTTTTGACAGCTCTGAGATTAAGTTTAATGGTATTTTGGGGGGGTGTCTGTGACTTCTCACATTTCTTCTTTGGAGGATGGGCTAAAAAAGTGCCGCCAGTTTCTTTTCTGGGGGCAAAGAACAATGATAATGTAGAGCACATGCAGCCTCTAGATGATTTTATGCATCCGAAATACCTTGTCCTAGAAAAAAGGTAACGCAGGTCTCACTTCCCTGGCTGAACCTGGATCACTGTAGTAATTCCGAGGATACTGTTTTTAGTTCACGTGGTACCATGAAGAGAGATTGTCTTCTAGTTCTCCTCTGTCAGCTTTTCCTCTATCCATCTGTTTCATGGGTTCAAGTGACAAAATGAATAGCACTTTATTATAGAGCTGTAACTGTTTTCTTCCCCTCATCGCTCACTCCTGTAGATCAAAGTTATAGGTTACAATTAGCACCATTTTCACTGCGTAAGTGCACTCTAAAAGCATGCTTTGTATTTCCTCAAGAAGTTTTCATTCAACTTTTTTCAAATAATGTGTCCTTTCTCGAAAGGCAACGCAAAGGAGAAAAGGAAAAGATTATTTTAAGGTGATAGGGTACATAAGTGCTTCTGGCATGAAGGCTTTCAAAATGGCTATTTTATGCACTGAGAGAAAGCAGCTTAAAACTTTAAGGCTCTTTTTCATCTCAGTAAAATACGCCTTTTTTGCTGTCTACTGCTGAGTTATGAATGGTAATAGTGGTAGCATTATAGTGGCAATGAAACATATGTTATGGGTTATTGACAGGAAACTCTCCATGAACACATCAAACTTTGAGACTCTTCTTTAGAGTGTGCCATTAGCAATAGGAGACAAAACTCTTCATGAAGAGTTGAGGCTTTCTTTTGTTCAGATGGGGACTCAGAGCAGGTGCCTCCAGGGCCACTAGTTGTCATTAAGCAATCTGAGGATGTGCTTTGTATTGTGAAAAAAAGCTGAAGAAAAGGAGGATCAGGACTCCAGGCCCAAGAGAACTGGTCTGGTTAGAAATTTTATGATCCCATGGGTATGAGGCAACAGATACAGACTGAGGGTTTTCACAAGTGAAAAGAGACAGGCCATTGAACTTTTTTCACAAGGCAGGAAAAGCCACTCTCCACTTTCCTTTTTGAGAGTTTCTATAAACATTATGCCTTTGTACCTTTGCTTCTGTTTTCATTCTCCTGAAAGTCAACACAACAAACCAAGTGAATGCACACTGAGTCTTGTAATGAAAAACTGACCCACTTCAAAGCCTCAGCACTTTTCTTTCTCAGCAGCACTTGTGAAACAAGAAACTCACATTTTTGGTTGCTGTTTACATCAACCAGTATACAAAATACACAGTCACATGTAACCATTATTTGCAGTTCCAGCCTTTTTTCCTTACTACCACAAAAGAATAAACATACTTAAAAAGAAAATTCAAAAAAAGCCACAGCACAGTGAATTGTGTACATCAGCTAACTAATATTTGTTTATTTAATTCACCAACGAAAGAAGTGAAGTTGATGGGGAATGAAAGCTCAAAAAGTAGAACTTTAACACTATTCCTTTTTGGCTGAATTGTTGCTTTTTTTGCTTTATCTCTGTTACCATGGTGAATTTTGTGAAGAAAATCCAAGGGTTTTGAAAAGCCTGTGAATGCAGTCAGTTATTACATATTTTCATACCTGAATCCCCAATCTTTAAAATCCAAAACAATCTGCCTTGCAAGAGGAGGATGGATGCTGCATATGTTGTATGGGTGCATTTTAATAGGAACCATCAATAAATGACACACTGGGAAAATGTTGACTGAGAAGCCTAGAAAACCACTTAGATGAGTTTGCATGGTAATTGCATCCTGCTATAGCTAAAGTATCCCTTGTGCAAAAAATAACTCCATATTTACATGAAGTGTGGAAATAGCTAGATTCTTTCCTGCTTTACAGTGTCCTAGGTATACTACTCTGATCAATGTAAAGTAGAACCAATCTTACTCCTTTTGAGACTTCTCACCTCTGTAGCAGTTTTGACTATCCTGTTAAATTTATCTTTTTAAGAATCCACCTCTGTCTGTAGCCTGAGGACAGGAAACTAACCTTGGAAGACAGAGGAAAGTCAAAGTATGAATTGTGAGTAGAAAGGAGAAAGAAGGGAACATCCTGGAAGCCCTAAAATTAAGGAGAACTAATGTAAATACTGTTTCACAGATACTTTTCATCTTTCATGACTTGCTACAGAAAAATATATGAAAAGGAAACCAGTGTTGACTCATGTGGCATCACTTGTATGTAGTTTAAGAAATAAGCTTAATTTTCTCTGCCTTTTGATCCTTCCTCTGCCCTGCAGCCACCTTCAATATTTCTGCACTCTCCTTCATTACAATCCCCAACAATAACAGTCAAAAAATTGTTTCATGTGTACCAGTAATGATTTTGGACAGCCCAGAGTAACCAATCCTTCAAAATTGCCAGAGTTACTCAAAGCTTAGGGATGTTACAGATCAGCACTTGAAGCCTGACTTGCAGCTATTTATCAATCTTTTACAAAGGCTAAAATTTTAACAAAATGTGTGTGATTGTGTAATGTTTATATAGAAACAATAAGAAAACTGAGGTTTTTTTCTTTTTATGAAGGGAGGTGGTGTGGGTTGTTTTGCAGCGCCTAACTATCTCCAAAGGTCAGAATATCTCAAGATAGTTTTCTTTAAGTCTTTTATTAAGTTACCATATATTTTCTGAGTGTAAATAAGGAACTGGCATTTGTGCTTTGCTAAGTCAATAAAACAAACAGTGAAGTGTTATCACAAACTGTGCTTGACATCAGGATGCTACACGTTTCACATTGAACGAAATTACATTACCCTGGGAATGTTGGAAAGGGCTTCATTCAAAATATCTCCAGCATGAATGGGGACAAGCTGCTCCCTTTATATTCCTGAAGCAATCTGAACCAAACTGGCCCTGCAGCCACAGTCACAGAGCTGATGAGCTGACTGGTGGCATCCCGCTTGTAAGGCAGATCGGTGCTCCTGAACCACATGTCCCAGAGGGCTCCGAGATTGGGCCGTTACCCTTTCTGACCGCAGCAGGGTGGCTGTGATGTAGCTGGTGCACCAGGGAATTAGGACTTTGCCTTTTGGACTGGGAGAGGCACCAGGCTTTCATTCAGCGCTGAGCCCCCTAGTTTCCTCACCTAAGTTCGTGAAAGAAATCACCTCTCCAAGATGCTGTCACTAACTTGAGAGTGGCTACAAAAAAGGTGTTTGACGTCTCCATCCTAGACCCATGGGCACGTTTTCAGTGACTGCAGCTGACTGACTTCATGGAATTTCTCTGCTATATACTTCTTCTCCTTGCTCCATTAGAAACTGTATACCCATAATTTCTCACTATAATTT
Organism: Buteo buteo; assembly: GCF_964188355.1. Classification (NCBI taxonomy): domain Eukaryota; kingdom Metazoa; phylum Chordata; class Aves; order Accipitriformes; family Accipitridae; genus Buteo; species Buteo buteo. Next base: position 27,627,867 of record NC_134171.1, on the reverse strand, counting down.
AATGTTCTCTGAATGTAATTGAGGCTTATCTAAATTTTTATGACATACTAGTGGCTTGAATAGAACTGAAACTGAAGACTATCTTATAAAGGAAACTGAAGGCTGCTAATGAAAGGTCTCACTAGAGACAGCATTGAAAGAGGCAAGACTGACTTTCACCCATATAATCAGAGCTGAGCTGGTCTACTCTCAAACGTAACATTTAAATCTTTGGCCATTTACAAAAAGTAGTATATGTCTATACTCTCCCCTACAATTCCTGAGCTGGACTGGCGGTAGGAGGAAAGAGTTCAATATATTCATTTTCTTCTTCAACATTCTGAACTTTTTCTGTCACAATATGCTCAGACCATTTGCAATTTTAATGCCTGGAAATGATGTCTTTTAAAAGTGGCAAAGAATTTGGGGGAATTAATTCCTACTAGAGCAGGTGAGAATACAGTACTCTTGGGAAAGCTAATGTGTAACAGTTCTTTGCCTTTGGGCTCATCTCTTCATAAGAAACCCAACTGATCACCATCTTAACATTTTATTATATAGTAGCTAGACCCAGAAATTCTTATTTCTATGCTTCATATTGCTATTGAACTGAGCAAGAATCAAAAGCAATAACTTTTAAAGGAGCTGCAGTCATTTCACTCCCACAATATTTTATCTTCTCTGCTTTCTCATTCTCCTTTCATCTCCCGTTAAAACCCTGTTATTGTTGCGTTTTAAAGTCATCAGGTTTCAGCTAAGTAAAACCATGTCTTTCATTGCAGATAACTATTCTCTACAATGACCTCGAGATTTTTATGATGCTTTATCCATCAGAAGAGGGGGAGAGGAAGGAAAGGGGTATTCATCTAGATTTATAAAAGCGATGATACAGTATTCTGGACACCCTTCTCTCTTTAAAAAATTCTCAGCAGAAAGATTATCTTTCATTTGACTTCAGCAAGCTTTGACTAAAGCCCCAGATGAGCAACAAATATGTGCTGTGTATTTCATTATTTTCTAATCCAAGTCTTGTTGGAATCAAAACCCTTTCTGCCTCTCCTTAGGGTAACTTTTATAGGGAATGAAAAGTTTTCTCTCTTTCACTTCAAAGATTTAGTTTACCTGTCCACACAATTGCCTAGCAGGCTTCAGCCAGTGAAGACAGTTGATAATGCTGGCATTGACCCCAAGAAGAAGGAAGACTTGACAGCTGTCAGAGCACTTAGGAACTATAGAAGTAAGACAAAGATAAAACACAGTGAGTAGAAACAGTCACTGGAGGAGCAATAGTTTTGCAAACTAGCTAAAGTTCTCCTTCTACTGGAAGAATTCCCTTCAAAGTTGAAGGAAGCCATGTGTCCCATGAAGGAAGCCATGCCTCAAGTGTCCCAGAGACCTCTGAATCAATAACTGAATATTTGTGACCATTATGGGGCCAGCGCTCACACTGAAATTGTAATGGAGCTCTGTGCTACAGGTCAGAGCACTCTCAGGTGGTCTTAAAAACCCATCAAGAGGGACTTTTCTGCTTCTGTGTCCATAGTTAAGCTATTTCCCCTTTAACAGTTGACAATACACGGAAAATCCAAACATATAACTTGTTTTCAAATGCATGCAGCCAGAGGAAACTTCAGCATTTTACTACAGAAAAGCTCTATTAACAATACAGGTAAGCAAAATAGTTTAAAATTGAGCAAAATAGTGACAGATAAGAGCTTTGGGATTTGTGTGTACGTAGGATTTCTTTTTTTATTATTTTAGTTTTATTAATATCAATTATCACTTACATAGGAAGAGCTGGGGTTCCATGACTGATTTCGGGGTTTTTTTCTGGGAAGCCTTACAGAAATTTGGTTTACAAAATATTGGTTTCTGTTTAAGGATTCTCCCAGTAAAAAAGAAAGGTATGTCTCACACCTGCCAAGATAAAGGGAAACTAAACTACTACTTTAATAATCACACTTAAAGTGTTTCAGTGGAAAAAATTTACTTTCATTTTAACATTACTCAGGGAGTAAGGTTTTTTTCACACTACCAAAACAAGCGTGAACATTACCTAGCTTTCTTGATTAAAAATATGTCTCAGTACTGAAACAAGGTAAGTGAAAACTCAGGATGCCAGTACCCTAAGGAATTCCTGAACACAAATGCACAGGTGTTTCAATTTCTTTTAAATTTGAAAACCAAAGCTTAAACCAAAGGAACTTTCTTTTTGAGCAGCTCGCTCTGCCATAGCTGCAGAGGCAAGGCACGGTAGTAATGGTATCTTACTATTTCAATTAAGGCTATTAAGATTTTTTCCTTTGGGATGAAGTGTTCCCACATGGCAGAGTTTTACCATTAATCCAGGTGGAAAAACTTGTACACCTGTGCGATCCCATGCCTTTGGCAAATACTTCATTGCTTCTGTTCCTAACAAATCCCACTGAACCACACACAGGGCTGTAGGCTAGAAATCCCTCAGCAGATGTAGGCAGCTGGTTTCTCAGAAATTAGCCAGTCTAGTTGGGTTGATTCAGGGGCTTTTCTCTGCTTGACTGGTGTGAAGTTGCTAATGATTAACTGCTAACCTGAATGCCATGAGGAGAATAATGCTGGAAAGTTATTTCAGAGTTATACTCAGCTGTGTTGCTGTTGTTATAGCTTTGGTAAGTGTACCTGGACTTACCATAAATATCTGGGTTGTTCAGCTACCTTTGCTGTCTCTCTAAAGTATATTTGCTCCTACAGACAGTTAATAAGACCTGTTTAAGGCCAGTTTTGCTACAGACACACGAATTTTCATTGCTATGGTGACTTCAGATGCCTATACCATCTTAAATATAGAGTTTCGGAGAAAATCTTTTAAAGAAGGGTTTTATTTAGTGGCAATTTCTTGGGGTGAGGGTGGAGGTTTCCAGTGTTTTGAGTCTTTTAAAGCTCTGGACCTCTTCTACTAAGTAAAATAACTGAAGCATATGGATTATGAAGTCTGCAGAATGGAAGCAGAGTGATATAAGATAAAGTGACCATAAATTATGGCATTTTTATCTGCCTATGGTTTTTTACTGTAGCATTAGCTTTATTACAGGTTGGTCAAGAATTTGCACATATGTTTCAGGGACTCTATTTGCAATACTTAAAAGTCAATGCATTAATTTTTGTAATGCTGGAATAAAAACTTCAACTAAAACACAACACTCTGTTTTATGAATAAATTTAGCCAGTTCCTTGCTTTCGAGTGAACCTTTCAACTGACCTCTGTATTATGGGCAGAGGTCACATCATGATTTGTAATCTAGCAGAATTGCAGGACCAAGTCTGAATTTTACAATCTTGGCTTTCAGCACTGCTGTGAAAGCATTTAAAAACATTCAAGACTCAATCTCACATAAGAATATCTGATCACAAAACATTTATAAGAGTCGACTCCAGGAGTCGCAAACAGATCATTGCATAAAATCCTCATGCATCCAAAGCACATGTCTGACATAACTAAAACTGTTCATTCTTTTTAGTCTCGTTAACTTTAGTATCAATTGCCATTTTCTCCGTGTTTATCTATTCAAAGCAGAAGTATCTGCTTCCAAACTTGTTCTCTGTAAATGGAAATCTCTAAGATCTCTGACCCACAACAATTTATTTGCTCTCATTATAATGGTCTGCTCAGAACGATCAGAGAAAAAGAAGGCTTGTTGCCATCAAACTTCCCAGACTGTCTGCAGGAGACAGGGGACACAGTTACCAGTAATCTCTGAAGGAGCACTGTAAGTAGAAAAAGAGAAAGTAAATGCAGTTTAAAAGCTGTCACAAGTGACTCTCTGAAGTGCTTACGGATGCTGACAGTGTAATAACATCACCTGCCTCTTGATGACAATGGAATGGATGGGCCTTTTTTTAGAATAATGCAATGCATGCTGAAAAGGTAGAAGTTTACAGCTAAATTAAAGAAACATCAGCTGCATAGTTTTTTAATATATGACAACTTGTAGGATGCATTGGGATACTTATGTTCTCTGTGCATAACTTCTGTTAAAAAAAGAGATCTTAATTGATTTCTGCTTCTACAAGAGGTGAAGCACGTTAATTTCACCATGCTAAGAAAGTAGTGTCTGAAGCAGAATTTCTAGGAGCAGCCCACCAAATTGGAGGGAGGGGGGGGGGCTGGACGGAAGAATTAAAATGAACAGCTGACAACAGAGCAGTCAGTTTTGATGCAGGGAAGTGTAGGACATTCGTGAAGATTTTGGGAAAAGGAGAAAGAGCAGAGTGTGCAATGACTTATAAAGAAGCAAGGGCTGTGAAGGCCCTTTAGCTGGGGTGAGCTGCTGAGGAACCCGGTGGTTGCCAGCCTTTCTTCTAGGAATGGAAATTAGGTGATATGTGTGATTGCGGGCAGCCTTTGGAGTAGATGGAGGAATGGTGGGATGTATCCTTGACCCACTGGATAAAGAAGCCATTTGTCCATCTCTTGCTGAGAATGTGATTTAGATGCCGAATGAGCAGAGCTATACAAACACAGCTCAGCTGTTGATGATTATTTTATCTGTGTTGCTTACTGTGTTCAGACAGCTTAAATAATACTCCAGAATCTCAGCTGGGAGCCTGATGAAGTTCATCCTTCTCGTAGCCTGGTGGGTCCTGGATGAAAGAAAAGCTGTGAGTTTACAGAAAAAAAAAAAAAAAGAACGAAGAAGGTATCAGCATAAGTTACAGGTCGTGTGTAAGTGCACGCTGTAAATCCCCCTCACTCACGCTGATTAAGATGCTCTAGCCAAGAGCTGTGTGGCAGGTACGCCCGCCCTGACAGTGACCGAAACGCCTCCTTTGGTGGGAAGGGAAGAGTTAAAGCAGAAGCCGGGGGCTGGGGCCGCCCGCCCCGCGCCCGCTGCCGGCCGCCACCTACGCACCGCGCCGGGGGGGGTTGGAAGAGAAGGGCAAGGCCCTGCGGGAGACAGGCAGGGCCCTCAGCCAATGAAACGCCTCGCTCGCGAGAAGTTTCTAGACCGCGGGCCGCGACCCGACGTAGGGTAGAAATGGCGCCCGCCGGAAACCGCGCCGTGTGGCCGTCCTGCTGGGAGCGGGGGGTGCGCGGTTGGAGCCGGTCCCCTTAGACCGGGACGCCGCCTGAGGGGACCCCCGGGCCCGAGCGCCTCGCCTTGTCGGTGAGTGGTGTGCGCGTTTGGAGGCGGCATTCTAGATCGTATGTGGTTGTTGGTGGTGTAGCGATAGCTCCCGGCTGGCGTCCTGAAGCTGTGAGTCCGGTGTGTTGGTCGCAGTGTTTCCGGCCTAGTATCCCTGTCCAGTCTGGCTGTGACATCTCAGTACAACGTACCGTTCCTGTTCCACTGACTGTTAACATCTGGATACCATTAAAGAATATCTGACTTTTGAAATGTGTTGCTGTCTAGTGTTTATGTGAAAACAGCTTAAGAGAATACAGAGAGAGAAAGCTATAGCTAATAGTTTTTTTTTTTTCCAGTCCAAACAGGCTTTTCACTATATAGTGATGATGCATTTGTTTCCAGCAGTCGGTTGTCTTGTTGATTTTGCAAAGGAATATCAGACCGATTCCAGTGTATGATTACAGGCTCCTTCGAGGGGGGACTTTCTCCAAGGAATTACTTGATGTTATGTCTGAAGTTAGGTGGGGAATGGAAGTACACTGACACCTCTTAAACTTTGAAACTCAAAGCAAACTAGTTGGGCACAAAAGTCAACTATTACTTCAGATGGTATCTGGAGATATGTTCTTTGAAGGGTGTTTTAAAGACCTTTGATACATTTGCACGTCATACCTCTTGCTGCATAGGTAAAATAATAGGAGCCCATGATAATAAGATAAAAAAGAGCAGCAGTCAGAACACTGAATAGCCTTACAATACTACAAAGTTGGTTTTGTTTTTTTTTAATTTATTTTGTTTCTTGAGTTTGAGGAGAAAAAAACTTGACTTTTGTTCAGTTGAGGTTTGTGTGTCCTTGCTGACTACTTGCTACTTGTTTGGTTTTTCACTTTTCAGACTAGCATGAAAAATGAACTACCTTGGGGGGGGGGGGGGCAGGGAGAAAGGTCAATAAAACACACTTGTACTCTTAGCAGCAATGACAGCAAAAGAGTTCAAGTATCATGGGATTTCAATTTGATTGTTAAGGCACCTAAAGACATTATTTCAGCGTTCTTTTTCATAGTGTTTATGAACAAGAAAGCTTATTCCTGAGGAAAGACTTACTTTCCAAAACTGGAGTGTTGAAAGTTCTGCGTGAAGAATGCAGACAATGAGCTACCTCACTCAGGAACTCTTACAAGTTTATGTACAATGGAAATGTGCACATTAGACACATGGAGTCATGGAAACTGCATGTGTCAGTCTGGGATGAAATTATGCATTTTATGTGGAGATGGGGGAGTTTTGCATTCAAATGGAGAATGAAACACTTTATCAATGGTACAGGACGTACTGTTGCAAAGCGTTCATGTTGGCTCCTCGTTATAATTGCTTTGTTGGCAAAAAGTAATTGCTTTTCATTTTGAAGTTTCCAGAAAATATTTAGCATGTATGTGCTATAAAATAGTCTGGTACTATTTTTCCTGCATAATTTTTGTTTTCCATAGGATTGTCTGAGTGCATTGTACTTGCAGAAGAAAGGTTGAACTAATAAAACATTCAGCAGGGATTTGCAAGAGCTGAAATAAAATATGAATCTGCATTTGACAAAAGTACAGTGCTAGCTTGGACAATAAAGGAACATAAGAATGTCTTCCAGGCCCCACAGAGATGCAAACTTTACAATTTAAACAAATTGCCACTTTGTTGAAATAGCACCTGATCTTTTGTCAGTGGGAATCAAGAGGCAGTGACTGTGTTCCTCAACAGCAAAGTGTTAAACACCACCTCAGATCTGCTGGGTGGGGAGAAAAGGGGCAAGCTTCCCATGAGCTCTCATAGGCCTGAGGTGACACTGACCTGGGCCAACCTGGCCACCTGGGTATCTCGCATTCATGGGGGTCATGCCTGTCTTTAGAAGAGTAGTGTGAAGAGGGCTGGAAAGCCAACACTGGAAGACTTCTCCAGAGAACTGCACTTCATTTGGTCAGGTCTGTCCTCTTCAGAAGTAATTTGGCATGGAAAAAATCCCAAGTACTTCCTTATTTTTTCTTTCCATTTAATATGAAAGAAAAAAGTACTGACGAAGCTTGAGAATTTCAAATGGTTTGCATTGCAAGTCCTGTTTCCCATACCTGTTTTGGGGGTGGGGGGAGCGCCTTTCCCCATTTTTTTTTTTATTTTTTTATTTTGCTTTTACTATGGAAAACATTGTGACAGCACAGGCACGTCATCGTATTAACACTTGAGTGTGCCTGGAAGATGCTAGAGCCTATGCTTTCAAGGAGGTGGTATATGTATAGTGAGTAACCTCCAGAGAGGTGGGTGTCTCAGCAGGACGAATTAGAAGTTGAAGAGGCTGCTACACTTAATTAGCTGTAGAAATTGAGTTAATTTTCATTACAAAGGGAAGAAGAAAAAAAAAAAAAAACTATCAGTGGTCTGAGTGCATGAAATTCTGCTCCAAAAAGCTATACATGGAGCAGGTTATTATCAGTAGTTATTGTGGATACTTACTAGGTGCAGTATTCATGTGGTTTGAAGGCTTAGGAGCAGAAGCTCATTGCTCACACCTCAGCTGCTCATGATCTCCTTGGGGAAGGAGTGTTCGTTCAGGTTCACTGGTGAAGAGAAGGAGCTGGATGGCTCATAGCCCTGTTTTCTGAAAATACCAGTGAGGTTTGGAAGCAGGTGAACGCTGTACCTCATGCTGGCTGATGAGCCAAAGACCTGTGTTCAGTGTCACTGCAGTCACTATGGCAGCTTGGACAATAAGCAGAGGGGAGCATCAAGAATTGATACCTTTCATACCAAGGACTCAGTAGGGGACTGTATACAATAGTTCCTACACAACAAACAATGTAAAAGGCTGCTGAAGTGAAGGGTGTTATTAGAAGAAGAATCTTCATGTGATAAACTTTCTCACAGTCATTTGCTTTGAGTTGATTTTTATAGAATCACAAATATTTTGTAGAAAATGCAGTAGACATGGATCACTTCAAGATGCTGTGGATAACATGAACATATTGCCCAAAATGGTTTTGCTCCTGATAATGTGTTTCCTTGAAAACTTTTAATACCTTATTACCTCAAGTATGGCCTACACCTAGGTTATAGCTACATGCCTGGATAAAGCTGTGTTTACTACATGTGTCAGTAGGAATAATGAAACAGTTGAATTCAGCTAGCCCAAGTAATAGTAGCAGCAATGTTAGCTTTAGCTCACTGCAGCAACCAGAGTGTGTTTCTGAGGACCTTGCGGTTTGTGTCTGGGTCATGTTTTTGCACATACTAAAGCCAATGCTGCTGTACCTTCACTGCTGCTGTTGTTTACCCCTATGCTGTATTTGGATTTCTCTGTGTGATTCGCAGCAGAAATGAAACCCAAGCAGCCAGATGGTGTTCTACTGCCTGCTCTGTCCTTGCACCTTTTTTTGGCATGCATTTACAGATGGGAGATGGTTCAGAATCGAAGCCTCTAACAAGTCAGCCTAAATGACCAACTCTAGGATTCTAGGATGGCTTTTCACCCGCTTTAGCTGTAAAGTGTCTGAAAGGAGGTGGCTACATTGGTTGCGCTGGGTAAACCAATGGATGCATTTGCTTGCAAAATGGGATATCTGCTACATAAATGTTGCTAATCAGGGACTGTTAACTACTATATTTATGTAATATCGGTACTAATACATAATTTAGGTAGGGATAATTTGTCGTGAGAATCTTACCTATTTCTGTCACACAGCGTTAGCAGTCACTGCAACCTCACCAAACACAACACTATCTATTCTGTCTTTCTCTAGGCTGTGTGAAATCACTCCAAGTCATGGCTTGTCTTTATCTGACATAAGAATAATAGCTTAGGTTTGTGAGAATAAAGTACAAGATGTTTACAGGCCTCATTTCTCTTGGAGAGTAACCTTTTAAAAAAAATTAGTATGTAGCCACTTATGCTTATGGATGTTATACTCAGAATTTAACACTCAATAGAGAAACTGAATACAGATCTACTATATATTAAAGGGGATGGTAACTAAAATACCATCAATTTAAGAAAATGAGTCTGAAGTATTTTGAGGGGCTGTATTTTTTAATACGACTGCCAATTTTTCTGGTATTATTATTTATTATTATTGTGGTTTTTTCTTAGTTTTAAACATTCTCCTCACTCCTGCAATTCTGTGAAAAACCCTAGCAAACAAGACAGAATATTGACTGACAGACCACATCAGTAGGGGAGAAATTGGTGGCATTAGATTGTCCAGTCGATTGCATAAGTGAGCAAAGTGAAATAATAGACTGGTAATGTTATGAGTGGTGTGGTGTGGAGGAGAAAAAAAATATTTCATACAAAATTACGATAGTTAAGTTGATGGTTCATGATTGGCATTTTTTTCAGCTTTGAAAGAATATTCTTATTTCAATACTATACCGGCAAGATGAGGAAAGGAGAACTGTAATTGTTAAAAAGCCAAGCAATGGCAGTTAATCTTGTATTTCAAAGTGAGCAGATACACTTACTGTTTTCTTGAATGCAGAGAAAGTAAATGACAATAGTGGATTCTTTATAGTAATTTGATTTCTTATTTTTTATATCCACAGAAATTATTTATTATTCCTTTCATCTTGCCCTTGTATATGCTAGGTTTCTGCTTTTGCCTTTTTTTATTTTATTTTATTTTTATTCCTTTGGTGCTTGGTCTAGATGTAGTTTTTTCATTTAGGCTATGGTAATCTTCATGGAAGCATGTTGGTCAGGGACATACTAGGGCAGGGATATAGGTCTGAGCTTCACTGTCAAATGTTAAACTACTGTCACCTGAAAAGAATGGATGTAATTTAACATGCTGTAGTTAAAGTCTGTTCTAAAATTGGATCTTTTTTCACAACCATTCTTTATTCCATTGTCTGTGAAAACAGGTAAATCTTCTAAACTTCCCTAATTTAGATCTTGGCGTAGATCAGGTGAAACGCATGCAAGCAAGTTTATGAACTTTCCACTCTTTTATTCTTTATGCTTCTCCCTTCATGTTATGCCAAACACCATTAAAAGCACTTTTTCTGAGCAAGACCAAAATGTACTATATTCCAGCAAAAAGGTCAGAAAACTGGGTGACGACCAGGCCATGATGTCACGGAGGTTAAATGATTAATCATTAGTGAAACATAAGGATGCTCCTGTTGTTTAATTTCCTCATTTAGGGATCTGCTCAGCAGTAACTCCTCTCCCTTATTTCTGCTCAGATAGCTCAGCTGATACGTTCTAGGATAACATTGGCCTTTCTCACAGCCATACTGCATTGAGGGCTCATAGCCATCATCTGATCAGCTAGCACGCATGGATCCTCTTTTCTCCAGAGATCACTAAAATGCTGAGAAATAGCTTCATAGGTCACTGTAGCAGCCCTAGGATTTTATGATGGGTATGTGTAGCAAGGGACTGGAGAAAATTTTATTAAGACAATTTCTGTGGAAATATAAACATTAATGGAAACACTGTGGAATGCAGAGTTTCAAACCATATGCTCCACTTTTTTTGAAGTTATTTTTCTCTGATAAGTATTTCTAGATGTTATTATATTGCTAGGTGTTATTACAGATATTATGAATGATTCCTAGTTGTTGTTGTTAGGTTGTTTTTTTTTTAAGGCAGAAAAAGAAAACAGCTGAGCCATACTAAACTTCCTTCAAGGGTGCTTCAAAGTGTCCCAAAATACCTTGTTTGGAAGGCCAGAGTTGTATGCAGACAGGGTGCAAGTGAAACTACCTCCAGCTGTATGGAGTGGAGCCAAAGGACACTGATTTTACAAGTGATGATATATGGCACCATGTAATGTTCATCTCTCCTGGTTAACTGAAGTCAGGAAATGAGTAGTATTCCTTTATTACATATATTTATAGTGTCAGTAACAAAATACATCTTTATCAGGCTGGATCTGTAGTTCCTGGTATCCCTCCATTTCAGAGAGAATCCACAGAAAGCTCAAAGAAATGAGTGCATCTTTTCCCTGTGAGCAAGTGGAATTGCAGGAAAAACAGGTTGAAATAGAGGATGAAAGGTACAGGAGTAGGACCTTCTGCCTGCAGTCCCTGAAGGACCTCCTGCCTTAGGTATTTGGAAACTTTTCTTAATTCACAGTAGGGTTAGAAGTGGAGGCCCTGTCCAAGTGGCCAAAGCCTCCAGCCCAAAAGCCCAAAGAAGTCAGACTTGATCCTCTTACAAAAGCTGCCAAGATCCTTCTTTCTATGTTCAGGATGGATTCCCAGAGAGACTGCGTACAACCTGCATGCAAAGCAGAAGGAATTTGGAAATATTTGTGTGGGTTAACTATGGATTCATGTATTCCAAACAGGTGACAACACTCAAGAGATCTTGTCTCTCCCTTCCATAGCCACCATTCCCTCTAGCAGGATAATAATGTATTCAGGATTCAGTGGCTGCCACAGCTGACAGATATTGTGAATGATCGGAAAAAATGGATCTTCTCCTTAACTCTCAAAAGAGTTAAGTTTAGGAGATAGCACTGCTTTCATCAATGTGGAATATGACAGTATTTTGGCTTGGGTTTTGGTTTTTTTCCTTCTTGCCTTCCATGAAGGTTTGGCGGAGTTTCCGTTCTTCTATTTCTCTCTTTCTCTTCAGAATATGGGTAAGTGGAGGTGATTGATGAAAAACTGATTGACTCATGGTTTCTTTGAGTATATTACATCATTTGGATAATTGTAATAGATACCTAACTGTAAAAGAATCAATAGCATGTTTGAGGTTTAGGATTAGAAAAGCTGGACTGTAACAGTTTCATTTGGGCATTTCACAGTGAACAGATGAAACCAGATTGAAAATACTACCAGGACACAGACCACCTGCAACAATAAACCAATAGGAATCACTGGGAAATTGCTTTATTGACAGACCTCTTTAACAACAGCTCAAACTGAGAAGAAAATAATATTTTTAAAAATTGTCCACAGTAGAGAAGATAAAATGATTCTTTTGTAAAAGATGTCTTCTACTTCATAGTCAGAAAAAAGTGATATAGGAGTTCAAAGAAATTATAATATCAAGATAATCAAATGAGATACATAATCAGAAATGAGAAACCAGCATAATGTAGCCAGGGTGTGTGTTTGACAGAAGTGAATGGAAAAGGAACTGTGAATTAACACTTAATAAATGAAAGAATATTTTTCTTTCTTTCCAAGAAAATTAAACATAAATCTCCTCGACAGTTGTATCAATGAACAATTTACCTCATTTGACCACATTCAGCGCTTTCTGAACTCTCTGCAGCCATACTATGTTATGGTAATTTCTCACATATGCTTGTTACTCTAAACTTAAAGTTGAGACTCCTTTCCTTTCTATAATACTTTCATTTTTCAAATTTGTTTACAACTTTAGAATTTTTTAATTCTAAGGTGCTTATAATGGATTGCTTTCTCTTTGATTTCATTGTTTAAGTCCAGGGCTTAGGCTTATGATCAATTTAAGAGTAGTGACAAAGATGATTAAAACAGTGGGATTTAAATAAACTTCTCTATAAATAAGATACCTGCATCAGGGTTAATACCTGTTACTTTTAAATGCTATACAAAGTGACAGAGTGGTACCTGCTTCCATGCATAAATATAAGAAGCATCCCTAAGATGATCTATCCATAGTATTCAAAGCCCCATAAAATTCAAAATGACAGTGAAAAATCTGCTTAAAGATATTCAGGAATCTCTTAACTACTTTAGCTGCTTTAAAAAGCCCTGGATTTTATTCCATTCATTGCTGTGCACCATCTAGTTCTGGGTGACTTTGATAATGCAAGGTGTAGATATGATACAATTGCATGAAAATTGCAGAAACCCATGTAAGAGTATTAAGAATTGGCTCATGCACCCTGAGGAGTTTTGTCTCCCTCCTTGAGCAGCATCCTCAACTGCCTTCAGACTAAGAAGATGCTGACAAAAACTTTTCCAAAGACATTACAGGCTTTCTGTTTTTAAATCCTTGCTTTAGATTAAGTTAACATATACAGTATCTGCACTGATTCCTCCTAAGAAATTCTAGCCAAGATGCAAGAAAAAGGGCAAAGAACGGGTCATTGTTGTCAGTCACATATTAAAACAGAATGACTCAGCCCCTCTTTAAAATATTTCATAACACAAGCAAAGGCAGAAGTAATTATAAATGTGCATCCAGTCTTCAAGATTTCTTTTTTTTTTTTTTCAAATGCCTTTAGGATTGTAATTGCATTTTAAGCTTGTTACTGTCTTTGTATCATAATCATTATACCTCTTGCTCACAGACCAAGTGTTGGACATCTATAAAAAATTGTAATTCTACAGTTTTGGCATATGGCTTACAGTGTAGAGCTAGCAGTGACTGTCTGCTATTCTTTAGAGCCTGGTACAATTCCTGTTAATGCATTACAGCCTTAGAATAATTGTTTCACTAGCTGTATGCATTTAAGCATCTGATGGTACAGGGCTCAGGAATACATCTGTAGTGACTTTGAGACAGGGAGTGGAGGATCAGCACCAGCTGTGTTACTCTTTTGACCAAAAAGATGAGGCAACACAGTTTCATAAGCTGGCAGAAGACTCTCTGTTTAACAAACGCCCGTGGACATGTGGAAAACCAGCAGTTCCTTAATCTCACTGAGGGCAGGACTTATACTGTGACAGGTAATCATATTTGTCCCTTCTCCACACATCCTTTCATATATAAAGGGTAACTAAAACCAGATTTATATATTACAGAAACATCAATACTAATAAACCATTAAAAAACAAAACAACAACAAAACAACCCCACAAAAAATCCCCCAAAACAGTGTCTCCCCTGCCACCAGATTAATGTGACAGGGTAAATGCAGCTATAGTGTGAGCAGGGCTGCGTTCAGCTCCCTTGCTGTTCTCCTTCCCTCGGGCTGCAGGCGGGGGGAAGAGCAGCTCTGCACAGCAGTATGTGTCTTCCTTCTTGGAGCTGAAGAGCAACAGGTTGTGATGACAATACCATAGCAGAAAAAGAGTAATTAGGATCTTATGTGAAGGAGAGGGCGTCAGAAGCTTCATGGCATGTATTCCCATCAGTTGGCACCTATGTTCTTTGTGGGGTAGATCTGATTTAATGACCTTTTGCAGTCCTGAATTGCAGTAGTTTTTGCCTGAGAACTTCAATGATGTTTGCATTTGGCTGAGAAGACAAATTAATGTACCTGACTGGGAAAGACTGTCTTTGCCAGGAAAAAAGAGATGTGGGAGCGCTAAAACACACAGTCCTACCCCAGGAATCCACAAGATAGATTGCACAGTAAAATTGCACTTGAAAATAAAAAAAACCCCAAAACATACTTTGGGGGTTGCATGTGTAAATTATTATGGATTTTTAGTAACCGGGCATGCACACTATCTTGAGGGACCACCTAGTTCATTGCTGCAATGTTAAGAATGGGCAAAAGTGAATTTGATGAACCAGAATAAAACCCTGAAGTTGTATGAGCTGAGCAAAGCTGTGTGTGGGTGATGGCAGCGGCAGGAGTGCGCAGGCTGCCAGGGAAGCCTTACAGACAGGAGCTTGGAAGGCAACTGTCCTTATCCCCACGGTGTTCAGCGCTGCTGACTAATGGTGAATGATGCTGGTGTTCTTCACCTAACATTTTTGAAGGAAAAAAAAGTCACTTTCAAAGTGTTCTGTGTTCAGCTCATTGCTTGTGATTTCTTCAGGCCTGGGGATCTCCATTAGCAATTCTGTTTATACAATTTGGTTTGTTAAATATATGCACTGTGGGAAATTATTTTCTTTTATTTGCAGACTAGACTCAAGGCACTGTAGACTGATGCCTTGTTTTAAATTCAGTATGTAGAAATGAGGTTTCTTTATTTTATGAGCAAGAAAGGCCCATAATTTTCAGATGACATGTTCATAACTTACTTCCATTTCTGAGGTGTCTTTTTGAAATACGATAAACCCAGCATCCCTTTGAAACCCATTAGGAGGCCTTTCCATGCACCAAAAAGTTACCTTAAACACCCTAAATTTAATGAGGTTTTTATACAAGCATCTGTAGCACTGAAGTACTAACAGCCAGCGTCTGCTAAATTACAGCTGAATAAGAATGGGGACACTGCTGTCAGTAGTCCTAGCAAACTCTAAAGCAGAATTTAGTCATGTGTGGCCAATTTATCCATTCTGTTTTCCTGCAATCTGTTCCCCTATATTTGATTAACCTTTTTAGTTGGAAGTCTCTGCCCAAGTGAAACATTTAGTTCTTCTTTGGAATGAGTAACACAGATATGCAGAGAATCAGGCAACCAGCAAGGAGTTCTGCCAAACAGTGATGACTTGCAGCTACAGCTGATGAAATTTATTTGTTTGAAACTAGAATTTGACATGAAAATGTGTTTTTGCTAAGGAAAGTATGTTTTCCAATGGCTAGAAAAGTTATCTCTGCCACCGTTTTGTAGTGGAAAATGTTGCTGTAGTAGTTCATCACAGATATCGCTTAGATCCTCACATTTCCTCTTTTTGTGTATTCATCAGACCTCTCAATCAGGCCACATTTCTCATGAGACATCGTAACTGGAGTACTGATGAAGTACTCTGATGGCTCACCAAGGATGGAGGACACTATATAACCTGTGGAAAGCAGTATGAAGGGGCAATGCAGTACCGTTTCCTAATGGATAGTTCTGTTTTAAAACTGGAATTTTCAGCAAAAATTTGTCTGTCTATTTTGGGGAAGAGATCTTTATATCTGGATGCCTGCACCACATACATCAGGTCTAGTGGGTATCAAAACTTGTATCTTTTAGCTAGGATGCATGGGTTTAAGTATGTGATCCCTCTGGGGAGGTTTGCTAATAGGTGCCAGTATCGTTCACTTCAGAAAATTTAACAGAATAAAATAAAATTAAGCTACTAATGTTTCTCAACATCTCTGTTACCAGCTGCTTGGAGATGTAACTGTCCTTTTGTTAAGAAGCATGATTGGATTGGGTTATAAGAGTTATTTGTAGAGCACTGAGATACCAGAGGGTGAAAGTAGTTATACTGAGCATGTACAACTGTACTGTATTTTTTATGGTCTCTTCTTTCCTATCACCTCACAGACTGTTTTCTTTCCAAGGCTACCTCCATTGTTTCCTTCCGTATATGTGGGGTAAATAAACCCTAAGTTCTTTAAAGTGCATCTATGACCCTTATCTGCTCCTGTTTCAACTTCTTTCTCTCATTTCCCTGTGTGCTAGCTACCAGGATGTGCTAAAAGGCAAATCTTGTCTTCATTTCAGCTTGTGTGAAGGACTTGAGATATAGCATAACAGTGCAGTGGTGCTTCAGCAAGGGATATGTGAGGATTTCTTTGTCCTTGCTCCCTTTAGAACAGTGCTGGTGACTCAATGCATTATGCAGTTTGCAGGAATTTAGTGTCGCTGCCCAGGAGGACCTGTGGTTTTTGGAGCAAGAACATCACCCACTCAGTGCATCCACAGGATGCTGCTCCCTGGTGTATCTGCATAATGAGTCCTTGCTACTGTACCGATATAGAAGGTACCTGCAGATGTGTCTCGGCAAATACCCCCACCAAAAACCTTGATAAATGTTTACATTTCCACAGTTTTGTACTTGGCTGGGAATGGATTTAAGCTATAAAGACAGACATTTGAATTACATTAATTATACTGTGGTTTGGGTCCTGTAGTCCAAGGACAGCAACTATGGACGTTTGGGAATTTTCTGACAGCGTGACATTTCATCAGGGAATGTGATCTCTTTAAAAAGTGATCTTTTCGTAGCAACGGTTTTCACAACTTTTCTTTTAGGACAGCTTGCTCTTCACAATAAACTCACAGTGGGGCACCTCAAGATAGAAATATAGAATCATTTTGGTGGGAAAAGACCCTTGAGATCATCAAGTCCAACCGTTAACCTAATGCTACCCAGACCACTGCTAAACCATATCTCTAAGCAACATGTCAATACCCAGAGGCCAGGTGCCTCCAAAATGTGGGCAGTGCATGATCACTGCCTGCTTTGCCTGAATTAGTGACCGGACTTGAGCCTCACTCTCTCATGGCCCAGGTGAGTCAGTACCCAGTGTGATGGTCTGACAAATTACAGCCAATGTCTCAAACATTCATTAAAGAACTTTGGTGGAGGAGACAGTCTCTGTACAAGTGCTGGAGTTGTGTGAACAGGAGAATGTGGCTGGAGGAGAAGGCCCTGCGGGGGGTGGGACCATGCTTCTCCAAAGCCACACTTCCTTATCTTAAGGAACCATGAGAAGAAGCACAATATATGTGCCAGAAGGAAAGGTCAGACAGCGGTCATGCCTGCAGGGATGGAGAAGCAACTCCCCAGTGACCCCCCCCCAAGCCCACCAACCCATTTCCATAGAATCCCAGGAATGTGAATGCGCATGTCGAGACCATCAGCTCATTTCTGGAACATTCCTGAGCTCATGCTGCACTTGCTCAGTGATGGCAAATTTCCACCTGCAGGGGTGGACCCTTTAGGTATAAAAGAAGGGAGGATGAGTTCTCAGCACGCCCTCTGGAACTGGATCTCTAGATTGGCTGCACCAACACTGGACCCAAGACCAGTGAAATCCTTTCCTTCCCTCTTTCTTCCTTTCCCTCTCTGTGTCTTCCCCCCTGCCCCTGCTTTCCACAGTCCCTACACTTCATTCCTTTAAACATAAACCGTTGACCAAGTCTGGGACTAGGAGTGGATCCAGCTGCCCCTGGGCTCCTCTTTGAGAAGGAGTCTAGAAAGCAATGGGGTCTACTCTGAACCTCGTGACTCAACGGGGGGGGGGGGGGGTGTCTCCTTATTTTCATCTCTGAATTGATCCCCAAATAAGTAAGGCTTACATATGGTTAGCACATGTTGTACAGTTTACTGATGTAGTTTCATGTTCCTTTTTCCATTTCTTTTTCTGTACCTCCCTTCTCTGTTCAAATGGTGGCTTAATGTCGTGATGCAGGGTTCATATTGATAAGTTCACTTGTACTTTGGCAAGATTAGCTTGGTGGAATAAATGTTGATTGTTGTTTGAACTCCCCTGGTGTCATTTCACCTCAGTTCTGACAAAGGATATCCACGAACCTGAGTCACTCTAACCTTGGGACACATCTTAATTAGCATCACGGACAGGATTTCTGTTGTTGGAAGGGAGTTTCTAATGGGATACCGGACATCCACTTGGAGAATGGGCAGGGAGGATCTGGGAAGGTGTTATGGACTGATTTCTGGGAACTCTGTTGATATGTTTCAAAAACAGTTTATGTGTTAGAGGAGCTGTCTCAAAAGAGAGTTGACAGCAGAAAGAGATGGGTTCTGCAGAGGTGGGACAGTGCCTCCTCCTGCATCAGCCTCCCTATAACCACAAAAGGTTTGAGCTTGTGCCAATGTGAGACTACACTCAGGTCATAAACAAGACAACGACCCAAGTACCCCAGACCCATTTCTGGAACTCTTGAGAACATTCTAGACAAACAACTGCGCACACTCAACAATGCTTCTCCTTTGCGAGGGACACCAATAACCAGAGACTATATAAGATGAAAAGGGACTCTGGGCAGAGTGTGCCCACCACCGATCACATCTGAAACCAGACTTGCGAGACGTCACTGGATCCTAGGGTAGTGATCTCTCTCCCTTTTCCTCCTTTATATCTATCTTGTTCTTTCTTCTTTTCACAGCATCTACCTCACTTAATATACATAGTTGTATGTTGTAGTTATTTGAATAGTTCACCCATAGAGTTATGTATTACAAAGTTTTGAATATTGAATTAAGATTACAGCAGGTAAACTTTTGCCCCCCCCCCCCGTCCTCCTTTCCCTCTGACTTACCTGGCAGGCAGCAATAACAAGAGTTCTGGCAGATACATATATACTTTGTTGCTGTTTTCACTCAATAAATAATTTGATTGGTTGGTCAGTGTGGATTCACCTTAATTTACTCTGAGGGGATTCAAACCTACAGGACCTCCTGCACTACCCAGGGTAGCTTGCTGATCAGGTCATGACACCCCAGTAACATTTTTAATTGATATCAGTGCTCAGATGTTGGCACTCTGAGCAGATGTTGCTAACTGCAATGGAATAGTTGCAGATAAAAAGCAGATATGGGTCACAGATGTTTTCAGAAGCTCCCAACCACAGCGAACAGCTGAAGTTAAATGCTGACTGCCAGGGGATTTGTCCCCCATTGATGTGACTATGATACTAGGTCCTCTACCCCCCAGTATTCTAGGACTTGACCTCTTAAAGGGCTGGGTGTGGGTAGACTCTTAAGGAAAGAGAATGGAAATTCGGGTCTCCCATGATCTCCAGGAGGCTTTTGCAGTTGGTGCTGATTCTTCATCCAAGATTGTTAATGTCAAACCTTACACTTTGTTGTTGGGAGCAAGGGCTCACTTCAGTGATAAGTGAGTTATGAGAACGGGATAGTTATTCCTACACACCCATCCTATAATTCCTCAGTATGGCTGGTCCACAAGCCAAATGGGAAGTGGTGATTGACAATTGACTATTGACGCTTGAATGCCAGTACTGGCCTGTTAACAGCTGCAGTCCCCAATATAGCAGAATCACTTGCAAGCCTACAAGAACAGGGTCACCAGATTTTAGCAAACATTGATGTGAAAGACATGGTTTTTATGTTTCCCTTGCAAGAAGCAGATAGGGTCCACTTTGCCTTTATCTGCGAAGGTGTACAATATACATTTACATGACTTCCCTGAGGCTATTGCCACTCGCCAACCATCGCTCACTATGCATTAGCCCAGGAACTAAACCAGATAACTCCTAAACATGGAGTAAGAGTATATCAATGATATGCTAATTGGAGGACCAGACTCCACTGCAGTGGGGCAAACCAGACAGAAATCATTACCCACTTAGAGAATTTAGGGCTCCAGATTGCTGCCGAAAAGGTGCAACTCCCGTCACCTGAAGTAAAATTTTTAGGTATCTGGTGGAAAGGAGAGACTGTGTGTATACCTCCCAAAACCTTGTACACCCTTGAACAAGTGAAAAATGCCTGAAAATAAGAAAGAATTGCAGCATGCCCTAGGCTTGCTAGTGTTCTAGAGAAAGCACATCGCTGACTTTTCTATCATAGCTCACCCTTTATGTGATTTAACCCCTAAAAGAACTGCTTGGGACTGGACACCCATCCATGAAGAGGCTCTGAAATTATTAATATTTGAAGCAGGGATTTACCAGCCCCTAGGGCCAATACATCCCACATACCCGCACCACACAGAATGGGGTTTCACCGTTCATGGGTTATCTATCCATATGTGGAAGCGTGGACCTGAAGGTCCTACTCATCCTATAGGGTTTTTCTCATGTAGCTTTAAGGACGCTGAAAAACGGTACTCGGTTTGGGAGAAAGGACTCTTTGTGGTTAACCTAGCCTTACAGGAAGCCAAGGGAATGATAAGGCAGCAGCCCATCATCTTGCAAGTGCCCTTTAAGATCCTGAAAGCAATATTGGCTGGAACTCCTTCCCACGTAGGAGTAGCTCAATGAGAAACAGTAAGGAAGTGGTATACCCAGTTAGACTACTACTGTCACAATAGATAGAGGAAGGAACACCCAAAGTGCTCTAAATACAGGATCCCCCTTCTGATCATCCACATACAGAACCCCCTCCATCATACATCAAAGTGGCTCCCTCTTTTAAGCCCCATTAAACGAACTTGTGGTTCACTGATGCTTCTGCAAAAAGGGAAGGAAAGACATGGAAGTATCGAGCACTAGCATTACATATTGATTCAGGAGAGCGTGTGATAACTGAGGGAGAGGACAGCGCCCAAGCAGGGGAGTTAGTCGCTGTGTGGAGTGTAGTCATTAAGGAAGCTGAGACGACAGAACCATTATGCATTTATACTGACTCCTGTGCAGAGTTTAAAGGATTTACTGAATGGTTACTGTTTTGGGAACAAAACCAATGGGAAGTAAACCAAGTGCCGGTGTGGCAGCAAGACAAATGGGAAGAAATACTGAGTATCGCCAAGCAGAGATCTTTCTTGGTAGGGTGAGTTGCTGCACACCAGGCAGGAGATAACCTGGCTCACCTCCCAAATAACCAGGTAGATTCTTTAATGTGTCTAGCTAGTCTCGCCATTGATAGCAAAACAGAGAAATGAGAACACATGCTGGAGTGGCTGCATGTGAAGCATGGCCACTCAGTGACTAAAGACCTGTACAAAGGCTATTACAGAGGATGAGCCGTTACGTGAGAATTATGCAACACCGTTATTTCTGCATACAGTCAATGTCAAGTTCGTTTGGAAAAATAAAACCCTTTAAAAGAGCAACCCCTACATTTAAGGACAAACAAAGGTTTATGGCAAACGTGCCAAACTGATTATATTGGCCCCTTCCGGGTATCAGAGGGAAAACAGTATGTGTTAGTGGGAGTTGAGGTAGTACTGGGAATAACACAAGCTGAAACTACCTAGAGCAACAGGAGAAAATACGGTGAGAAGTCTTAAAGTATGGTTTAGCTGTTTACCCAAACCCAAATCAATCCAATCCAATAATGAGAGCCATTTCACTGCTGGAGTGGTGCAAGAATGGGCTAAGGGTGAGGAAATCCAGTGGGTTTTCCACACCCCTTGCAGGCTAATGGTATTGTGGAGAGAACAAACCAACTTCTAAAACGAGCCCTGAGGCCCCATGGCCCAGGATGGGCCTTGTGAGTACCTGAAGCAGTATACTGAAGCAATAGCCAGAGGGGGCCAAATGGCTCCTCCAACTCCTGGTGTTCTGTCCCACACCTCCTTCTGTTGTTCCAGGGACAAAAGAAGGCAAAGACCCTGCATGCTCACTCCACTATCCTGGACAACTGGTATTAGTAGAACTGCCTGATGTAGGCTCAGTACCCCTTGTTCTAACCACCCCATTAAACAAATATGCATGGGTAGCAACTGATGCCCATGGGAAGGAGCATCTTATCAATACCCCATGGATTGTCCCATCCTTTTAGGTGGGTCTTCATGTCCTGAAGTAAAGATGTTCCGATGTCAAGTGGCTGATCAGAATGTGTTTGCACAGTGTGCTATGGTGCTAAGACCATAGCTGCTTGGTTGCTGGCTTATGTCTTTGTTACTTTTGTATTTTTGACTAGTGATGCTGTGTTGACTTCCCAGGATTCCTGAGTTGGGGGGAGGACATAGGGAGCTTGGTAGCAGACCATGTTGGAGTTGTCGTAGCAGCAGCTATGCCACATGGGAGCAAGAGGTCACTATTTTACCTGATTAAGATGATGTGGTTCCTTCACCACAAAATTCAGGCAATGTTCCTTTGACACCACGCGGGAGCAAGAGGTCGCTATAAACTTACTAGCCTTTTCACAAACAATAAGCACATTCTACTAATCTACGGATGCTTTAATATATTACAGGCGGAGCAGTTCTGGTCAAGAGAGCTTGAAGTTTAAGGTTAGTTTGTATGCATCCATAATAGGTAACACACCCTGCATATGGCCTGTATTAGGGTGTTTCGTAGAAATTGCATAAGCACCTCACAGGGTGCACCTTAGCCTCTTGGATTGCAACCACTAGCAGCACTGCTTGACATCTCTTCCAGTCCCATTCCTCTAATCATTGTTTATCTTTGTATGTATTTTGCAGGTTATCAGAAGCCCACCGCAGCACAAGTTTTAAGTTGATGAGTGGGCCATTATCTGTATTGTTCGTTTGATTTTGTTTGTAATATTCTTAAGGTACAACAGGGAAAAATGATTTGGAGCTCCTTCTTCCTTGCCTTTCTTACCTTTGGTGCATCTGGACAAGGAGAAAGAGCCTCCAATTTAGCTTGGGAAGTGATACAAGGATTCATACATGTCTGGAATAGAACAGATCAGGGTATCTGTATTCAGATTCCTACTTCTGCCGAGCAGGGGTTTAGATTTGGTTTGATACCTATGAGGCTCAATATTGGAAAATATAATATGAGCAATGGCATTATAGGATTAGTAGATGCTCCATTTGAGTACCAGTATCAAAGTGATTATACCTCCCCTGGCAGATGGTGGCAAGACAAAGCAGCCTTCTATGAGATCCCTCAGGACACAAGGTGGCCTGACTTAATAAACAAAACTTGTAAGCGATGGAGATTGGAGGTCAGTCGCGAAATCGGTATTAGTCATAGCCCGTCATGTCCTCCGGGATTCGAGGAAGCCTATTCCAGACGATTCCCACCTTCTCCATCCTGGTGGAGAATAACAGGCTGCCCTTCCTACCACAATATATCTTGTAATCTAGTGCCCTTTTGGCCCACTTACCTGGAAATTACCCCTTTTGAATTACAATATAATGTAAGATGGGATTCGGCTTGGTGTATTCACATACCTGATGTGAAGGGACAGTATCTTTTAATGAATAGCACCCACACTGCTTGGGGATGGTCAGTGAAACACATGTTAAAAAACCAACCTCTTCACTTACTAAAGAAAGAATTCATGGGCATGCCCAACCCCAGTAATGCCCATTTGTTAAACTGTACCCACATTATAGACTGTACCACAGGTGCCGGCAATCCCATTGAAACATGGATCAGTTTGGAAGTTAGAACTTTAATTCGAGATATGTGCACCTGTTGGGGATATCCTAATTTCGGATACCAAAACCGAGATAGCCAATGTAATCAGATCACCAATAATGTTAATATCTGGATAAAATGCGGAATTCCTATTAACCACTTCCCAAGACATAAGGTGAGAGGGGATAATCAAATACCGCAGGGAGATGCAGCTACTTGTCAAAATGCTTTGTATGCCGCCCCCAAGGGGACTGTCTGGGGGTGCTCAGATGGGAAAATGTACTCGCACTTGAACATTGTCAAACAGGCTGGATTGCGGTGTGGTTTGGGAATTCCTACTGTGTGCCCCAGGCGAATTTTTGAATATACCACACCACCTATTCAAAGAAAAAAAGGAGAACTTGATGACCCAAGTAGCACCCAGGAGTGGATTCAAAGCATTCAAAAGCCCGATTATTATACCTGGGGACAGAAGGTATCATTGGAAGTATTCTTTGGGCCATCTGGGTATATTCAGCACCAGCGGGTGCTAGAAAACCTAACTTGGCAAGTACATGTGTTAAGTAATTGGACCCGATACGCCTTTGGGGAACTAAATCTGCAAGAACAACAAGTATCAAAAACGGCATTAGAGAATCGTTTAGTCCTAGATATGTTATTGTTAAAAGAACAAGGTGTGTGTGGTATGTTAAACTTGACTGAATCCGAATGTTGTATTACCATTCACGATGCCACGACCTCCATTGAAGAAGCACGAGCCAAGATGAAGGAGATTGCCGACCAGACCAGGGAGTTCTTCCGTGCAATGCAACCAGCTGACTGGTTTGACGGCCAGCGTCCAAACTCAGGGCTACATTCCATTTTGGGATCCTTGGGACTGACGGGATGGGGAAAATGGCTTGTAAATATTGGGCTTACAATATTAATTGGACTTATATGTTTAATGGTAGGCCTTGCCATAGTAAGATGTATGATTAGCCGCTTACTGTCCTCAGCTAGCTCTATTTCTTCTCCTACTGTCCACTATATTAAAATCACCACAGATGAAGATGATATGAACAAGAATCAAAGTCCAGCAACTGTTTGAGTCATGGGGTGGTGTGACAATCTGACAAATTACAGCCAATGTCTCAAACATTCATTAAAGAACTTTGGTGGAGGAGACAGTCTCTGTACAAGTGCTGGAGTTGTGTGAACAGGAGAATGTGGCTGGAGGAGAAGGCCCTGCGGGGGGTGGGACCATGCTTCTCCAAAGCCACACTTCGTTATCTTAAGCAACCATGAGAAGAAGCACAATATATGTGCCAGAAGGAAAGGTCAGACAGCGGTCACGCCTGCAGGGATGGAGAAGCAACTCCCCAGTGACCCCCCCAAGCCCACCAACCCATTTCCATAGAATCCCAGGAATGTGAATGCGCATGTCGAGACCATCAGCTCATTTCTGGAACATTCCTGAGCTCATGCTGCACTTGCTCAGTGATGGCAAATTTCCACCTGCAGGGGTGGACCCTTTAGGTATAAAAGAAGGGAGGATGAGTTCTCAGCACGCCCTCTGGAACTGGATCTCTAGATTGGCTGCACCAACACTGGACCCAAGACCAGTGAAATCCTTTCCTTCCCTCTTTCTTCCTTTCCCTCTCTGTGTCTTCCCCCCTGCCCCTGCTTTCCACAGTCCCTACATTTCATTCCTTTAAACATAAACCGTTGACCAAGTCTGGGACTAGGAGTGGATCCAGCTGCCCCTGGGCTCCTCTTTGAGAAGGAGTCTAGAAAGCAATGGGGTCTACTCTGAACCTCGTGACTCAACGGGGGGGGGGGGGGTGTCCCCTTATTTTCATCTCTGAATTGATCCCCAAATAAGTAAGTCTTACATATGGTTAGCACATGTTGTACAGTTTACTGATGTAGTTTCATGTTCCTTTTTCCATTTCTTTTTCTGTACCTCCCTTCTCTGTTCAAATGGTGGCTTAATGTCGTGATGCAGGGTTCATATTGATAAGTTCACTTGTACTTTGGCAAGATTAGCTTGGTTGAATAAATGTTGATTGTTGTTTGAACTCCCCTGGTGTCATTTCACCTCAGTTCTGACAAAGGATATCCACAAACCTGAGTCACTCTAACCTTGGGATTGTGACACCCAGCAGCAGCTTGGCTGCATGGAGGGGGTCTTTCCAAATCCCTCACACCTGAGGGCCTTCAGCTGCTGGGCCAGAGAGAGTGAGTAGCTGTGGACACTTCCTAAGATGTGACAGGCAAACCTTATCTCTGGGCTGCAACAATTATATAATGCTACAGATATTTCACTTTGTATAAATAACCAAATTAACTGCTGGATCTGGAATTTTATTTCAGGTCTCCTATAACCTGAGGACTGTCTTCACCTTCAGGCTCTTTGGGAGCACATTGAAATGTTTCCTGTTCCTACATCTTTTGGACGAATGTATGAAAAAGACTGTCTTACCCAATTCAGAACTGGGTGGGGGGGTGGGGGGGTGTGTTTTTTTAATTTCTTACATTTCATGGAAGTCGTTTCCTGCCTAAGTCTTGTCAAATCTTATTGAGCTGATTTCCAGTAGGACTAATCAAAGTGTGGCCTGAGAATTTGGCCTGTCAGAAATACATCACTATTTTGATATTTGAAAAAGAGAAAAATATTGCTGAAGAGAACTGTTCCCTTTTTTAATATCCATTTATGGCTGGGCAAGTATCTTTTTTCATGACATAAATCATACATAATGTTCCTCCTTCTATGCAAGCAATGAGAAAATATCCTCAGGCAAGTTGTTTTCCAAAATAATCAGCCTAGGCATTCCCCACCTGGAAAAATATTGTTATGGCACTGTGGCTTGAAACCGAGTGAGTGCTGGAATATGACTAATGTGAGCCAGTGTACCAGAAAATGTTTTTGTTTCAGACATTATACCTGGTCTCAAATCCAATCCCAGCTTTAGTGGTTTAGTTACTCAAGGGCAGACATCAAACACCTGCTCTGTCCACTCTCCCTCACTGCCAACACCATTAATTTTCCAAATGAGTCAGCACATCTCTATTTATTCTTTAATTGATTGGTAATACTGAATTCTAATTGAGATTGTAAAATGAAAGTTGCAGATTTGATTGTCTGCTCAGAGTTCAGAGCACTTCAGCGATCAGAGCTATCAGTCTTATAAATGGTATAAGCAAATGCAAAACAACAAAGAAAAAAATCAAATTCACAGTGCTGCAAAATGAGCTAACTCATGTGCTTACTTCCTGTTCAGGCTGTAATATAGGCAAGAACAAAATGTGTCTGGAAGAAGAAAACAAAACAAAGTCAAGGTGAAAACAAAATCTTTCCAACTTTATTTCTGAGGTGGCTAGAGCAGCATATTAAATGCTGCCACAAGTCCAACCCATGACTGACATCCTGAAATCAAGTTAGAATTGATTTCCGGAGTCCAACACAGGAATATGTAGATATAATTTGGTGGAAATGTTACAGAAATATGTATTTAGCAAGAGGCAAGCAGCGTGGAGCATTAGCCTTCATTAGCCCTTGTGCTGGTATAAAGTTGTTTCAAAGTCCCTCTCCCTCTGGAGGACAACAGTAAATGGATGAACACTTTTGTCTTCATTCAAGCTAATAGTATAATTGTGGAAGCAGTTCCAGTATTAAGAAAATGGGGTAATAATAAAGTTTTAACTTCCCTTTTGTGAGATAGTTATGTAACATCACCTGTGCTGGCACACCAGTTTTGGCTGGCAGGAGGGCTGAATGTGCAGTTGGGGCTTGTGGCACTCCTTGAAAGAGGGAAAGCCCAGTTTCCCAGTCTTCTGAAACTACAGACCTCATCTGAAAAACCTGGGTTTTGTCATGCTCCAGTCTGGGTTTGAATCTCCTCAGATAAGGACAAGGAGTCTTTCCTGTTTAATGAAATTATTTCATTCTTCTTGCCTCTGACTCACTCCGTTTCTGATTTTTTTTTTTTTCTGTGCCCTGTGGGTCTCAGTCCATCCAGCCCTCCTTGCCCTCCATGCAATTTTTATCTTTGTCCCTATGTATCCTTTCTGCTGTGTGAAGTTTTTTGCACACATTTTTCACATTGTATCACCTACTTGCAACAACCTGAACCAAATCCTGCTCTTGACTAGTGATCAGGACCTGTTGACAGTGAAAGAAAGATTCCTTTTGACTTCATATCGTTCGTGAAGTACACTCAAAAATACTGAGCAAAGCAGCATCCTGTAGGATTTAAGACAGAGCTGCAACACTGCGTTCAAGGACAGCAGGCGTGAAGGACGTTATAGAGCATTTTCTTCTAACAAATATATTACATGCACTTAAATCTCTACGGATCTGCTAAGTTTAAATTCACAAGCCAGTCTCTTGGTTTAATTTTATAAAAATCCATACCCTTTGATAAATGTACTAATTTTGCCAGGTGAGCCGGCACAATTTTCTGATGCAGAATGCAGGAGAGGTAGTGCTGTACAGGCTACAGAAGTGCACGCTTCCAGCTAAACGCAAGTGTGAAATACCCGTGCGGTACATGAAGTGGGAGTACGGGGCCATTCCTTGCATGGTGGAGCTGGTACTCTCTGCAGCCTGTGGAAAGTCCATGCCAGAGCAGAAGAAAAGTGTGAGGAGGAAGGAGCAGCAGAGAGAAACCACCCTGTCCTGATGGACCACCACCCTGCGCCGCTCTTTGCCTCACTGAAGGGGCTGAATGTGACCTGCAGTGACAGCAAGGGGGAGGGAGAGGAGTCTGGAGTGAAGGAGTGGAGTTAAGCCTGGGAAGGGGGGAGGAGAGATGTTGGGTTAATGTCTGTCTGTTTCCCACTACCTAAATCAGTAATCAAATACTTACTTTAAATGGCAATAAATTACGCTAACTTTCCCCAGATCAAGTCTTTTTTTTTACGCGGTATGTTAATTGGTAAAGGATCTCCCTGTCTTTATGTTTTGTGTTTGTGCGGCGGGGTTTTGGTAGCAGGGGAGGGGCTGCAGGGGTGGCTCCTGTGAGAAGCTGCTCGAAGCTTCCCCAGCTCCAAGTCAGACCTATCTCTGGCCAAGGCCGAGCCCATCGGCGACAGCAGTAGCACCTCTGGGAGAATGTATTTAAGAAAGGGAACCTGCAACAGGGGAGGGGAGTGGGATGTGAGAGGACCCCCTCTGCAGACACCGAGGTCAGTGAGGAAGGCGGGGAGGAGGTGCGCCGAAGGAGGGGATGCCCCTGCAGCCCTGGTGAGACGGCAGGCTGTGTCCCCCAGACCGTGGGGGGAGCGGGGGAGCAGAGGCCCACCTGCAGCCCGGGGAGAGAGGAGCCCACGCCGGAGCGGCGAGATGCCCCCCAAGATGGCCGTGACTCCATGGGAAAGCCCACACTGGAGCAGGCTGTGCCTGAAGGACTGCAGCCCATGGGAGGGACCCACGCTGGAGAGGGGAAGAGTGAGGAGTCCTGCCCCTGAGGAGGAAGGAGCAGCAGAGACAACGTGTGATGAACTGACCCCAACCCCCATTCCCCGTCCACCAGCACCACTGGAGGGAAGGAGGTAGAGAAAATCAGGAGTGAAGTTGAGCCCAGGAAGAAAGGAGGGGTGAGGGGGAAGGTGTTCTAAGATTTGGGTTTACTTCTCATTATCCTTGTTTTGATTTGATCGGTAAATTAAGTTGACTTTGTTTTTTTCCCAAGTTGACTCTGTTTTTTGCCTGTGACCATAATTGGTGAGTGATCCCTGCCCTGTCCTTGTCTCGACCCACAAACTTTTCTTTATATTTTCTCCTCATCCCACCGGGGGCGGGGGAGGAGTGAGCAAGTGGCTTTGTGGTGCTTTGTTGCCAGCTGGGCTTAAACCATGGCACTTCATTTTGCCTCTGGTTTTTTTCCTATTTTCTCACCCCTTTTCAGTCCCCCCTGCTAGGTGGGGAGGAGTGAGCAAGCGGCTGGGTGGGAGCTTGGCCAAGCCACCACAGTAATGTATTCAGGTCATTCAAAATTAAAGCATGTTATTGAATAGCTGAGTGATAAAAATGGAAGATGAAATTTAGCTTTAGTAGTATTAATTAATGATCAGAGCAAAAAGACAAAAAAGCCCTAATAACAATGTTGGAACTGTTCACTCCTGATGGAATTGTTCAGTATTGGATCTAAAGGAATAACTAACAAAATTTTAATAGCATATTCTGATGATTTGTCACTGACTCTATTGCAAAGAAAGTTGTGTTGCATCAACAGCTTGACTCTCCCAGATTATGACATCTTTTCAGAATACAAATACATTTTACAGGGTAGGAGTTCCAAAATTCAGTTAAATTCAAGATTCCTATGAGCAGGTTTTCTAAACAACGACAGCATAAGCTGTGTTTCTGATATGAGGACACCCTTGTATGGGTGTCCTGTGAGGCCTCTTTTCTATCTGGGCCAGGCTATATGGTGAAATTGTCTCTCTTGAAATGCATCGATAGTAATGATGTGAGTCTTCTGATTCACAATGCATAGCTTGGTCAGAGCAAAAACACACTGCATAATGCAGAATATAGTGCTTCAGGGAGCATGGCTGATAACAGAGAAAGGGACCCAAACTACAACTAAGTCAGCAATGAACTAAAGAAAATTGCCTATGAATATTTTCTTAAACCAATTTGAATTTAAATATTTTATGTCGTTTCAGTGAAAAGATTAATTTTGCTTCAGATTGAACCAGACCCGGCATACATTTTCTTATTAAATACTGAATTAATTAAAATAAATACTGAATTTATTAAATACTTAATTAATTCTTAAATACTAGGAAGTGCCAAAATCAAGATTTTCCAGAGATGCAAAGAGTTGATTTTTCCATGAATCGTTTCCTGTCAATAAAATGTCACTAGAAAACATCTGACTAGCTCTCATAATTTGGTGTGCTAATGAAAGCATACAGGCTAAACTACCATATCCATTTCTGATTCAAGGTTAGTCATTACTATCTCCAGCTGCCTATCACTATCACTATCCCTATACTGAAATTGTACCTCCTTCCCCCACACACATGCCAGTTTACCTGTGTGACTGCTGTCTCACCAGTTCTGTAAAATGATTTAGGTCAAAGATAAATGGAGGAAGCAGTCATCTGAACTGAGAGGGGGAAATGTCCACTTGGAAGGAGAAAATAGAAAAGAGCATGATGTATGGGGGTAGTTAATCAGATTAGATGGGTTAGTCCATCTGATAGTGCCCCAAACCTCATCAAGTGCTGCATTCCATTTCAAAGGCCAAACATAAATTACTGAATCGCTCAGGTATATTTGGATGTGTACTTATGGTCCAAATTCCAGACTGCTGATTAGAGGCATCCAAAAATAAACCCCCAGAGTCAGACATTCATTTAGTTTAGGGATTGCTATTCCCAAACAAATTACAAATTTGTTCCTTGCTGTATTTAGTATTGTGTCTCACTTGAGAGTGAAAGTCTTTAAGTAGAAAAGAGGAAAAAAAGAAAAAAATCCCCCAAATCCCATAAGAACGGAATTTCAAGTAAAGAAATACTGCTCTGTGACAGAAAAAGATGTTGAAGTTAGGCTCAGTGAATTAATGTAGTATCAGAGTGACTGTTTAGGAAGCACTTAAAGGCAGCCCAAGTAATTGGCAGCTGTGACTGTATCGGACAGCAGACTGATCCTGCTAACATTTTCAGAAATTAAAGGCACTATCTATATCCAAAGCACACCACAAAATGCAAAGGGACAGGATCACTGTGACCAAATAATGTATATGGCTAACCAAACAGCACCTCTGCTGTGTTTGAGACTCATGATTTTGAGCCCAGTATTTGGGGTCACCAGTGGCCGTGGGGTTAATGGGAGAACCAAGCCAGCCCTGTGCCAGCCATTCATCATAATACTCCTATGAAGGGAAATTAATCACCTTGGATGGTTTGGGTGCCAAGGGAGAGGATGGGACAGGACATGGCTGCAGACTGAGACCTTTTCAGGGACTCCAGGGAAGCTACCACGTCGCACACAAGAAGGTACGTGTGGCCCGGGCCCCAGCAGGGACATAAAAATGGGGTCTAAGAAGGGTAGCAGAGGTGAAAGCCCCCTTTGGGAAATCTATATTTACCAGCAGATATATGTCCCTTGTCAACACATATTTGATCATAGCCATGCAGTTTTTGTGGTGAACGGAGAGGTAGGGCATTATTCATCTGTTAGGGCATTACTCCTCTATTACACGAGTGCTTCCCCAGCTGTCACAAAAACTCTTAAATTGGTTTCCCGGTTGAGTCCTTGGAAGCCCTGACTGACACAGGAACTGAGTAACACACGAACAAGAAGCTGCTTTAATTTTTCCTCTAATTTTAATATTTGGTTTAAAATGCATCTTTTCAGTGCAGCGGAATGAAGGCTGTCAGGTGGCTTTCAAATATGCTTGCTAAAAACACAAATGTAAATTAATGAAAAAAAAATCCACCTTCCACCAATAATGAAGCCATCAAGGAGTGTAACACTGCACACAGAAATAGGGTCCCATTATGCAAATGCATTGCAGAGGATCTTAATAGATGGGAACCCCTCTGTCTCAGTCTATGTAATTAAAATGTACTGCATATAATTAAAATTAGTGTAATTAAAACAGTCTCAGCACCAAGTTCAATTATGTCACTCAAGTGTTGCCTCTAGACACACCAGAATCGGCACATCAGTAATGTGGAGAAGATAATCCCTATATTCCTTTAGATTAATAAACAGCCAGGACCAAAAGAGGGTAAAAGGGTAAAAAAAAGCAACACCAAAATTATTATTTTCTTCAAAAAAAACCAAAAATGGTGCTTTTTCTCTTAAGAGAAACTCGTAACATCACAGAGATCTCTGTTTTAATGCATATATAAAAATAACGAGCAGATTAAACATCTGATAGGGCAAAACCCAACAGTTTAATCCTCTAACATAGTTCTGTATTATTAATAAAGACAATAAACTACTATTCCAACAATCAGTCTTGTGAGCAGAAAAGCTAGCAAAACCTATGGCTTTATGATCCATAGGCAGACAGACCTCAGTACCACCAGCTTCACACCGCTGCTGTTCTCAGCTCCCACCCACGTCCCCTGCCTGTCTCACTCCTTGCCTGGGCAAAAAGCCCACGTAGCCCAGGGCTGTAGGTGCCCTGCCAGCCACCTCCTCCCTCCTGCAACGTCACCCAGCACCTGCTGGCACCAGCAAGTGGACAAATGTTCAGGGGGAACATTTGGGATGTGAGACATAAACCCCCAAGCCCTCCAGCCTTCTTTCCAAGGGGTTAAGTCGTCCACCAGACTAAGGGATGCAGGGGCAAACCGATACCATGGTTCTATAAGCACTTTTCCTTTGGAAAAAAGGCTAAGAACACAAAGTGGCAAGCAGAAAGTTTGTGTTTGTGGGAGTTTTCTGGGGGGGAAACAAACCCCACAATCTTTTGTTTTACAGCATAAACAACGGGCTAATAGGGCACATAGGGATATAATGACAATTGCAGATGTTTCACATTTCAGAGGAAATGGTAAATGGATGATCCTGGTCTTAATAAAATCTTCATAAAATATTCCTGAAGTGGTTACTATATATCAGCATTGCAAATGTCATCTTTGACATTATCTAAAAAGTTTCTGAGATTGGAAAGTGATGATGTAAGAATACCCAAGTTTTTGCAGAAATAATGCTGATCCTGAAGGTCCCAATACAAGTCCTGACCCTGAAATCATCTTTGAAACAAGGTGAAAGTTAGGTACTAGACTCTCAGCAGTCATGAAAGACTGTATCTTATTAGCCCCTCGAACACCATCAATTTACACAGATCCTATACTTGGATTACAGTGATAACCCTTAACATTTCTACAGTCTTTTACATATTCAAAGCCTTTTGCAGTTTTTTCCTTGGCAAGTGTGTGGCAATAATATTGCTCTCCATCCATCTTTGAGGCTCCTGTGTAATACCTTCTATCTACAAGATAACTGGAAATGGATTAATAGGATAAGGCTGAACCTTATCAACACTAAAACAATATTTCAGCTCAGCAGTGCTGCCCTCTTGTCGTGATAAGATGAATGCATTCCTGAGTGTGAAATGAAACAATTTCCCAGGAGAACACATCATTTCACAGCTATTTTGCCTCATGTTTTATATCTGGAAATTATCTTAAATTACTAATATAGCCTAGTAATAACAAAGGCTCCAAGTTTCACAGAGCAATAGAAATGCAACGTATAGAATGTCTGGTCGTCTTCTTGCTCTAAACGTATATGCATTTCCATGTATTGGTTTTTTTTCTTTGGTGGTGGGGGGAAGTAGTAGCAGGGAGAAAAAAAAAAGTAGGGTAGCAACAGGCTACAGGATATTTATATAGCTTAGTTGGTTTTGAATGGCTAAACCTGAAGAATTTCAAAATATAAACTTAAGAAATGGAGTCAGGCAATCCCAGATCCATTAGCAGTTATTTTGCAGAGCTTGAAGAGGGTGAGGTACCAGATGACACAGACTTCTCTCTACACAGAATTGTGGGGTGGAAGCTGAGAAACCATCAACCAGTATATAACCTCAGTCCAGGAACGGACAGCCAAACCAGCTGAAGGAGTTGTGAAGAGGACAAAGAGAGGAAGAAGAGTGCAGATGGGTTTGCCAGAAATAAAACATGTCAAATCAATTTTTCCAGTTACCTTTTTCCCCAGTAGTAAATCTTCTCTCCCAAAACTAGTAAGATTTTGACACTTTCTCACATGACATTCTTACAAACAGGCTAGGGAAGCCTGGACCAGACAAAACTATTACAAATTGCAAGACTGGCTGGAAAACTGTTAGCAGAGAGTGAATATCACTAGTTCATGGTAAAAATGGAAAGAAATATTAAATGTGGTTTTGTAGGGTTCTTTATTTTGTCTTAATTAATATAGTGATGTTATTTAATATATTTATTAAAGACCTGAATGGTAGAAGAGAGATTATTCTCAATAAATCAGTAGGTGATATCACCCTGGAATATACCACTGCTACATCAGAGAGCAGCATTCAAATATAATACCATCTTGACAAATAGGGAAACAGACTGAAAAAAGTAATACAGTTCAGCAGGGAAGAGTGAACATGTAGAGCCAAGAATAATCAATTGCATGACACAGGATCAGGAAAGATTGCCTAGACAGCAGTTCTGCAGAAAAGATATGCAGTTTATAATGGATTACAAGAGGAACATGAGCCAATGTTGTCACTCGTTGCAAAAAGGCAAACATCCATACTAGAACAAGCACACAAAGGTACAGCCTGCCAGACACATAAATTTGTTTGTTGTAAAGCCCATTATAGTGCATTTGTGAACTGTACTTTTACCCTCTAAGAATTTGTGTGGAAAAAAAAAAATTATATTTTACCCCTTTTAATCACAACAGATA
Source organism: Buteo buteo (assembly GCF_964188355.1). NCBI lineage: Eukaryota > Metazoa > Chordata > Aves > Accipitriformes > Accipitridae > Buteo > Buteo buteo. Next base: position 27,592,872 of record NC_134171.1, on the reverse strand, counting down.
AAATAAAAATAGCATACGTGTGTAAAAGACGTGGATTATTTTCTGGCTCATGCAGCATCAATGGATTTATTCACAAAAGCTCAAAAAACCCTACTACAGATAATATGTTGAAAATTGTAAGATGTTCCCATTGACTTCCATATCTGATTAAATTTGCATAGTTGGATATTTTAAAACTCAATTTTCCTGATACGGTTTATACAGAATTCATTAAAAAGCCAGGAAATAAAATAAAAACAATAATTGTGATTGTCTCCTCCCAGCCACTTTAGGAGTAACTTCTCAAAGTATTATTGCACTTCAATTAGAAATGCATAGAATACAGATTAGTTTAAAAGAGTGGAATATATAAGCCGTCCATAAGACTAATCAGAATTTCTGTTATTAGTTCCTGATAATAAGCAACATGTGAAAAAATGCATTTCATGCGTTGTATGCATCACTATGCAAAAGAGATTGATTGAAAAGCATAGGAAAAGCTTCTTCATTTTTTTTCTATTCTTTGTCTTAGAAACAAAAAGAGAAATAAATACTTTCTGCTATGGGAATGACAGATAGTATCTTTACTACAAAATGTGTCAATCAAAGGCAGAGTCTTTAAGTTCTTGACAGTAGTTACTCAGCTAACCATTTCAAACACTAAATCTGAACTCCCCTAAAGCACAGGTGGTTTATGGACATTCAGTTCGTCAGTTCAGCAAAACACTGTCACTAATAGAGGCTGAAAAATGTTGTTCGTAAGCAAAATCTATTTCTTCTGCAACCCTGATTGTTCATCATCATAATCTACAGATACGAATTGTGTGAACTGCACAGAACAGAAGGCCAGGGAGTGAACCCTGAGGAACATCAGCCAATTATCATTATGCTTAATGTGTATTTATTTAATTGATATGGTAGAGACAATACATTGGAGCAATAAATCACATCCTAAATTGTTATTTATGAAAATCTGTGAACAGAAGGAACTAAAGTGGAAAAACACCTCCCAGAATAGGAACCAATCTGTTGGCAGGATGCAGTCACTAAAGCAAACTCAGAAATTCTGCTTGTCCATGAGGTGCACCCATTACATATAGTAATAATGGGTCAAAAATACGTAATTGCTCACAGTGTGGCTTTTCTTTAGATCAAATTGTGCCTGTGCTTGCTGAGGATGAAAGAGCAGAAATAAAGCCTAAAGAAAATCCCCTCTTTGCCCAGAGGCTTACATTCCCAGAGTTACCATGTAAGACAAATCAACAATACAGCCATCTTCTTTTACAGAATGGAAAGAAAGATTATGTCTTCTTCTGTACAGAAGATGCGCCTTATGATCGCAGATCAATGCAGAACAAGTCAGAAGCACTGGAGTGAAACTCATGCATCGAAGTGGTCATGGATGTAAAAAGAGTCTAGGGTTAAGCACAGAGACTCCAGGTGTGTTAACACCTTCATATGAACAAGTAGGTCCAGAACAGACAAACAACTCTGAGCCCTCCCAGCAGAGCCTTTTATCTCACCACCTATGCTGGAACCTCCTGAAGTTGCAACAGTGCGATTTAAACCTCATGCCAGATGGAAGATGAACGTACCTGCTGTAATTAGCCACATGGGAACGAGACCTGAAACGGAACTTGGCAAACAGCCTGACCCTGGCATCTCAAGATACCCAGCTCACAAATCAGAGACTTACAAGGGCAAACTGGTGACAGAACACATACGGCTATGTGCTGGTACCGGGGAAAGCAAAGTTCTCAGCAGCTTCCTCCAACAAGGGGAAAGGGAGACATCTTACTTAGGAATTAGGTCCTCTTCTTCTGGCAGGTAACAATAAGCCGCTCATTTCTGACAGTAGGCACAGACCAGAGACGCTTCATTCACTGGGTGCATTCTCAGCCTCTGGGCATGTAGTGCCTGGAAGAGGAGGCAACAGAGAAGCATCCTCCTCCTACCTATACACAGAGAAGCATCCTCCTCCTACCTATACACCTATACAATGGTGAGACAGGGCTACAGAGGTAGCTTTATGCAGGTTCAGCTTCTGCAGCTGCATGCCTGCATGATTTGCATCTCTTGGTATTCCTAAGCAGAATCATGACTTCTTCATACACCATGTATGCAAAGCGCGAGTCACTCATCTCCACCTCTATCCAATATGCCAGGTGCATTTCTTAGCAGAAAACAGAGGAGAGCAACTTAGCTATGGGCATCAGGCAGAAAGGTATCTTGTATTCTCCTATTCTCTCTCTAATTATCTGTTGTGGTTTTGAAAGATCCTTGATTCTGTTTCCTCGGGAAGAAAACAAATGATTGTGAAAGAGTCACGAGCAATTTGCTCAAAAGATATGGGAACCTGAAAGGCTTGGTGATCACCCCCAAGGTAGCACAGAGAGTCAAAGCAACTGACCAAAGGAGACTGATCTGGTCCAGTCCAATCACTAGTTATCAAACACATAAGCTCTTTCATAAACTAATTAGGATCCACCTTAAAACCAGTTTGACTTTCAGCCCTACAAGGAGTTGCTCTGGAACGTCACTTTGTATGATTTCATGAGTCCACATCTGTAGGTCAGTATGCAATTGCATATATAAAAGACCTAAGGAAATATCTAAGGGGCTTCCACTGAAACTCTGCCATTACTGCAGCTGCCTTTCCAAGGACATTATTTCATAGAGCAGGTAAATGTGTATGTTAGTTAGTAAAGGCTACATTTCAATACTGCTTTCCAATTCATTAACTTCCCTTCCCTAGTGTCTAGATAATTACCTTCTAGTTGTATCCCTGGAGTGGTGCCTAAGGCATAAATGAGGGCAGAGTCACCTGAAAAAAATCACTGAGGTTAATTCCCCTTGGTGTCCCAAGAACAGGGTCCACATACTCATTTAATCAAAATGGCCAGAGAAGAGAAAAGATAATATAACAGCTGAAGTAATATCCTTTCTACTGATTGAATGGTAGAGAAAGAATTTATTAATATTGCTTTTATGCAATATTTTCTTCAAGAAAGAAAAACACAAAACCAATTTTCTCTCTGAGTAAAGTTTATAGTTTTTCTATTTCTTAGCAGCTGAATACTTTTTAAGTGTTTTCAGCAATATAAACTCATATTGTAAAATGTGATCTTAAAGTATGATATGTAATAGCCCGCACCCACCCCAGTTTCTATACTAGATGTGACATCCCATGGTATGGAATACCCCGTTGGCCAGTTTGGGTCAGCTGCCCTGGCTGTGTCCTGTGCCAACTTCTTGTGCCCCTCCAGCCTTCTTGCTGGCTGGGCATGAGAAGCTGAAAAATCCTTGACTTTAGACTAAACACTACTTAGCAACAACTGAAAACATCAGTGTGTTATCAACATTCTTCTGCATACTGAACTCAAAACATAGCACCATACCAGCTACTAGGAAGACATTTAACTCTATCCCAGCTGAAACCAGGACAGCCATCCCACAAAGTACTTTTTTCAGAGGTAAAGGGGGTCAAAAACTCATGTCAGGTTATAATTTTGTTTCTGATACAGGAATACCAAGTGTGGGTGTGCCAAGATACATCCTGGCTTGAGTCACCAGCACACTGATGGAGTCAGTTCATTCCCTAGCCTCTTACTTGCCAGACATGTATGCTCAGGTCTATTTATCCCAGTAAAAGGACTTTACTGACAAACTAATAGTTGTTACCTGTCCAAAAGAAGCACTGACATAAAGATTATACTACAGTAGGGATAGAGCAGGAAGATCTTGTATGAAATTTCTGTCCTGCAGAAATAATTGGTAGCTTTGCTACTGACTTCACTGCAGTGAAATTTTACTAGAAATCTTAGTGCTATTTCTACTAAGTCACTCTCCTTCATTGCCAAAGTTTCCAACTAAGATATTCAGGAAAATAACAGTGATCTTTTGATAAACCATGTATTTTACTAAGGACTTTAACGTCAAGGGACCTGAAGATCATTTGATTTTTCTGAAGGGATAAACTGTGGTACATTAGATTCTTTATCAGACCTGATCATTAATAATCTAGAGGTAGCTTCAACAGTTTCCATGAAACTCATTCAGTCATGTGGGTTAGGTTTCTTACCACCAATCTGCCACTACTTAGGATGCCTTTTTTAGGATATTATCTAACCTCCCTGGAACAATCCCCTCAATGGTTGTGTTTATATACTGCCCTCCAGATGACAGCAAAGGTCAACTCCCTATCATCTCATTAAAGGTGTATTTAATTTAGCCTCTTTCCTCTACACAGCTAACAAAGCCCTGATTAATCAGCTATATAGCAAGAGTAAACACACTGCTTCACTTAATTAAAAATTAAATTCCTCTTGAGGGATCATTACAGTAGTGAGCTGCTACATGCCTTTGTTAAATAGGTGTTTCTTCGAGGACACCATTAGGGGTATACTATTGGGAACTCTGTATCAATATAAACAGAAATTTGTTCAGACATTCAATTAGAACACTACCTATGTTCATCCTCTGAAAAAAGGCAGGTATAGAAAAGCCAAGGGTACTTTGAAGAACCTGGAGAATTGCACTACTATCTTTGGTACACTTTGGTACCTGGTATACTTATGCATCACGTAATTTCATTTTTTGGAAGAAAAAGCATAAAAATTTTGCTTTGCATACTTGTGACTGACCAATAAAACCCCACAATGGAAGAAGGCTGAGAGGAGATGGGCAAGGGGGATGTGCCAGTGAAATTCAGGGAATAACACTGGTTGTGTCTGACCAAAGCTGTTGCAAAGAAGCTGACTTTGTCTCAACACAAAGGGGACTAGAAGGGGGCCTTTGTTTTGGATAAACAGCTACCAACAGTTGAGTGGTTCAACTGGTGGTGTAAATGTTTTTCCCTGAGTTAGTAAAAGAGTGTGAATGTCTCCCTGAGTTAGCCAGGCCAGCATGGGGGCAGGGGAAGGGAGTGATTAAGTGGTTCAGCCCAACATCGAGTATAAATCTAGACAACTAGCAAAAATATTTTGAAGAGAGCAGTAATCTTGAGCTGGCTTCAACCGATGTATTCCTTCCTGGTGATTGGGGGTGCCCAGTACAATTGCTATATTTTGCTAAATGTAACTTATATCTGTATTGTGTTTTCAGTATATTTTGTATCACTTTGCTAAATCAGAAATCCTGTGTAATGTCAAATGTCTTCAAATAAGTAAATATGATATTAAACATTACACCCTCCACCTATGGAAAATCTAAAATAAGCTAGTCAGAGGGTATTGGACTCTGACAATAGTACATATCTCTTCGTTGAAATGCTTTCAGTTCTCTAAACCTTCAAACAAAAATAGTCAAACTGATCAGAGATGCAGATGCTAATAACACCGTGTCATGGTTTAACCCCAGCCAGCAACTAAGCACCACACAGCCACTCACTCCCCCCCCCACAGTGGGATGGGGGAGAAAATCAGGAAAAGAAGTAAAACTCGTGGGTTGAGATAAGAATGGTTTAATAGAACAGAAAAGAAGAAACTAATAATGATAATAACACTAATAAAACGACAACAGTAATAATAAAAGGATTGGAATGTACAAATGATGCGCAGTGCAATTGCTCACCACCCACCGATCAACGCCCGGTTAGTCCCAGAGCAGTGATTCCCCGCCCCCACTCCCCCCAGTTTATATACTAGATGTGACGTCACATGGTATGGAATACCCCGTTGGCCAGTTTGGGTCAGGTGCCCTGGCTGTGTCCTGTGCCAACTTCTTGTGCCCCTCCAGCCTTCTCGCTGGCTGGGCATGAGAAGCTGAAAAATCCTTGACTTTAGTCTAAACATTACTGAGCAACAACTGAAAACAGTGTTATCAACATTCTTCTGCATACTGAACTCAAAACATAGCACCGTACCAGCTACGAGGAAGACAATTAACTCTATCCCAGGTGCAGCCAGGACACACCGTCTAAGAAAATGTTAAAAAAAAAAATCTTTAGTCTTTTCTTCTCAGCTCTCCACCTTCTAATACAATCAGGAGCAAGCAGTGTAACTTACACAAAACGGATTAGCTGTAGCTAATGTGCTGAATGTTCATACGCAATGTGATAGGAACATGCTCCTAGTCTGGTTGCAAGTCCCATCTCCTTTTGACACACAGGCAGTGTGAATTCAGGACTCTGATCTGCCCACATTCCTGACGAAACCAGCGCTCAGCTAGAAGCCGCTGTAACTTCCACATACAGGCCGTAGTGTACTGCTGGATGGAGGTGTATCTGCTCGCTCTTTCTGCTCATTGGCATTAAATCTCCACAGTGCACAAGTGAATAGAGTGGCATGAAGTCATTCCTGGTCTTTTGCTGACCTTCACCTCGGTACTTTGCAGGACAGAAGAAAATAACTCTTCACTTGGATTCTCTTCCATTTCAGTGGCTTGACAGCCATAGCAGCCAGCCAAAACACACTGATAGCATGCAGTACAGTAGGTCTACACTAAATACAGTGTGTTTTTTTCCTGTTACAAAAGGGGACCAAGATTTCCTCTAAAGACCATTCCAGGGGCATTACAGTTTGGGGTTTTGCCTTTCAGAATCACAGATTAGAATAGCTCCGTCTGTGGTCTTGAACTCTGGGTCTGAAAGCAGACATTCAGGTGGGAGTAGACACTTTATATGTTACACTGAGGGTTCATCTCTGCTTGGTAATATATTCCCATGATCCAGAAAGGCAAAAGTGATCTTCTCTGTGACATAATTTTTAACATGGGGACTCTTATTTATTTTCTCAGCTACAATGCATGTAAAGCAAATAGACCATAGCAATACCATTACACACATTCCTGCACTCACTTTAGAGACAATCAATATCAATTATCAAATTCTCAACGGGAGAGAAAGGCTGTGAAATTGCCCATAAAATAAATTTACAAAGTCATCCCAATACCTTCTATGTTCTATTCTAAAAATTATACATAAATAATTATTTCAAAGGTACTTTCATTTCATTACCATACCACAGCCTATTCATGATAGTAGTGATGATGACTATACCATCCCGTGTTTCACAGAAATGAGGAAAATGAGTTGGATTCTTGTTTCAGTGAAGGTCCTTGCTTTGTAATTGATTCTGCCCTTTGGAGCAGGGTCATTCTCTTGTACTTGCTTCTCAAGCTCCGTAATAGACCAGTATCTTTTATTCAAATAAAGGTCATGTTTGCTCTGTTATCCAAATACTGAAACTCTTGATATACTTCAAAAGCCCAGGAAAAGACTTCCCGCCCTGCAGGTACTCTTTATTGGTAACCTTGGAGTTTCTTTTAGGAAGGTAGCCCCTAGGTATTTGAACATTCACACAGAGCTTGTCTTCTCTGTCTCTTGTGGAACATCCACTAAATAGGATGCGAGTTTGCTTACAAACATCTAAATATCCCAGGCTCTCTTGTGAGTTTCTCCTCTCCTGCTCTTGAGGCAGAAGAGCCACAAAAAATTATCTTTCTGGTTCATGGTACAAGGGACGATAAGCTAGGCTTCCAAGGTACTGGGTGGATCAATACGCAGATGATGTTACATCTGTGCTGGATCACCTTTGGAATCACAGGAGTGAAGAAAAAGGGAAATTGCATTTTTAATATATATTTTAAATTTCACTAATGCCCAAAGATACTTGGCATAGTTTCCTGCCTCATTTGATATTTGCTGTTACTCACATCCAGGCAATAGGACAGAGCCCAGCATTAGTCAGTGGTCAGACTTCATCCTATAGTCCTCCAAAAATCTCAGTAAATCAGATTCCTCGCAGCAAGTGTGTTCCAGTCTAACAGGCAGTACAATGTATTGCAAACAACAAAAGTAACATTGTTGTAAGCTGTTTAATGTACTAACTATTTTCTGTCTCTTCAAATGAAGGATTTGGCTCTCCATCACTTTATTATGCCTGTGGTCCCCAGTCATTTTAGTGGAAACATGCCCCAATGAGCATGTTTCAAGACTAATGCATTGCAGCCTTTCCTATCTACTACTTTCCAAGGTGATTATACATATCACACTGAGGCATCATTTAATACTGTGCACTCTGTTTGTCCATAGAACGTACAAAGACATTCATCATTTCACAAGGCACTACCAACTTGGAAGTGTCATGTTTGTACTTTTGAACATTCAATATATTTATTCTGTTAGGCTCTTTAAATGTCTCATCCTTAATCCTTTATCTCTAATTTAGACAATTAATTGCTTCAGACAAATTACATTATTCCCTTTCATATTTCCCTATATGCTAAATACTGATAAGTAGCCTCCATTTATCAATGATATTCAGCTTTACATTAATTATATTTCAAGGCATATAAAAATCATTGTGCAGTAGCACTCTTAGTGATGCACAAATGAACCACATACTGAATATGAACCAAATACAAAGAATTTAACTGAAACCAAGTAAAATACTGAATCCTGAGCAGAGATGAAAATAATACATTCAAATTAATTCAGGCAATTTTGAATACCATCATTTTTACTACAGCTTATGCTCTCAACAATCACTCTCTTTGAACTGCAGCAACTGGGATTAAAGATTAGGATGTATGGAGCCTACCTGAATCTTTCTGAATAGCCACAATTATCTTACGATTTGTAATGCTGTGCTCCTGCTCTTGCATGCTAACACCAGGCACAGGTTTTATTATGAAAGTCACAAATTTACTAATGCCTTTTAGAACATTATTTCAGCTGTTTTTATGTGCCGAGTTGAACTGGCTACACGTGCAGCATAAAATTAGGGATAAAATATGCTCTAATATAAGTGTAATTAGGATAGAAATTAAAGGAAATGAGTTAGTATAGCACACACAAAACAAAAAAAAACACCCACAAAAAACTATTACCCCAGCTATATCTGGAACCTTGAGCTTTGAGGCTTAACAAGCGATTTGAAAGCAAGTCAAACAGTCTGAGCTAGATGCTAATAGATAACCACCTGGGTCCTTCCAGTGCTCTAGAAGGCCTCATTAGCCATGTAAGGCCATGGATCTTGGCTCCTTTTCCACTTAAGTAAATTTAGGACTATGAAGAACTACGATAGGGTGGGTATTTCATGCTAATGAACTCTCTGCACCACATGGAACTCTCTTCCTATTAGAAAAAAATGACCATTTGTAAAGAAAGCCAATTTTTTTTACCCAAAATATTAGTCAATCAGTAGTTAGACCAATTCCCTGTGCTGATGCAAGAATAAAGAATCAGCTAGGACTGTTTTCCAACTCAGCCATGTCTATTAAATAGATCTCTGTATAGCTGTAGTCTTTTGTTTGAGAACAATAGGACCTGGATCAAAAGTTTATTTTAACTGTATCAGACTCAGCAAAGTTGCTTCAAAACAAGATTAAAAACATACCTGGGAAATGATTCCACAGACCTCTAGTGGACTGAAATTGAGCTACTCAGACTTACTGCATTGCTTAGCACAGCAACAAATTCCCATGGTTTATCTCTAGTGTCTTCTTGCAAAAACTAAATACTGCTGACAAGTTTTATTCTCCAGCAACTCCAGTGATGTTTTCTGCTTTCCATATACAAAGATTTCTGGTAAAATAGCAGCCAGCACACATCCCAGAAATACAGAATCTTACTGTAAGGCAACTTTTGAAAGATATCTAGTATTTTTGTGTATTGTTTGCAGAGCAGAAAATCAGATTTCAGAAGAGCTCATGAAGGTAACTACTGGAGCTGCATGGATCCTATTCAAACAGGGCTGTTTTCCACTGTTATATTTTCCACTACCAGCTTCTGAGCTAAAAAAACACTGAAGTTCTCACAGCTCTGGACTGAGCTGAATATCCTAGATTTCAGGTCTGGTGGCAGGATTAGACTGGAAACCATGTCATTCAGAGCACCAAATGCCATCCTGACTTCTCAGATAGTTTATCCCAGATCAGTAGCAGAATATGTTCAGGGTATTACAGGCATGTCCTTCTTATAGATTTGTCAATAATTAGGCTCCTTAAAACAACACCTAGAGAGATGAAGCTGATGATGTCTTTCAGGTCTAGAAATTACACTTACCTTTCTTCTGAAATGGTCCTGAGCTGTATTAAAGTCTCTCCAGGCAAGCCCAGTTCTTATACCATCCCCTCAACAATTGTTTTTAAGAATCTTCCAGTTAATGCTGTTCATTAAATGAGTGTCACATTGCACGTCTTGTAGAGAAGACAGAAGTATCAAGAATAAATGACCGAAGAAGAGTCAGAATAATGGTTTAACAGCTCACAAAAGTCCATCACTGCCTTTGGCTTTAGCATTTCCGTTAGATTCAATAAGAATAAAAAAAACCCTCCCAAACTATGTTATGTTGAACATAGAAAAATGGAAAGGAAGACTGTGTAGGAAGAAACCCTAGCAGATAATAACTGTTATTGTATATTCTTTGCAGGAACGTATTTTCCGAAGTATCTCTGCTGTATAGAGATGAACATCCATGGCATCAGCTCTATGAATACATGTATACATGTATCACTTTCTCAGAGTTGCTCCTAATTGAAAGCAACTGGACTCAGTCATAGGGTCATAGCTCAGCAAACCAAAAGCATTTTTCAAAAAGCTATAATCCCCTTCAGTTTCATTATGCCTGAGAAGAATATGGATTGAGGCTAGTATGGTTTCAACTTAGGGTCTCAGTTTGTCAAAGGTTGAGAACTGTTGCCCTAAGAAGAAAGTTGACATAAAAGGCAGAAGGGAAGGAGTGCAATCAAATACATCTACATTTTACACATCTTCCCATTATCTTGTATATGGGAAAATATGTATTACCACATATCAATTGGTGGGTTTTCATACACCTTACTGAAAAAGTATTAGTGAGAATACTGTGGACAGATACAGTGTGATACAGGTAGAACCAAGTAACATTTATCATTGTAAAAACACTGAAGAAAGAAGTGAACATGTATGTCTTCCAAGCAATACTCTGCAAATAAAATTAGTATCTAGGAACAGCACTAACTACAGGAAATGCCATTCCTGGATGGTTTTTTTGACAGACTGGACTAAAGACTGACGTATTGGAATAGCAGAAAAATGCACTACTGAGAAAGCATAGCCTTTTAGTAAGGGCATACACAGAGATAATTAGGCATTAGGAGAGTTGGGCAGATGCCTCATGAGATTTTCAGAAGCCTTGCACTTCAGTGGCAATTAGGCACTGAGCCTCCCATTGCAGCCTTTATAGGTAGTAAAACAGCACAGTTCTCATGCAGAATCCTTGCACTCCATACACACGGTTTGTATTAAAGTAAATGAAATAACTGGTTGGAGTAGGTCTCGCAGCGTTACTGTTTTCTTGCTTTATTCCACACAGTTTTAGAGTAAGTCACTGCTCCAGAGATTTGAGAGGCTTCTGCTGGCTGTGGAGTGCTGCCTCCTTACTAGTGTTGTGACTGAAAACACATGATGCTTGTGCTCCATTTCTCTCCGTTCCAGGGTATTTTTGTTACTTTTTCAAGAACGTAAGTTCTACTCTTAGAAGTCACCTGGGACCCCAAGTGAATGCATCTCTGGCCATGCCTAGCTATGCAGCAGCTAGGCAGTTCACAAAGGGTGAAGGGCATGAAGGCCAGAAACAGAAAGCATTCAGTTAGAAAGTGTTAGTAATGCAATCAGCCTCCAGTAATATCTGACCACCATCAGAACGCATGCAAAATTATCTTCTCCAAGAAAGCTTTTCCACTATAAACAGCATGAGGAAGACCTAGCAAGAAAGAAAAAAACTGAAGAGAGGGGGATCCTGAGCCTTGGCTCTCTACTGGGAAAAGAAGAGCAGATGATTCAACTGAAGTGCATTAACACCTCCACAGAGCAGATCTAAATTACTTAGGGAACACTTAGGCATTATAGTAATAAGCACTACAGGAAACTCTAATGCAGATGTATAAAACATTAAATAACTTAATTTATTTCTAATACCTGCTGTTACCCTGTTACCTTATTCCAACCTTTCTACTACATTTAGGGCAAGCACCAAAATAACAGCAACCTCTTCCAAGAAAAATAGTATTCAGGAAGCTGCATAACCATTTCTTCTGCTTTACTCCTATCACATTTACTCCAATATATCCAGCTCTTCAGTGAGTCTCACCATAGCTACTCGTCCCGAATATCAGAATCATGGTATTACTTGTTATCTCAGTTTACATTAAATATGAAAAAAATCTTCATTCTGGAGATCAGAAACATGAATCCTAAATATATTAGCGCTAAAAGTAAATAGAGAGTGCTCCCAAACTTACTAATTTAATTGCTCTCTTTTTTTTTTTTTTTTTTTTTATTACTCAGATACATTATGAGCCTGGTTTATGACTTTTGAGATTCAAAATCCTGGAGGAGAATGGCATGGGAGTTAGTAGGTGACACCAATCATTGTAGAGGGGTTACTGATGTCGTTGTCGAGACCTGAACTAAGATAACAGGCAGCAAGGGTCTGGATTTTCCACAGGAAAATGGTAGGGTTTAAGGAGCCTGTGACCTGAGCACCTCACAGACCATGGGATGTAACAGGGGAGAGCACCTCATCACCATGCTGTGGCTGTAGCCAGCCCTGTCCTGGTTTTGGCCAGAGAGAAAGCTGTCCATTTACATCACCTCTTAAGAGTTCCAACACCCAATATTCAAATGCAACTCATATTCTTCAGATTCCTATCTCGTAATTTTCAAAGCATTTGAATTTCTCTGTACAGATGCTTAAAAAGTCTCTATATGGAGATTATGTAAATGCCAAAAATACCTATTTTGAGATTAGCAAAGAAAACAGATGAGAGCAAAAATTTAGTCAGGTATTAATTGCTGTGAAAGAGAAGGACTCAGTTTTGAGTTGTGAAGGAGCTGGTAATCTCCTTAATCACAGAAAAGAGTGAGAAGTGAAATATTGCATCTTTCAAGGATCTGATAATGCTTAATGAGATTTAAAAGAGAAATCTGAGAGCTAAAATGTAGCAGTTACCAAGTAAGGATTTGTCATCTGACTCAATAAGGAAAAAAAAAAAGAGATTAGTTTTAAAGTATTTTAGAGCCTTTACTTTAAAGCTGTGCGTCATTTGTTTTCATCTACCTTGTTACTTTGTTTCTGCAACTATAGAAAATTGAGTCAAGGTGGCTGAAGCTGTAAATTAGAGGTCTGAAAAAATGCATATATGGAGTATCATCAGTTAATAACAGTGTTTCTTTCTTGCGAATATTTATTAAATAAATAAAAAACAAAGCCCTTTTAAGTCTGTCAGAACTACATTGTTTTGCGAGAAGCATGGCACATCAGATAACATAACATTTTTTGCATTGACTGTGCTGAACATTTTACTCCTTGATGTTGAGCATTACGAGATCTCTTGGCCTTGGAGAGGGATACTCTTACCAGACTCCGAGAGGGAAGACTCACTGCATCTTAGAGGACTTGAGACGTGGTGAAGAAGATCTAAGGCAACCAGCCCTGCTCTTTCCTCTGCGCCTCTCCCTGGGTAAAACGTGCTGCCAGCACAATCCCCCTGGGTCACACAATTGGCTGGAACAAAGTGGCACCAGTCTGTCCCCTCTCTAGCTCCACATACTAGCATCAGTCTGGGCCAGACAGCATCCTGTTATTTTATAGAAACATATGAAAAACACTGCAGCTGTTCAATATATGTAAACTCGATTTCCTTAGGTATCTTTCTTTGGGGTTTGGGGGTTTTTTGTTGGTTTTGTTTGGTTGGTTGGTTTGGTTTTCATTTAATTACTGGGGTTTTGTATTTGCTTCAGAAAGAGTAAATGTTCAAGTAGGACAGCTCACCTTACAAGACACTTGATTCAGTGACAGATGTGAATATTTGACATTAGATCATGAATCACCCCTTTGTTCAAATGGACCTCTGACTTTATTCCACTGACTCTCAAGGTTTGTTTGGACTGAAGCCGAGACAAATAAGGTAGTTGCAAATTTCCCAACAAGGAGTAGCCCTGAGAAACCTGGATCTCAGCTCCTTTGCCAGCATCACAGGTACTCAGGCAATATCCTGCAGGGACATTATTCCCTGTTATCCTCCAAAAGTATGTAAACTCATTATATCCAAGGACCAAACAGGTGCAAATTTGTTCCATTTACCCTCTAGCTTTTGCTTCAGTATGTCACAAACTCCAGTAAAGCAGTAACAGGTTATATTTAGCAAATACACTGTTTACTCTAAAAGGTGCATAACTCTAAGGCAGGGAAGCTGGAACTTGCTGTGTACTTTAATTAGCTGTCTCTTCAGTCCAGAGATGCTCTTGGCCCTGCAGCCACATTTGCACAAAACAACAGGTACTGCATACTGCAGTTTTGAAGGCTACCTGCTTTCTCTTCCCACTTTTGAGAAAACTCAGGCTTCAAAAAATATCATTGTTTTAGGAAGACAAGACAAGACAAGAAGAGGTGCCTTTTCTGAAAGAAAAACAAAACAAAACAAACGAAAACAAAACTGAAAATAAAAAATAAACTGTCTTTTAAAGCAACCCCTTTAGAGTCATAATACCTAAAGAAATACACCCTGAGGACTTGCTTTTCATATATATATTTTTTTTTTTTGTTATAAACTACTGTAAAGCCATTTCCTAGAGCCAAAACTAACATCACAACTTGGACTTGTTCCATCGTTAATTTATTTTTCAGGAAGGACTATGTGACTTAGAGTTGTTGCTGCTTTTAGTATTTTCCAGGATGGAGGCACGATCAAGACTCATTATGCTCTTTACAGAACAAATGTAAGGGGTAAAGTTCTTGAATCCTTAACCCAAAAAACATCTAGCTGTCTATCTATCAAACTGACAAAGGGATCTAGTCTTGATTCAGTGGGTAAAATACCTGAGTAAACTAGGAATACGTATATATATATGGTTTGCAAATATAATATCTACATACATACACATGTGCATTTTTTCTTCTATGTATATAAGGAAAAACTTGTGTTTGGTCATGACTGCTGGGATGACTAGCAAAAAGATGTGTTAGACATAAAATGGTACCTGCTCTCCCCAACCTGTACACTTCAGCTTGCCTGGCACAGCTTTCCAGAGACTGTGTTTACAGACGGTGGATTTTATTCACTATTAAGGAATCTGAAGTTTCCAGAATCTGCAAAATTCAAAGCTATCTATCTGTCTTATATCTTACCTAACTGTAAAGCAAAAGGAAACAGCAAGGTGGAAAGACATTTTTAAAAAGGCGAACAGGTATCATACAACCTGCTCCCAGACCGCACCGTTAAACTGAAAACAACCACGACAAAAAACCAGCAGAAGGCATGGACAGCAATCCACCACGACAGCTTTGCTGGATAAAGGAAATAAACTGTGAAGCCAGCAATTCTGAAAAGGTGAAAGATAGATATATCCTAACTGAGCCAACTGAAACTGTGGCAGGCAAGGTAAAAAGCTCCTTGAACTCTAGATAAGAAGCTAGCCAGAAAACTGTCGGTCTCCATTGACAGGAGGAGGACGAAAAGACATGTAAACAAAGAGCAGCATTGAATGGTGGAAGAGAAAGGACAAGTTCCTTCCTTAATGTATTATCTCAGAAAAAAAAAGGGAAAATTTTTTTTGAAGACCTGACTCCAGCAAAGGCCTTTCTTCCACTTGCAGGTGGAGGAGAGACACTGGCAGGGGCTGGGAAGATAATGACCTGTAGACAATTCTCCAGGTTTGAAATAGATGATTTCAGAAAGTCCTGCACAGTGCTGCATAACATGTATTATAGCTTTTGTAGGACCAGCTGCATTCATTTATGCCTAGAAGTGGCATTCTTTGTAGCAAACATTAATTTTTACCCTTAGTAAAAAGCTATAAAGTCTTTCTGGAGAGTCAGTAACCGTGTGCTGAAAATCATGGGGCTTACCTCCAGGATGTTTTTTAAGGAAATTATGACAGGTTTTTCCTGTTTTGATACAGCTTACTTTGTCCTTAGAGTAGCTAATCAATTGTAGAATCACTGCTGTAAGAAATAGGTTCCAGGGGAAGATGAGACGAATTCCTGATGATCGCTCACTCTGTTATTCAAATCCATTTATTTTTTTCTTATCTGGGGCACTCAGAAAAGAGGAAGGATCCAGAATCACTGGTCTTCTATAAAATCTGACTGCTACCCTAGAAGCATCTATTTCAGGTGTTCCTCCTGCAAATTTATTCAGAAGAGATATAGTGAATGGGTATCAGGCTCCAAGTCATAGGAAAATGTCCCACCTGCAACACGAGACTTCAGAAAATTTCATGGATGTAGTATGATACATACACAGTTTCTATAAGGGGAATTCAGTGTCATTATCCAGTTTATGGTTCACTGGAACTTCCACAGCAGATTTTTATTGCTGATTATTAGTGGTGACATGAGTTTAAAATTTGGTGTAATGAAGAGGACTGATATAAAGTGATGATTGCTCTGTCATGATCACAAATTAGATTTATTAATACTTGTATTTAAGAGTATTTGTTCACATCTGGGTACACTTTGAAGAGAAAGCATAATCTTGTAGGAGTGCCAGCAAGTGCTAGGAAGGCTCATAATTTAAGTTTTTGTAGAAAACAACCAGACATCATACATATTAAGTTAGCTTTGTTTTCACAGCCCGCTTCAGGTCAAAAAGATGTACCTGCACATCTTCTGGAGTATTTCTTGGATCACAGGAGAGAGGAACAAGTGCTTGCTTGTAGATCCGAGAACAGCTCCTGTAAGAGCTCTGGGATCTCTAAGGACTTGGATAAAGACCGCTGGTTCTCACATCCTGAAGGAAAAAGCTTTTTCTCCACTAGTTCCTCCTTTGCTGCAACCTGTCAGTGTCGCTATGCTTCTGATGTTTCTGCAGTACTTTGAGATTTCCCTTCAAAGATTTCATACAGTCAATTAGGGCAGATGGGAACTTCTGCCACTGTATAGCTTCCGATTCACTTCGCTGAGATATGAAAAAAGAGCTGAAACGGCTCGTGCAGTCCCAGCCAGTACCTCACAGATATTTTTAGCCTTATTCCTCTCTTGCAGAAATACATCTATGTCCTCCCACAAAACAAAACAAACCAACCCAAATGTGCTTTAGGTCTGCATCCCTAATCAGCACTGAATAGCTGTCAATACACATCATCTCTAAATTCAGCCTCGTGGTCTTCCACAGAGGACTAGACTTTTGGATATGGAGAACTTCATATATTTAACATCAATATATGACATACTCCATTTTAAGGAGGTGTGCAATAAGGGTTTGCTAATGAATAAAACAGTGTCTTCATCTCCAGACTCTACAACTTTTTTTGTTCATAAGTGCTACAACACCCCTTTCTCTCCACATCATAAAGGAGGCACCATCTGCTGTGACACAAGTGAGAGATGAGCTTTCCATGTGTTGTTTTCATCAATAGTGTGGCACTCAGAATAGTTATTTTTTTAATCAACGCCGTCTTTGAGACTCTAAAGAGCAACAAGGGCCTCTGAGACTTCTTCTGTCACTCCACAGATGAAAACAGCATTCCTGTCATTAGTACACTCTTCTGCGCCGTGGAAAGTTTAATGTGCTTTTTTTTCTCCTGCTGAACATGGTTCTCAACATTATTGCCAATGCCTTCTGTCCAGCCTGACATTTTTGTAAGGTTGACTTCCCAAAATGTAAGGCAGCAAGGATGGCCTTGAATTTCTACATAAGAGGCTTTTTATTTTCTACACTCCCCACCTACCTGGGCAGTCCTATACATCTCCATTCCTGTCCTGTAAAACTGACCAGAGGGGGAGGGATGTAGAGTTTCTGTACATTACACACGTCTGTACAACTAAAGAGGCCTTTTCCACAGTGAGACTGAAGGTATGTGCAATAGCCCTAGAGCAGAGCATGAGGGACATCTGATGGTACAAAGTCTCCTGCCACAGACCTGGGGGACTGCAGAGAGGGAAGGAAGTCAAACCTAGTGTCTCATCCATCCTGCCTTTTGGGAACAGTCGTTGGTGCAAGGTATCCGAAACCTTGCCCAGGCATTGTCTGGAGGATCTAGTAAGCCATAAGAAAGTCATGAACCATATTAACAGCTACACAGTGCATGTGATCATAGTGTAATGGTCAAAACCATTTCCTTGGCTCTGGCTTATTTAATGGCATGCATGTTGCCTTACTTTCAAATGTGTACTTCAGAAAAGAATCACTGTTCAGCTTCACAAACAGAAGGTGCAAGGGGAGGGGGGTCTTATCAATGTATATAAATACCTGAAGGGAGGGTGCAAAGAGGAAGGAGCCAGGCTCTTTTCAGTGGTGCCCAGTGACATGACACGAGACAATGGGCACAAACCGAAACACAGGCGGTTCCCTCTGAACATCAGGAAACACCTTTCCACTGTGAGGGTAACTGAGCACTGGCACAGGTTGCCCAGGGTAGCTACACAGCTTCCATACTTGGAGACATTCAAAAGTCATCTAGACACAGTCCTGGGCATCCTGCTCTAGGTGACCCTGCTTGAGCAAGGGGTTTGGACCAGATGACATCCAGAGGTCCCTTCCAAGACCAAACTGTCTGTGATTCTATGATTTAGTTCCATTAAGGGTGGACAAAAGGAAAAAAAGTCATTTGTGAACCACATACAAAGGCTTAATGGGTCACAAACGTCTTGTGAGCTGCAATTTAGTAAGCCTTGACCTAAGAAAAAAGTGTGTGTGTGCATATGTGTGTTAATCCAAATAAATCTCCAGACAAAATAGTATGCAACTGAAAATTAATCCCAGAAAAAAGAAAAAAAAAGAAAAAAAAGAAGACTCAAACTCCCATGACATTTACAAAACTCCAGAGTTTTAAACAAGACGTACACCCCATGAATAGTCAACCAGATGAAAGAATCCAGATGAAATGTATTGCATAGGACACTTTCCATCTGTTCCACACATAGTTGCTGAGTTATGTACAAAAAGAAAAAGTTAAAAAGCATTTCTCCTGCCTGTTTTCACATCAGCGAAGATAAGGAGAGAATGATAAGAAATCAAGTGTATGCAAAGGAAAAAACATGAAAGCATCCACACTGGGGGAGAAAAGGTTTAAAAATTACTGCAGGAAAGTTTTCAGCTAACTTCAAAAGAAACAATCCATAAAATTCAGATTGTATTTGGCTTAGGGGATTTATCTTGCTACAGACTGATCTCTCAGTTCCATTGTTAATAATTGTTTATATTAACATAGCTAATTAACACCAAAATCCTACTATGCTAGATCCTAGAATACACAGGACAGAAAAAGATCCTTTCACATTGTAACAATCAATCTTTGTCGTTCACAACTACTAGAGCACGTAAAGAAGAGTAGATTCCTTATTAAGGAAGAACCAAAATTATTTCAACAACTAAATCTCTTGCTCCCTCTTCCCCCTCCCCCCCAACATATTGCTTTTAGAAAGACTTCTGCAGTTACTGTGGATCTCTTTCCTATTATTTTACAGAACTATTTAAGATCTTATTCATCACTCTGATTGTTCATGAACTTGTGTGCAGGGATCATTCAAAGGAAAAATGTTATTGCATGAAGTTCTAAATTTTGTTCAAAAATCATTAATTGATGCATTCGTAGCTGATGCAATTTAGAAGCTCTTTCCCTTCACATACCTCCTTCAGTACTCCAGCCCTTGAGTGCTTTACCAACACTATCAAGAGGGTGAGATTTCTTTGCCAGCCCAGAATTCAGATCTTTTCTGTAGGTAGACAGACTTTATCTGGTGTTCAGAAAGACAGCACTTCTACTTGTCTTTGCAATAGATTTACAGCTTTTCTATCTGTTTCCTGCCAAGAACCTGACAGAAAGCATTTATTGGCAAAGTCTGCAATTCATACAATAGCCCTTGCACAGCTCTGCCTCTCGTGCTGTTGTTGGCCATGCTACAAGACCCCTTTTCCTCCAAAGTTATTTTTCTGCATAATGAAGTTTTGGTGGGTCACATGGGTTTAAAACCATGGCATCAGTAAGATGATGATATTTCATTGCAATAGTCATATCAACCGTAAATGCACAGTACCTAGTTTCACAGTAGTAAAGAACCAAAACTACTTTTAGTTTCATTAAGTATTACCACTGGGAAAATAATACCATACTTTGCTTATTTAGGTATTCCACTGGCAATACCTGGAGTACTAGCAACTCCCAGGAGTGGATATGGAGCCTTTGCCCCTGGGACCCTGATTCACTTTCTGGGAGTTTCTATACAGACAGCATCTTTGTTATTAAGCTATATCACTTTGGCTTGGCAACATGGAGAAGTTAGTGAGTGCTGTGAATTAGGGAGGGTGTGAATTATGAGTTCCTTTGTGCCACCTCCTTATCTGCTCATCACAAAGGCTAACCTTATGCTTGGGAGTATAGTCTTTTACCACTTCTAATAGGGAGTGAAAGACAGAAGCAGAGGCATCTCTGCTATACCTGTGTCAGTCTCCTGCTCTGAATCAATTTCTAAATGAACTTATCTTTTTTCTGCTGGTTGTAGAGGAAGTCTGGGCCCCATGAGTTTACCCCTTAAAGCACGTACAATCAATTCCTAACTAAATGTGGAAGAATTTGTCTCACAGGCAGTGGTAAGAGGCAGAGCAGGTGAGAGGGAAAGGTTTCCCATCACTTGAAGTGGAAGATAGTCTCCCTAGACTCTCTTACAGTTGCTGTGAGAGGAGAGAGAGGCTTCTCTGGAGTGGAGATCACAGCACATGTCTAACTTCCATGCCCTGAATCTCCCTTTGCAGGGGACTCTCCCTTGGTGGTGCAGAAGCCTGGGGACACCTGGAGCTAGGCGAGATGGATAGTTATGCTGAGGATGCCCTCACCTGGAACCAGTGCAGAGAAAATCACACACCGTAAATTCACACTGTAATTTATTGTGCACCAGCTTTCCACACAGACAAGTCATTCATGGCAGAAAAGGAAACTGTGGACGTGGGGTTTTTGTAGGCAAAGCTGTAATGTTAAACCCAATTTTTATACAACACCCTTCATCCATTGATTTCAAGGAATTTACAAAAACAGATGAGCACAAGTACTGTTTTATAAACTGAGACCACAAGTGATACAAGCACTAGTCATTCAGAAATTCTGTCAGAGACCTGGGACAACCCCCATATCTCTGGGTTTCCAGTCGGGATTTATTGTCATTATTCAGATGACTCATTGTAACAAGGAAAATTAAGCAACACTGCAGTGTTCACTCCTTTAGAGGAAATTACATTCCAAGTATAACTAGTGATGGAGTATGCTCTATGTAACTAATATCGGCCATATGAAAACTCAGAGGAGATTCTGATATATGATGAATTCCTTTGCCTACATTTTTATACTGCATTCCTGGTATCTGAGAGCAGTAATCCCCAATAAGGGTTCAGGATTGGCAAGATCGTACAGATTGATGGAACAAAGTCTTGAAATACTAACAATAGATGACAATTTGCACAAGAGGATCTTTTAAAGTCAACTAAATTCAAATTAGATCATGAAATCAAAACAATGTGAATTCAAAACCAGAACATTTTTATATATGCATGTGCAAAACTATGGCTCAGTTTGTTGCTGCAGTAGGCAATTTACAGTAAAGTAAAATTTTCCTTTCAGTATCAGACATGCAGATAACAAAATAATGCCTTACTTTATACCCACTGAAACTTTGTGCAAGAATTCAGTAGCATATGGAGTTACTATAGTACAGAAGCTGAAGACCTAAATAGGCAAGGAGGAGAGAACAGTACAGCTATAAAACCTTTCTTTCCATCAGTTGCTTGTCAGTGTTATGCTGCTGTAACAATGACCAATGATGGCTTTGAAACTTTCACACACTGCTCTTATAATGTGCTACACTAAATCACAATGTAAGAACTGAAGAACTGCAGAGAAGGTACAACGTGATAGCACTGATACCGCATATAAACTTCTGAAATAGCACATAACTCTCCTCTTCTCAGCGCGCTGAAATAAAGTTGTCAGGAGTCTGAACAGGGTGAATCCTTGCCCCCCAGGAGGACAGAGTGCAACCACACGCTGTCACCAGCATCTGCATGTTTTGCTGCTAGAAAGTTAATGTCACAAAATCCTGAAGTTCTGTGCAGACTGGAAAGTTTCCTGAACCGTTCAGCTTTCTTGTCTTCCTACCCCTTCCCCGGCTGCATGTACGGATATGCAAATGGAATTCCAAGTTACTCAGGTGGTCTACCCAAGGCAGGACAACTCCAGAAATTGGCTGACAGCTCTGAGCATTTTCTTTTATCTGCTGTTAGCCTCCAGCACTGTACTGAGGCAGGGATTTGTGAGAAGCTCCCACCTCCTGCGCTTCTTAGTATATTGAATGATAACCACTGAACTTGAGAACTGAACCCAGCGCAACTGCCACGGTAAAGACGGGTCTGCTGGTGTAGGTACAAGGTCTCCGTCTCCCTCGCATACGCTCCTCAGTGTAGCTCGTGGCCTTCTGCACAGGAAGCAACACCAGGTCCAGTCATCGAGCTCTACATGGATTATAGGCGCTACGTACCTGTCCACTATATCCAAGAACCTGTCCCTGTCTCCTAAACTTCTGACCTTTGGACAGCTACGGGCCTTCATGCAGTAAGAGCTACTGTTGCAGGAACACCCTCTGTAGGAAAGGACCATTTAAATTAGCTTAGAGATAAAAAGGAGAAAACCTTGGTATGAATGTGAACTGTTGAGCTCTCACTGCAACCTGTACCTGACTGCTGGGGAGGTTGGAGGTGCCTCTGGAGCTGGGAGACCTGGACTACTCTGCTGTGAAGAGGGGTGCTTCTAGCATCTCCCTACTTTAAAATCTCAGTAAATACCAATGGCTGTACAAGGCCCTTGTCACAAAACACAGCTAAAGTACATTCTTCAGGTCAATACTGGCTTGAACTAAGTGGCTTCAGCTTCACAGAGGCATCTCCTTGCTTACTGTAGTTCAATATGACCAACGGGTCCCATAAGACCTAAACAACTAGCCACACGTTTTCTGAATACTTTAGTATTTTATGGCACTTTATAAGCACAATGTATTACTGTGTGAAAGTAACAGTGCAAAACAGCAAGATATCATAAAAAATTCGGAGACAACTGCAATATTCAATATTCTTCTCAGGTTTTTTTCCACGTTACAGTACATCACCAGTATCCGAATCACAAAGCTGCACTCCTCTTATCCACCAGTACTTGATAAAGGATAGTTAATTCCCACTTATGCTTGCTACTTTTCCACTAAGCCAAAAGAAAATTTTCACCAGTGACCCTGACATATCCCCAACCACAGTCCTGTATACTTTTCTGCTCATTTTTCCATGGTGAGCACAGCTGTCAGAGCTTGGAAGCACACTAGCTCCATCTGCTGAAACTGTTTCTGCAGAGCTTTACCAAAATACCGCTGTTAGATAAGATTTATTTGCATCAGCCAGTTGATATTGAGAGATGAGTACTGAAAGCAGATAAGATTGCAATGAAAGTCCCTTTGTCAAAGCTGATTCAATAAAAACATATATATTAACAATGTTGTTTCAAAGTCTGCTTTGTACAAATGTGTTGTCCTTCACAGTAAGAATAAACAGCTTCATTACAAAAACTAATCACAAGTCATTCTAAGTATTTCCTATTTTTTGCTGACCTCCATTTATTTTAACACTCCTTTCATTACTGTGCTTTTTTTTTTTACCAGATTTAAAAGATTTTCGTCACAAAAATAACCTTTACGTTCTGACAGCTCTAAAGCTAAGAGGATCATGTAGGGGCAGTTAAGAAATGCTGAATTAAACTTTTAATTCAGAAGATTATGTCTTTTCTGTGTAAAATAGTTTTTTTGTCAAAATGAATGTTTTCTTGTTACTCATGAAAAATTTGTAAATCAATCATCAAGAAAAAGTAACTGACAATTTTCACCTCCTACCCCCACCAAACAAAATGAGCCGAAGTACTGTCAGGATGGGACTTTTACATAAAAATCACTGAAACTTGTATTTTACAGCTTCCATCAAGAAGATTTGGGGGGGGGGGGGGGAACCAACAAACAAACAAAAAAACAGCAAAGAAAATAAAGAAAAATGCAAAGTAAACACAAGAGATGAGAGAATTCCTTCTTAGGACACCCCAGGTTGGCATGTAGCCACTAACTCTTCTAACACTGAATCCAGTTCAGGACTTAGAACACCATAGACAGGGCAAGTTTTTTTCTGACTGATAAGTCCTGACAGTTTGCAGACATGTTAAACGATGATTGTTCATCCACTATTAAACTTTAAGAGGCCAGACAGAAAAAGAGACTAGATTAAATCCTAAAGTAAGGCTTCTAAGTGCCTCTAAATCATAGCATGAATCAACTGGAAGATGCCTCGGTCAGGTGAAACAAAACAAGTATATTAACGTATTGTTTTTACATGCAATTGTTAATGAAACAAACTTTGTGCTAGTCTTTCTATGGAATTTAACTTTAACAGAAGGCTGCAAGATCCATTTCAGGTGTGGGAAACTGTGCAGTTGTCCAGACCAGGTTGTTACTGGATGGCACAAATCAGTCCTGGTCCCTGCTGTGGGTGTCCTCTACCCAAGTCTCATCTGACTGCTGCCCTCAAGGGCAGCAAAAAAGATCAAAAGAGGTGTGGACCCACAGGGAAAAAAAAAAAGGGGGGGGGGGGGCAACAACCACAAAGGCAAAGAAAACAGCATGAGCACAAAAACTGAGTAACAAAGTTTTGTACTATTTCTGAGCAGTACACTCTTAACAACAGACTCTTCTGATGCAGGTTCCCAAAGCTTTACCCTTGCTAAGGGTACGTGAAGTGCTTTGTTCCAGCATCATCCACTAGTATATCTGTGGACTCACAGAGGCTATTAATATTAAACAGACCCTGCATGTAGCTTATTGGCTTATTAGTTCCTGCTGTACTTGCTCAGGCTTCTAATTATCAACATCCCTACTTGGTGTCTTCTCTGTTAGCTGTGAGGGTTGTGTCTCACAAAGACTGATGAGGAACTTTTTCCTGTGCTTGATCTTCTCAACCAAGAGTTAAGTATCAGTTTGTAAGACAAGAAAAGAATTTTTTTTTTCTTTTTTGAAGTGTATTCTAGTGAAATGTTTGCTCTTCTGTAAAGACAAAGTCTAGAAAAAAAAACTTTTTATGGATACTGACTTCACCATCTCTGGGAATACATGTATACTTGTCACACCCTAGCTGTTAATCTGGTGGAAAATCTAGGGCATTCAATTACACAGTTACTTAGCATATTTTACTTAGCCATTGTGCTAATTCTAATACCAAGAAAGCTGCATCTGAGGTTGTGGTGAAGCTTCTCAGTAACCTCTGGGTGTTTCCTTTCATGAATATCTCCTATTTAAGATAGAACATGATTCCACACAGCAGGAGAGACAGCCTCTCCAGAAAACACAATACAGGTCCCTTGGGCTGCAGTGGAGGTAAGGGGACAGGAAGAAAAAGGAAATGAAAAGGATAAAAAAAAAATTATCAGGCATAAAAAAGAACACAGTATAGTAAATACTTTAAATATTCCTTCTACAACTGGAGTTTTTAAGATTCACATAGGAAATCCAAAGGCTGCCCCATTCTTCCATGATTGCAAAGGTAATAACGATCCCACAACATTACCAAAGGGTCTGATTTCACCCCAGAAATGGGTTCTAAGCTTTAAGGAATTGCAAAGGCACAATGAACTTACCTTGCCATAGTCCACAGACTGCAAAGGCTACATTCATCCCACAGCACCACAGACCAGCAGAACAGCAAGCTGGCTGAGGGGTGAGAAAGCAGTTTTATTCCTGTACCACTCATGGGAAGATACATGTGGATTTAGCAGCTCTCAGCAACACAGCCCTTCTCCTGGGGGAATGACCTTTCTTTGTCAAATTGTGAGTAGGTACTGAATGAGTTAAATCAGCATTTAGGCTTGGCACTATCCCAACTGGGAAGTAACTGGTTGCAGCTGAATACATTTAAGCTGAAAACCTTTTTTAAATAAAAGGGAGGGAGGGAAGGAATGAATTAATTAATTAATTAGAGCATTAGGTAGGTTCTATTAAGGCAGAGGATTGATTTATTTTGGTTTTACCTCTGCTTGTTTTCAATAGTGTTCAAGCTATATGTAGGTTTCCAGGCTGTAACTGGTTTGTTTGGTCTGCTTATTTAAGCAGAACAAGCTTTTAGTCAAGTAAAAATAAACCTGTCCAAGCAGTGTGGTCTAGCTGTTCATTTTGTGTTTTACCTTGAGCTTTCTTTTATGTTTATTTATTGTGCACACTTATACCTTAGGCCTTGTCAGGCATTTGTGTGGCTTTTATGTTCTTGATGATTTTTGTACAATCGGTAGAATTTCTGCAGTAATAATAACTAAAGACGTAGCTTTTTAAGGAAGGGCAGGAAAGATCTAGTCAGTCTGCTTCTGTCTCCCCAAACTGATTAAAATTATGACTGAGATAAAAAAGTAAAAGTTCTTCAGGAAACAAAATGATGACCCTTTTCCTAGAATGTTGTTAAAATCCCATTAAAAATGGGTCTGTTTTAAGAATTACATTTCCAAGATGGAGGAAAGTCTTCTTTAGAAGACTACTTGGTTCAACATTGAAGTCAAGGCAGCGGTTTGGAAGGGTTGGGAAATCAGTATGTGGCAAATACATGTGGAAGGGAGGAAATAAACATGGAATCAATATAGCTTATGAGCAATCAATTTGCTGTGACTGAATAACCAAAGCTAAAGATCTCGATTAAAAAAGTCTATCTTTATCCCAAAGAGAACTGAGGTTTATTAAAAGAAATTTAGAATTATGCTAAGAATGAAAAAAAAGAGTACTAGAAACCTAAGAAAAAGACAGCACAGCCAGTCAGGATGTGGGAAGTGCAAACATATTCACAAATAATCTGGTTTTGTTTCTTTAATGTTTCTATTTTTTTCCCATGATAGTATTTTATGCTTCTACCCCAAGCATCATAGAGTGCTTTCATCCACTAACAATCAGCAAAAGTGTTAAAATATTTTTCCAAAGTGAATGGAATAGGTAAGTAAAACTATGGGGAGCACAGGGACAGTGACAAAAAAGCTGAATAGATTAGCAAGATGAGCAAATTAGATTAGTATTTGTGTGAACACTCCAATAAAACATCTAAGCAAGGTTTTACTGCTAGAAACCAAGTGCAGGCTTCAAAGGAATAAAGGACCTGGTATCTCGTTCCTAATAAAAAAACAACTCCACATAAACTCCCATATCATGCAGCACTAAAAAGGGCTGGCAGTCATGTGATACTTAAATTAGTAATAGGTGTATGAGAAAAGAAATTAATTTATTTTTAGCTATGCCAAGACTGACACTAATATTATGAAACTGTGTACACTTTAAGTGTCTGCATAGTAAAAAGGTATCTAGGAAATCTCTAAATGAAAGCCACGTAAACAATTTAAAGGCTGGAGAAATTGCCTTGCAGTGAGAGTTTGAGAGCCCAATCTGTTCAGCCCAAAAACAGGGGCTTGAGAGGTGGCTTGATTACTGCTTGCAAGTGCCTTCACAGCAATAAATTATGTATTAAGGGGATATTTAATATAGTAGAGTCATAATAAGAACATATGGACAGAAAGTAATGCCAGACATTTCTGGCATGACATTTTTCCAGCAATGCCGATGATTAATCATTATAGGGAAATCCTAAGGGAAATGGTGAATTTGTAATTGTTTCATGTCTTTGTATCAAGATTAAATGTCTCTCCTGGAGATATACATTTGTTAAATGCAACCTGTTTGGTGTTAACTAGGTGAAAGAAAATTATTCAAGATCCCATAATGTCTATAAATCCTGCAGATCTATACACCAGGGCAAGACCTGTGCAATGTCTCTCGGGCACAAAGAAGAGTTCTTTATGCATTGCAAAAGTAACTGTTTTCTTCCCTGAACCTATTAACCTACGTGAAAGGATGTATATGGTTATATTCATGCTTCTTTGGGGATGTCCAAGAACACCTGGCAATGCTAACAATTCACATAAGTACCAATGTTACATTTCGTATTAGAGCGAAGTCCCCTCTTCCATTTGTGAGTCTCCAACTCTCACTGCTTATCATACCAGAACTGTTTGGAGTTTTAGTAAGCCTTGAACCTCAACAGATGGTGATAGATCATAAAAAATAAAATGCCTTCTTTCCTGGCTACATGAATTTTACAGAGAGTTAGCAACTGTCCCTTATAACTTTCATTTTTATGTGTATGCATTTCTTCTATTTCACAGTGGAGCCTTGCTCTAGGGTTGCTGCAAAGCCCAGGAACCATTCTGCTCCCTTGAGACGTCTGGATTCTGCAGATGAAGAAGTTGGTGCTACTCATGTGCATTTTCAAGTCATCCAGAGCTCCACTGGAAACTCTTGATGTTGACTGTGTGTTGGTAATCAGTCTGCAAATCCTGATCTTCACATCTTGTTACCATAGAATAAGGGTTATTAAATTCATTTCCAGCATGGATCCTGGATGCTGTGTTAAGGGACAGCATTCTCTAAAACACTCCAGTCACTTGAACGGGAAGTATCTTCGCAGTATCTTTGGCAATGAACAAGGCTTACATAGAAAAGAAATGCTGATGGCTGGACTAAATATGATGTAGCTGATACAAACGAGAACCATCACCTTCCTTCAGACCACCATTGGCAAGAAATTCAACTACACAGCTTGTCTTAGAGAAAGGTAAGAGAAAACTGGGAGACCGTTTTTTTGACAATAAGAGGAAGAATCTAAATCTGTACTGTCAGATTCATTCTTTAATAGATGCAGTGTTCAACGCATTTGTCTCCATGTGAAAGAGGTAAAGTACACAGACCGGCTTGTGTGGGGCAGAGCACCTCTGTCTGGTGTCTTCCCTGAACTCTTTAAAGAATTGAAAGAATGCTGTGCATGTGGAGTTGGCTGTAGTACAGCTGATCTTCGTAGATATAAGGGGAATAGAAGAATTCAGGGAAGACAAGTAAGCAGAATCACCCAGATGAGAGGTCTAAGGTCCTGAAAAGGGTGATCATACTGCTGTACAGCTAAAGAAACTGTGTTTTGGAAATGACTTGGGGGGGAGGTGGTTGAGTGAGTCAGATATAAAGCCATGTGCTGCCCAGCAAAAGGGATGAAAAATCCCAAGTGTGTCATTTTGAAAGGAAAGCATTAGAGTGCACTGAAGATGTAAGACATTGTGAATATACAGAATAGCCTCTTTTTAAAGCCTTGCTAGTATAAAGTTCTGGTGCTCTGGTTCAGTTAACTAAAAAAGACAACTTTTTAATTTTCCTTCCATGCACAAAACAAGAAAGTAGCTGCCCCAGGGAAAACCAGTGCATTCCTAGTTCTGCTTGCTGCAAGCAAAGCTTAGTTGGTTAATTGGGCTTCCGAGGATGCGAAACATACTAGCGGGAAATTACACTATGACAATCACGTTGCAGGAACACAGCCAGCCCTGCAACATCTGTCTTTTCCCAAATTTTGCCGAAGCCAATTAAATTCCCTCATAACCAGCTGGTCCCAATGTGACCACACACTGACTCAGTCAGTGCAAGCTGAGCTTTCCACACTGGGGCAAGGCAGCTTTCATTTCCACCTCTCTTGCACAACTTGTGCATGGCAGCCTCAGTCTTGGTCCCAAGGGCTTCCTTCACCAAAATGCCATTACCTTCAGGGTAAGGCCAAAGCCATCCTCAAAATGTCTTTGGTCTTCATTTGTGTTTTACTGTGTGATCCAGATAACCTCATGTACACAGCCAAAAATACCTGGTTCTTCCTGTGTTGCAGTTATGGTTGTCATACTGGTGTCAGTGTCCCCCAGTAAATGCGAGGCTTTCCCAGTGCTCAGAGCCTGCAAAGCCTTATTTTTTAAAGCAGTCCCTGGCATACAAACCCTCCTACTCACAAAAGCAAGGGCTGGACCGACTGATCAGCCCCAGCCCGACCGACACGTTTCACTTAGGGTGCCTTTCTAAGATCTCTTTGTAGATTTCTGCTGGCTAAGGTCACTTGCCCTTTGGCTTATTGTCTTTTCAAAGGCATGTAAAAATCATTTGCAAAGGTGCTGCCTGTCATTTTATTTCCTAGCAGACAGAGTTATTGAGAGCAGAGGGCAAAATAATATGGTATCATTGTTCTGTTGTCTTTCTGCTCATGTGTATCAATCAATTAAGATCACACAGTAAAGGAAGTTTTATAGTACCGTAATTTTCATGAAAGTCATAGTCATACATTGATGAGGCTGTTGACAGAAATATAAGTGAATTATAGTCTGGCAAGGGATGAAGCTATTAAAGGCAAAATGTCCTCCAAGTCATCCCTAAGGATCAGCAGGTTTTATACCCAACAGCTCTCCTTTACTTAATGGTGTTTCAGTGGGAATTACAGGAGCCCAAGATGCCATACAATACTTTTTATCTCAGATTTGAAGTGCTGTGCCTAGTCAGTGTGGGGTTAGGGGATGGAGGAAGGAAAGAAAAGGAACATGAGAAACAACATTGTTTTGAAATTAGGAACTGAAAGCTTTTTGCCTCTCTATAACCCAGCCTAAAATCTTTATATACCCCCAAGATGAGTAATTACTATTAAAACATTTATTTGATATGAATTTATCATCATTGCCAAATGAAAACTGTAGTAGCAGGATTTGGTTTTACAGGAGAAAATATAAATTACTGTAAATTCTTTTTTATTCCATACAAGCACACTTTATTTTACCTTTTCATCCACTGTTCATAACATCATCAGTGATCAATACATTTTCATGCTTTCTCTGTATGACAAGAATGATTTTTCATATAGAAACAGTTCTACCTTGATAACTTCCTACATGAACTTATCGACAGCTTTATAATTTGCCATCTCTTGCCAGAGTGCAGAAATGCCCTGTAAAGATAATTTTTTAGTTTGGTTCTGTTTCAGAGCCAAGTCTGAAGGGAAAATAATCTCTGTCTTACTAAATCACGATCAGTCTTGCTTATTGAACTCTGGGAGGTGCTGGAAGACCTCAGAAAAATGATAAGCTCATATAAAAATCATGTTGTTTGTAAACACGCTTGTTATTTATTGCATTTTCCTCAATAAACATATTTCACAGAAAGCAGAAAGGATGATTCAGTGTCCTGAAAAGCATGCACTCTAAATACTAGCATGATGAATAGTCAGTGATGCATATCAAGGCATGAAAGGGAAGGCTTAAAGAGGCCCATATGGTTGCTCATGGTGTAAACATTATTGTTTATATATGTGACTATACATATAGATGCTATATCGATAGTATATGCTATATATATATACATATTTGTGTATAATTAACACGCCCATGACCTACTTAAAATACTCTGAGGCATGGTTTCATTTTGGAAGAGATTTTCCACATATATTTACAGTTGTCCAAACACTATGGATCCACTCTTATGTTTTCAAACCTGTTTATATCATCCAAATAATCACGAGCATTTTAAAAATGTGGTTTAATGTATTTTTGCTAGCTTAAATGCCATAGTATTTGCATGGGTCAGACAACACCACAGCAACTATCTATTTTTGTTCCTCTGGGTTGGAAAACACTGACTTGCTGAAGAAGACTATTTCTTTGAAGAAGATTCTTTTAAGCTATGATTTGGAGACATTAGAGCAAAATAAGTGGCTCCCTTTTGTGTTAGTTCGCTATTTGTCCCTTTAATCTCTGCCTGGGGTGCCCCTCTGTAACCGCTTGTGAATGAAGGCCCTCAGCTTCTGCTGATGCTCACCAGACATCTCCTTGTCCACCAGTAGTGTGGTTTGGATTGTCTCTGTGCAATGTATTTCCTATGAAAAAAAGCAACCCTTTTCCACAGGCAACTAATTATTCTTGTGACAACATAAACCCACTGTTCCAGAGCTGGAGGCTTTGTCCTTCGCTTTTAACCTTACACTATCCTGAAGATTTCAGGAACTATAGTGATTCTGTTTCTTATTCAAACAGAAATTGTTTCTCTGATATTACTGTGTCTCTTTCTTACAATTCATTTTTGATCAAAGCAACACACGCTTTCTGAGCAACAGAATAGGGAAACAGGGAATTGTGCTGCCAGCAGAGAAAACAGCAGGCAAGTAAACAGATCCTTCCCTCTTACATCGCGGTACACAGCGTTAGCTGTGAGCCCTGAAGAAGCAAGAGCAGCTCTGGGAAAAGCAGTGAGACTTATGCCATCGTGATAAAAGAGGGCTTGAGGCTGAGCTTGCAGAGCTGCATTCCCTGGGACAGAAACAACTGGGACTGCTGAAAACACTCCCAACCAACCAGCAATTTCAGACAGCTTCTTGGGTTTCTTTTGTTCTTGTGCACTTTTTTATTATCAGAAAAGGCAACAATATGACGAAAGTGTATTTTAACACTGTGTAATGCCATGTCCATGGTATCACTAGCTGTCTCAGTGTGACTACAAATTTTGCCCAACACGTGAACAATATGGTCATTAAGGAGCTTCCTAAGTGTTTTGAATTACTTCTGGTATCTTGTAAAACTGCTGACAACAAAATGCTTTCGGGACAGAAGTTCACTGATAATATATAGCATAACCCACATGGACTTCTACCTATTCTGCTGGGTTCTTATTTACAACAGTGTTAGGAAGAGCATTTTCCTCTGCTGTGCTCCAGACGCTGTTTCCATCATTTTCATCAAAGTTGTGATATCACTGTTTTCTAGTATATTGTTGGCAATATTTCTTCTAATCCCTGCAGTTCATTGTCAATATTACACACAGTGTATTTCATACTTCCAGAAATTGTGACGTGAAAGTTCAGAGCACAAACCATACGTAGCGGGTTTTGACTGTAACTCCACCTACACATGAGTGCATGCTTTCTCAGTGAGGAACACCAAGCACGCGGCACTCGTAAGGAACGGTGCAGATCTAACAGAGGCATTAGGCTCCATCCTGCCAAAGGTAGGTTCTTTCCTGTCTTCTGTCCACCTTAACCATGATTCAGCACAGCGGTAAGAAAGCAAAGCACTTCAGCTCTCTTACGCCCTCACTTTGGACCTCTTCTGGGAGGTGCTTCAAGAGGTCCTCCAAGAGGTGCTCGAGCTAAAGGCACTCAGCAGCTCTGCCGGTAGGGCTGGTTTTGTCAAACGAGGCTGAAAAAGTGAGAAGGAAATAGCAGCCCCAGCTTTGGGCGTTTGGAGTTTCTTAGGTATTTTCTTTATTTCTCACTTTCTTCAAGCCTGTTAACTTACGCGGTATATTACAAATTGTCGTGGTTTAACCCCAGCCAGCAACTAAGCACCACGCAGCCACTCACTTCCCCCCACCCACCCACCCACCCAGTGGGATGGGGGAGAAAATCAGAAAAAGAAGTAAAACTCGTGGGTTGAGATAAGAACGATTTAATAGAACAGAAAAGAAGAAACTAATAATGATAATGATAAAACTAATAAAATGACAACAGCAATAATGAAGGGATTGAAATGTACAAATGATGCGCAGTGCAATTGCTCACCACTTGCCAACCGACACCCAGCCAGTCCCCAAGCGGCGATTCCCCGCCCCCACTTCCCAGTTCCTAAACTAGATGTGACATCACATGGTATGGAATACACCGTTGGCCAGTTTGGGTCAGGTGCCCTGGCTGTGTCCTGTGCCAACTTCTTGTGCCCTGGCTGGGCATGAGAAGCTGAAAAATCCTTGACTTTAGTCTAAACACTGCTGAGCAACAACTGAAAACATCAGTGTGTTATCAACATTCTTCTGATACTGAACTCAAAACATAGCACCGTACCAGCTACTAGGAAGACAGTTAACTCTATCCCAGCTGAAACCAGGACACAAATGAACATTCTAATTACAAAATGAAATCTGATCTTTTGGAATTAGTGGCAGAATATATACCCTTTCCTGTTTCCTGTGAGCAGCCAATATCTTGTATTGCCCTACTAGTAAAATCCTATCTATTTGTTTGTTATTATTCCTCAGTTAAAAATGGGAAGAAGCAGACTTTACTTTGAAAACCTGGTTCTTTCACAATTTTTCAAGGATTTAGCAATAGACAAATTATTTATCTTCATTCCCTCACTGATACCATCTTATCTCTGAGGATGGAGAACTAGCCAATCCCTAGTATACGCTAAAACGGTCTTGTTGACTTCCAGGTCTATAATAAATGTGTGCCAAAGTTGTTAAGGTACCTTCCAAACTGAGATCAGCATCAGCATTTTTTTTTTGAGAGTCAATATTTTTTTCACCTTCCACAGAGATCATGAGTTGCTGAGGTAATGGTTCCAATGTGTGTCATATTGCAGAGGTTACATAGTTCCCTTGTGTCAAATTTCAGATTGATATACTGGGTAACATAATAGGGCAAGGCCTGTTC
This sequence comes from Buteo buteo, assembly GCF_964188355.1. Classification (NCBI taxonomy): domain Eukaryota; kingdom Metazoa; phylum Chordata; class Aves; order Accipitriformes; family Accipitridae; genus Buteo; species Buteo buteo. The sequence continues at coordinate 27,558,609 of NC_134171.1, read as the reverse complement.
TCACTGCAGATACTATGGCCACGTGTGACATTAGGTGTGAAAGATCTAAGCAGAAAGTATTTTCTTCCAAGTAGATGGATTTAGGGCCAAGTGATGCTAAGGAATATTTGTGCAGCTTTGGCATCTGAGCTATTGCACTGGGTCACCAGGCACCCTCACAAAGGGGATTTCTTCCACCACTTCATTAAAATTCAGCCAACTCATCTAACTGATCTCTTGTGATATATGATATGCACTTAAGTCATGAGCTTAGAGCAGCTTAATTTAGATTGAGTAAACCCCTGGAGTAAGAGAGGTACATTAACAACGAGCATCTATTTTTCAGCAGGAACTTCAAATCCAAAGGAAATCAACAACTTTTCTGAAACAGGAGTGGTTTTGCTGCTTGTTCAGTCCTGCTCATCATACTTCTCGTTTACAACAATCTCCATCTTACTTAGATCATTCATATTGATACATCATTAAGCAAGGTTAGAGAGAAGCAATGACAACTCTTGACTGATCTTCATTTCTCAAAGGTATCTCTACTTTCCCTAGAATTAAATAATACTTCTGCCCCTCTGTTTCTAATACCAATTACTTTAGGATTGCTCTAAAAATCCTTCAACATCCCTTTTGCTGTGCCACAATTTCTGTTCCATTCAGTCAGGAAGACATCTCCTCTTTGCATGATTACTACAGGCAGTCTGTCATTTTCCAGAAATATTTTTCAGTATTCCATGACCTTTCCCAATGAAATAAAAATAGAACAACAAATTACTACCTCCAGATCAAATAACTTTGAACACATCTAGGCAACATTTCTGCCCACTTTCTGTCTTATCTACAGCTCTTACTGTGTACAAGTCTCAAATACTTTCTTTTTTTAAAGAAACCAGTGCTGCCAAAAATCTATCCTAAAAATGCATTTACGAGTTCAATTGCTGTAGAGGATCTCCTTCAGTAATACAAAGAATAGTTTGCAGCAGAAGGTACAGTGCTAAAAATCCTAAACTTGCTAGAAACTCCATAAAAGGCCACATGGCATAAGTAAAAGAAACTACAGTATTATGTATCATTATTTTTTCCTGTTACAGTTCTCACAGTCTCACTGTCTAATCTGGTTTGCCTAACAGACTACTTCTTGGTTAGGGCTATTCTGCTTTGTCCTTTTGCTTCTCAGAAATAAAATTTATGCATAAATTATGTTATATTAAGAAGAAAGGACATGGCTTTTGTGTAGCTATTACGAATTTGTTTGTACAGGATGGTGATTTTTTCCAATATCATAAAAAAAAATTAAAAAACAGGAACATAATAATTTCACAGCAAGGACATTCACAGTTAATGCTAGAATGCAAGTCAACTCATTGTTTCTTAATTACAGGCAACTTAAGACCACAGTGTCATCAGAGAACTGACTTCTTTAGTGAAGTTACACATCAGCATTACTTAAATACCATTTTTGGGATTGCTTTTAGTTTCAATGTGCATTTAATATGATCATTGACTTCGGACTGAGACAGCAATTTCCATTTGTTATAAGGCTCTGATAGATTTAATCAGGTTAATTTTCTCTGCTATTAAAAAAAATCAATTAATTCTAAAAGAAAGAAAAAATCCCTCCTCAGTTACACTAGGAGACTGTGATTCCAGTAATGTTCTGTGCCAAAATACTTTTTCACTATTCAAATGATTAGGAATTTAACTGTTACATAATATAACTTCTATAAAGGATGCACAAATTTTGCTTATTTAATCATCTTAGCTGGATTACTGACACAGTAGAAATTAGACATGAATCAAGGATACCTAAAAGGTATCTTGGTCAAGAAGCCAAGGGATAAGATTTAACTTTCATCATGTACTTCAGAGGGACACTGTTCAGCATAGCAATATGAGCAGTTGCCTTCCAGAACACAAAAATGTCCAGCAAACAACAAATTAGATCTCAAAATTTCATGTAATTCCCAATCCAAGGAGTAATGAGTCTGTGTGAAGTTACTCTGCCCTGGCTCAGACTAGAAGGGTGGCTGTTTCTTTTTATCCTCTTTCAATAAGGGAAAACCCAGATCTCTGTGAACAATTCAAGGTTCTTTGGTACAAAAGAAAGAAAATGACTGAAGAATTTCCATAACAGAAAGAAAATCTGAGAAGTTAGCAGACACAGTAAAACGTAGCAAGGAGCCTTCCAGGGTTGTAGAGAGGAAGATGTGAGGTCTATGTAGGACACCCTTAGGTTGTGCCTCTGAGAACACACTGAAAGAGAACACAGTTTGCAAACTCCCATTGTCCTTGAGATGAGATAAATATGGGCAAAAGAGAAGAAAAGCGGTGAAGGCTCTGTCCTTTGTGCAGTGACTGAAAGGCTATAAAGCATCCAGCTAAATATATGGGAAATGTTTGAAACAGCATGATTTAGGACAATAATTTATTGGTTCTTTCAAAATTGCTTTGGATATAGCAAAAAAACTAAAATTAAATGACTGATGTGAACATACTCATTTGTGGAGGGATTTTTATTTGTGGTTATTTTAAAGACATCTGACAGATAACTGAATACACAGCTTCTGCTTGTTACGGGCAAGCACTGTTTCCTGTTAAAATTTTACTTAACATGCTAGATTTCACTAATTTAAGTGCTGAATTGGTATAATCTTTCTCGTGTGTAAGAATTGGCATTAAGACATTCACTAGGTGGAGTGTTATTGGAAAGCACTAGAGGTGAGTAAGAGGCTGAACATGCGACCTTGTGAGAAGGATTGTCCTACAATCTCCATGAACGTATATGGTCCAGGATAAATCACCCTGACTGTGCTTGCTGTGTTCAAGCACTGCAAGAATACAAGTTTTCCAGTTTACCTCATTGCTTTTTGAGACAAAAAGAAGCTAAACAATTCAATTGCAATGGAGGATTGGTTGTATCCTGCTCCTCAAGAAAAATCTGTAAAAGACCTTGTGAAGACAAACTCGTAATTTAAAATTCTTAATTCTACTGGACACCAAAACCATCAAGTCGAACGTGGTACTGTTTTTATGACACATATGATATTATATTATCCCTTGTTCCTATCTGTCTGTGTCCATAGCAGGCTATGTGCTACTTCTGTCCCTCTTACCCCTGAGAGATAACTACCTTATCATCCCACCTTTTCCTGTTCCCACACTTTCACCTCCTGATACTGCCTCCACTCCTCAGAAACCAGATACCTCTGGTCTGAGGCATATCTAAATAAACCTGAATCAATTGGTTTCAACTCATATTTAGCTCTGAAATTGGTTGGGCTTTTTTTTCAGACCTAAAGAAGGAGCTGCGTATTGGAAAGCTGCCTCTTTTTACGAGATACAAGTTATATAAAAAATGCAAACTCTCCCTCCAGGCTTTTGTTGCTTATATTTTTAGACCATACAGCAGAACATGTGTTCATTACACTAAGGCTATACTGACAACAAGCATGTGTCGGGCATACGACAAACCATGTCTTAGCGGACAGTCTCCACCCCTGCATGGGGTCACACTTTCAGACCACTGTCAGGACAGAGCTTGCGTCTGATGTTGAGGGCAGCTTTGGAGAGATCCCCAAAAGTCAGGCTAGACATGCTCATAATGTTCTGCCATGTACATCTTTGCCGAAGAGATGATGAGGAGGCACTCAGCCTCTTTCAATAAGTAGATAAGTCATTAAAAATCAGCAGTCCCTGAACAGCTCTTAGCATAGGAGAACAAAAGAATAAGAAATCTGAGGTTTATCCAGCTGCTCTACTGGGATCTGGGGTCTGAAGTAGAGGAATTTTCCCAGAAGCGAAAGGAGTTTTCAAATTCAGGTGTTATTTCTGGGTTATGGTATCTAAAGTTGTTGGAGCAGGAGTCAGAGAACAACATAACTGTTATTTGAATAAAATTAAAGATAGGTATATATATACACACACACACACACACACACACCCCTCTACAGAGGCATGAATACTAGATTACATTCTATACTATATGACCTAAGTTAATAGAATTAATTTATCTGCACTTGCTATGCTATTGATCATTTGGGTATTAGAATAACTTAAACAGTCCACCTTAGGTTTTTTTATTGCACACTGAACTATACTGACAGAGACTTCTCTCTCCAGCATACTAGACATCTGTTAATTACTAAATATAAACACTGCTGCTGGTTAAATGTATATTTTGTATAGATGACAAAGTTCTTCAGCTCAGTTTTTTTCTGAAATAAAGAAGCTGTTACCGAGAAAACATAACTGAAGACAGCCAGTCTCTCATTCTACACAGAATGCTTATAAATTTCCTTTGCCTATAAATGCCTATAAATTTTTAGCTGTGAACAGAAATGTTTGTATCTTATTTGAAATACTTTGTATAAGCTGTAGGTCTTACCAGTAAGAATTTCTAAGCTTTAAATTGATCATATAAAGTAAAATGCTAAAAGTTAATTCAAAACTGTAACAAAAAATCATGGTAATCATGAGTAATATGACAGGTAGTTGTTTATTTTGTGAAACGCAGAAGCATTATCTAAGATCTGATGTGTTTTTCTAGTTATGGCACAGATTTTGGCTGATTCGTGGAGGTACATGAGGATTTGTAGCAATAGGTGCTACATCAAAGACACTCACTGTGTCCTCCCGCAAGCGGGCTGGAGAAGGCATGGTTGTATGTGGGGCATAATGTGATATCCAAAGCCTCTGCTGAAGTGCTGCAGTCTTGCACGATGTCTCATGCAGGACTGAAAGTGCTCATGAAGAATATTAACTGGTCTGGTCCAGTAAAGTCTAGAGCAAGTCATAAGTATTGTGCCAGGAAAGCGTCCTTCTAAACATGGCTTTGGGCCCACCTCTGAGAATATTGCAATAGAAATAAGAATGCCAGATGGCACTGTGAGACTAGCAAATCAAATTGCTGAGGATGATGGGACAAGCATTTCTATTATTTTCTTCAGAAACAAATGAAGGAAAATGGGGCTTTATTATTCCACGCTTTGTTTTTAGCTATGTGGGGTTTTAGCCAATAACTGATGTCACTTGTGATAAATAATACTTCTGTTTTTTCCTAAATCTCCCTTCAGATGAAAGAAAACATTCTGAACAGATTGCACACATATCAAACTCTAGAACAAAAGTGCATGAGAGTAGGAAGGTAAAATGGAGTTAGTTAATAATCTTAATTTGGTTGATTTCATTTAATAGCAAAACACATAAACTATTTCATCCATGAAGGGTGGTTGTTATTTTTCCTTCAATTAGACAAAGTATCCAGCTAATGCATATGTCATCATTAAGGTCTTTCTCTTGCAGTTAAGGTAATAGTGGTCCTTCATGGATAAGACATTTCCCAGTATTTGTTCAATAGAAACAGCACTTTAAAATTCTTATATCCTTGTGTGAAATGACAAAATACTTGCAGCCAGTTCCAACTGCATCTTACAGGAGAAAAAAGTATCACTAAGCACAAATGCTCAAAACTGAAAAAGTTTTCCAAAAACTTGTGACAACCTCTCTTAGTATGAAACATAAATCCTTGCTTCTGCAGACATGATATGATCCTTTTGAGCTGTCATGTAAAAAACACTCAGAATGTAATGACTGCTGAAAATATTAATAGTATTTTAATGTCAGAGAATCAAATGCTGATAAAGATTAAAAAAAAATGTTACCAAAGTTGCTACCACCATGTCACTATTGACATCTATCTCTCATGAACGGTGATGACACGGTGAATATACTGCTCAGTGTTGGGTAGCAAATTTACAACAGGAAGCTCAAATTTTCAATTTACTTTAAAACATATTAGATTTTTAGGCACAATCAGATTTAAAAAGTTAAAACAGACATGTTATAGCTATGTTTAACCATTTAATTATTTCTAGGTATCTAATAACATCAACTGATGAAGGAAAGAAGGAAAGTCAGAAATTGCTAGTTTTTCAGATATAAAGCTTTTGGAAAAACTTTATACTTAAAAAAGGGGGGGAAAAACTTCAAAGAATTTTTTTTAGGGGGGAAGACTTAGTGTATTCCAATTTCTCCCTGATAACATCTACAGGAATCCAGGCATCAGCAAAGATTGTTTTTGTCTGGAGGTTTGGATTAATTTTCTCTCCTTCTGTGCCTCTGAGGCAAGCAGCGATGTTAAAACAGCGATGTTAAATCTGGCTTACCATTCAGAATTGCTGTGCTGATCTTCACTGTTTATGAAACACTTTCAGATTCACAGCCAAGAAGTCCTTTATCAGTTTGTAATTATTACTGTTATTATCAATATGAAATGTCATGTTGGGGAAAAAGTGCTTTGGGGATTTAGTAAAACTCTTGAAAATAAAGCTCACTATGTATCTAAGCCAAAAAAAAAAACCAAAACATATATATATATTGACTACTTTGGCTTTATGCTGTTTCTCTGCAGGTGTACATTGGATGAAGACAGTTCATTCCAGGAGGTTAATAGTCCCACTCAAGCTGGCTGTCAGGAGGAGCGGAGGACACAGGCTGACACCAGCTGAGGATTTAGGAGAGCAGAGTGGAATAAAATACCTCTATTAAGCAGGGCAGATAAACTCTGTGAGGGAAAGAAGATGAAATGAGTGAATCTGGGATCAAATTCTAAAACCAGGTTATGGTATAGCAAGGTATTCTGGACCACAAGTTATAGTACAGCAAAGACAGATGGTAAGAAATCTCCAAGACAGGACAATAGGATTTGTGGCTAGGCCCTGAGGCTATAAATCCTACAATAAGTAGATATACCAAGTTGGCTGAAGGTAAGTGTAAAGGGTAGCATGACATATTTGGCATTATTGAGCATTAGGTACTCTGCAAGAAGTATAGGCTGCAATAGGAAAGACTTATTGCCATCATAGACCTGATAAAGGAGTGGAGGATAAATGCGGAAAAATATTATAAGGTTTTTCGAACTATGTTGCTTATGAAGTATGTCCTGGAAGATCAGATATGGTGGCTATAAAAAGAGGAGAGGATTTTATTGTTAACTTTTCTTTGATACAGGATGTGAATATTTGATCAAGAATGTGAGAAAATGCTGACAGATTTAGGATCATTATGTCTCAAACTGGTAAAAGAATGTGGGATGTGGAAAAAGGCAGCGCAGCACCAGTCATCTCGGTGCACTGTGTGCACTGCCAGCAGCCGTGCAAGAATACGACACCAAATAGCAAGGAGCCCTATTGTGAAAATCTACATCCCGCAGAAAGCATGTTAATGGGTTTCTCTAAAACACTGAGGAAGAGGATTACAGAATAAACTTTGTGATAGGTTTGTCTTAATCTTGCTTTAGTTATTCTTGCTTCTCCTGAGTTCCTAACTGATGGAGGGAATAATAATGATAGTAATATTCTACTTATGTTTAAAAGTACAGTTCTGTTGCTTGATAGTAGTCTAGTAGATTTTATTCTGTGTTTATGATGAAAAGGAAAACTTATCAGCATCAGCTATTACCATCAAGCTGTAATGAGAAGAAGCTTGATTTTCCTATAATACTAAAAGCAATGATTGTAATATCTCAAATATTTGATTAATGATGATGATTGTTTATTATTTTTGTGCTTATATTTAACAAAAAAATGTCAAGTTTTTACTGAGTCCTTTGATTTTGCAGACTAAGGTATTGATCTTATGTCCTGTCTGTCTGATTAGATCCCTGAGGCAGTATAAAGCACTCATTGCCAGTGCAGCTCTACTGATGCATAAGGTTTAACATAAATATGTCATCCCAGAGGTTTGGAGGCTTTTTGCTGGAGTACACCACCTCTGTCCTGCTGTGTGCTACTTCCATGTGTCATATGATGGGGAAAATTAAAATGCAAATGAACTTTGGGGGTAAGACAGAGTCTAGATGTTCTTCAAAGTCTCAGACTTTGGCTCAAATCAGGGGCAGATCCCCAAACAGAAACAGTATAAAGTTGTTACTGGGAGTTACCTCAGACAGTACTCAGATTTACATGATGCTTCATAGTTTTGTCATCCTCACTCATTTATAATTTACCTGACTTGAGATCAGAGAGGAATTTCTCCCATATCTGACAGACAAGAATCCCTCCACCAGATTTAATACTTATAAAGTAAAATAGCCACTTTCAAGTGGTAATTTGATGAGGGTTCACCTTTAAATGATGACATTTGATTACTTTCTATTGATCATTATTTGCCTACTTTGAACAGATCATGATCGATAATAAAAATAACAACTTGTAGTTAACCCATCTGACTGGTCATATAACCCTTCCTTGTTTTGCATAGTCACAACAGGTTTTTTCCTCCAGATCGAAATGTAACTCTGTCAGCTACCAGAGACCATTACCCTGCAGCATATTTCTTTTATATAGTTTCAAATTTCAGGTCACTAAAGGATAATTATTTTTGTTGAACTTAATATCTGATTGGGGTGGGGTGGGGTGGGAGTGTGTTTTTGAATAAAACTTTGTTTTCAGTAAGATGATACTTCCACCAGTGGAAAAAAAGTGCCTCAAAGAGAGACAGGCAGTATATGTCTTATTGCAGTGTGGCTTTTCTTGAGCAGAAAACTTATTGGATTTCATAAATCTTTTAACTCATTTGAAACCAATTTTTCAAAGCAGAGCTGATAAGCTAGAAGAAGCTTAAACTGCAAGTTTTTTTCACAGCCATTTCCTTCTAATGCAATTATTTCCTGATTCATCACCCCTAAGCAAATTAATGCAAGAAAGAAAAATAGGATTAAATATAAAGATTTATTTCTAATAATTTTTACTTTTCAATTATTGTTGGATTACAATGTCCTTTACTATCATCTCTAAATTATTTAAAGTAAGCCAAGCAATCTAAATTCCTCTCCTTACTAAATTATTTAGGGCATAAATGTTTCCTGTTGAATGCTTTTGTGGTCAAATAATGTATGTCAGGCTAAGTGAATAAAATTAATTTTAATGCAATAAGACAAAAGCAATAGCTAGGAAAAGTACCTGATGGGTCTTCCATTATGTATTTACTCATGCAAATTGTAAAACTCAGCTCACTAAAATTAATTTCTTACTTTTATTAATGAAACCCCAAAACTCTCAAGAATTTTCTGTTACTTTTTGCACAAGACACTGAAGTCAAAAGTAGTAAGTTTTCTTCCAATAAGTGTTTACTTCCAGCAGAATTAACTTCTCTTCTTTCAAGACATATTAAGTTCTTTTAATTCATAATTATCAGTTCCCAGGTGTGACAAATTAACTCACAGAGTGAGTGAACATCTTGGAGGCCTTCAAGCCACACTGCATTCTTATTTTAAAAGGGGTATTTATACTATACACTATATAGCATTAATTACATAACTCTGTATTCAGTTGCTTCATTTGTAAAGGTAAGATAGGCTAGACCCAATCAACCAAGAATTTAAATCACTAGAATTGTTCTCATTGATTTAAGAGGACTGTGTTTGAGATCGGCAAACTTTAGAATTAGGTACAGAGGTCAGTAAGCTGTATGTCTGATATTGGTTTTAGATATGAATCATACAGCATTGCCTGCAGAAACTCTCATTATTCTAAAGTAATATAAAATATTTTATTACAGTAGGCTGCTGACAGGTAAGACAGTCAATCTGTTTCATGTATCTTTAGAACTAGTACACCAAGGAAGCAACCAGAAGTTGAAGGGAAATCAACTCCCAGATACACTATTTCATACTGAAAATGGCTGGATTTTACCCACAGCAAATGAATACCTATTGGTGTGTTAAAAGAGCAAGCTACTCCCTAACAGAGCAAAACCGAAAATGTATATGAAATAGTGTAATATTAAATAAAGTTAACAATCCCTAGGCTCTTAAACCCTGCAAGTGAGAAACACATTACTCTGAAATACCCCAATGTTATTACAAAGAAAACAAAGTGAGGAGGATGAACACCCTGCTGAAAGTGGTCCTCCCTATTTAGAGTAACGAATTTTCTTACACTTTACTCTCATGAACAGGCAAATCCTCTACGGAGTAGAAGACCGGTCATTTGCTCAGATACCAACCTGAGACTATGTAAAATGAAAGTACAAGTAGGTTTGTCAACGTGCGATCATCTGTTGAAATTTAATATATGATTAGTTTCTTCTGTATGACATGGCTTTTTACTTGGAAAGAAGGGCCGAATGTTTTAAGGACATTCATCACTTTCTTAAAACTCATCAGATCAATACTGATAACAGGAAAAGAAGAAGGTTTCAGGTCAAAACTTGTAGAGGAAAACCTGATATTGCGGCCTTGAAGCCAAACTTCAGGCAGGAAGGCAGAAAAGAAAGCTCAAAAGCTCCTAATCACCATCTGGTCACTGAAAATTTGCATGCACAACTTCTCACAGTACTTGTTCATCTCAGATGGGTCTGAACTCACATGAGTGAATGTATGTAGATGCTGAACAGGCATCTGACTTCTGCAGAGGTCTCAGGCCAGGTGTGAATTCGGTTGCTAGTCCCTACCACATTGACATTTGATTTTGTTTTAGAAAGTAACTCATATACGTCTTCCTCTGCCTCACAACGGGCAGTTGTTCCCTTTCCAAAAATTAACCAGAAGAAGTTATCCATAGCAGTCTAGTATTTTCTGTCTTACTTTGCTTCATTTCCCCCTCTGTTCTAAACACTCTTTCTATTTCTTTTTAAGTGTCTCCAGTTAGGCAAGATTAGTTCAAAAGTTTTCTCCTTTCAAAATTGTCCTGAAGTCACTAAAGCATGGGTATTCTGCAGGTCGTTATATACTGCAACATCATATTTGTCTAGCCAGTCAGTTAGGGTGATATATACAATCCCCAGAGCAATAGCCACAGAGTCTTTGTGGCTTATACGTGAAATGATTCCTTTATTTGTCAGTCAGTAGGAGCCTTTGCCATGAGAGGGCCTGCCTTCATCCATGAAGTTTCAAGTATGAGAGACCTCAGATGGCCCTGATGTGGAAGCCAGTTCCCTGCAACATTTCAGTTTCTACTTTTCAGTTCTTTTTCATGAAAGTAAGCAGTAGCTACAGCCCATGAAAAATTAAATTTACAGAAAAATCAGAGAACGAGTTGCATCATGTCATGTCCTAGGACATGAATCCTGGTAAAGCCAAGCTACCCAATGGCTGTAGCATATCGGTATGGGGAATACATAGCCCAGTGGAAAGCATGTGGCGAGCTACAGGACTGAGAATTCCTAGCCATTCTCTCTCTCAGGATCAAAAAGATTATTTTGCAAAGCAGACAGCCTAAGGATTACTTTGCTCTCTGATACTTGCTCTTATATATGTTAATATGCTGATCTGTCAGCCAGAGAACATCTACTTGGATCCTTACTTCAGTGTAGTGATGAGGGCTAGAAACAAGAGGAGCAGAGCTTGATGTATTTAGAAATAGAAAACTTCCTGTACAAAGATGCTGCTGAATGAGTCTTATTTGTCATATCAGAGGAAATCACTGCCAACTCCTTGAAAGTAAAGATGCAATACTGGTGTAAATCAGAACAGAGCTGTATTCCTCGTCTGTTCTCAGACTGGCTTAAAAGTTGTATTGCTAGCTGCCTGATATATCTCTTATATCAGAAAGTGTCATATCCCTGAACTGGCTCCTGGGTTTGCATTAGTAATACTGTCATTCTGTCACCTGCAGTGCTTCTAGGATGGTTGGAGTGATCTGAGAAGCCAGACCCAAAACCCTAGCAAAGATGGTAAACCATGCAGTAAAAACATATTCCTGCAAAAAAATTTGGTTTTGTTTTTGTTTTTCATGCAGGCTGTTAGAAGGAAAATATAGCTGGAGAGCAAAAGGTGGTAACTCAGTTGATGACAGAGGAGAAATTTGTCATAAAATTCTTGAAAAATATATAGTGCCTGGAGAATGCTCTATTTGTGAGCGTTATGTGTCTTGTGTTTTGTTTTACTTCATTATCTTCTAGTCTCCCATAAAAACCCTCTGACAAGAAGATTCTACAAAATGTGACCTTTTGCTTTCATCCTTTCTCCTTCTAAAAAGAAAAGTAAGAAGATTTTGCCTCATCTTTGCTTGTAGGAGTTCAGTGCCTCTGTTAGAAGGGTAGTGCCTTGGCTAGGACAGTCTCTCTAGATTTCTTGCATGGCCCCTGGAGATAAATCAGGAAAGAAACTGGATTTAGTATATTTGTCTCACTCTGAAGAGAAGTAATTTTCTGATTGCCTGAGAGGTGGGAAAACCAGCTTCAAACCCTTATTCCAGCTCAATGAAGGACGTTTTCAGTTTCACTGAAAATGTTTAACATACTTTGACAAGTTATAGTTCTTTGGCCACACGGTGCTTCAGTGGAAGAATGGTGATATGGACTATCTCATCAAGCAAAATGTCTTTGGGGGGTGTGAAGACTGTGGAATTACACTATCACAAATACATTGGCATTTTCTTCAATAGCAATTTCCCTCAAGGACAAGTTTGCTTATGCCATCTTAAGTGCAGTATTCACTACCGTGAATGTGCTCACCCCTTAGTTCCATAGCTTGTTAACAACTAAAAAGTAAGTTTTCACGCATCAGAAATAATGACATTCCAAGTGACGGTATTCTGCTTTATGCTACATTTCAATCCCTATCATACCAGTCTGGGCTACAATATTAGACAGAAATGGAGGTTACATGAGTGTATTAAATAAAAGAAGGGAACTGTATTTTCTTTCTTTTCTTCTTGCCCATGCAGTAATAAGTTAAGCACATCTGCAATTCAGAGTTTTATAGCTGGGGTGCTGCTAAGCATTGTGGATGGCCTTTGTAGAAAATTTAATCTCTCTCATGTTATGCAGAAAATCCAGACACTCCCTCTGAGCCTCACTGTGGAAGCTGTAGGAGCAGTAGTAGCTTAGAAGCACGTTCAAGACTGCGCATTCAATATCTCATAGAATATGCATAAGTCCCTTAGATTCAAATGTTCAAAAAGATAAATTAGCCCAACTTGTCCAACTCTTCAGTACCAGCTACCACCTCTAGACATAGCAAGTGGAATGGAGGTGGAGGAAAGGTTGTTGTCTGTTGATTCAGGTGAGGGAAATAAGGCATGAGGAAACACAAATGTTGTCAGAAGGAGCTTTTTTGCAAGCCACACTTTCTGCAGCTGTAGCTATCCTGCTTTATGCCACAGCTGTGCTGTGCCCAAAACACTGAAAGGAAAGCTGAGTTTTTCATCACAGACAAATAAAGGAAGGTTGTACAGGGAAGAGGGAAGAGGAATGGCGTCCCCCACCAGAGTAAGCAGTGTCTAGTAAAGCCAACCGCCCTTACCTAACCCCAGTCAGCACGGCTTTACAAGGAATGAGGCAAAGGGCAAAAAGTGACATGGCTTAACATTTGTTAAAGCAGTTTGGGCAGGATGAAATGCCTACTGTGGAAGCATTTTCTAGCCAACACCAATTTCAACGAGCTGCTAAACCTCTGTATTGCTTGTGCCAGTACAGACTGACAGCAGGAGCAGATGTGCAATGTCAACGTAAGCAGAAGGTGGTGGTGCACTAAAGTACCCTGTTAAAAATACTCTGTGGAAGTGCATCAATACTAATGCACTTCCAAACTGGAATATATTCAAAGTGGAGAGCCCACAGACCATTCAGACTAATTACTAGGTAATTTTCTTGTGCTTGTCTTGGAGAAACCCACCAAAAATGACAAAGCTATATACAGTGCTGGAGTTGTCTGGGCATAGACCAGTGGCCCTTCTGGAGAGAGCAGATACCCTAAAACACTCGCGCCAGGCTAGTTGTCAAACCACAACACTTACTAAGCTGAAAAAGCACAAATCTCATCCTCGATTACTTTATATGCAATTTATAAAGCTATCTGGTGTTCTCACTTGATCACTATAAGTTCTGCTGTGATATGTAGCATCATAAAGCTCTGAGATAGTCCGACAATAGTTATCAACATCTACTCTGTTAAATGTTTATGTTACTTTGTCTAACAACATTAATTTAGTACCAAATGCAAAGCAGTACTAAAAGAGAAAGCAGATTCATGAGACCTTTAAGAAATGTTTCTGTTCTTCTGTTGCCACTTAGAATTCAGGCCAGAATTCAGCCATAGTGACTTTTCAGGGAAGTGCTAAGTGGAATGGTCTTGGGCTAGTCCACATCACAAAATCTTTATTCTCACTGATCTTGAAAGCAGCAGCTACTCAATAATCTGAAGGTTAAGTTTCGTTTTGCTGTAATCTTGAGGGCATGATTCGGAAACACCTACTATTGCTGATGATCCCCTATAGAAAAAGGGAAGACTTCACATCCAAAGGACTGATGATACAAGATTTGCAGACTACAAATCTCTCTATAAAGAAAGTAGAAAAATATATTTCAGAGTTCATGATATGGTCAGCGACCTAAGTTTAAACAGCTCAAATGATCAAACCAGCAGAAGTATACTACAAATGGATTTTTATTGACTGAATTGGATAAACGGATTAATTTTAAAAAATCATATTACAAACTGGTGCAGTACCATAAAATCAGTTTTGTACATGTGGAGATGCCATTCTTAGCCTGCACAGCTCCTGCAGCGCTGTAGCCCGTTCTCATTGCAAGCAGTACACTTGAGGGCTTTGAATGAGTCCGTAAAGCAGTTCCGAAACACAGACATCTTGCTCCCATGGCACGCTGAGCACGGCAGGAAACCAAAGCCCCCACAAGAGGGGCACTCGTGGGGATGCTGGACTCTCTGCTCAAAGAAGAATGAGAGAAAGACAAAAATGTTACCTCACCAACCGCCATAAGCTCTAGGACAAGGAGGGCTCCAGGACAGCTGAGAATACACATTCTGGTTCCCATCTTGAGCAATACCCAGCACCCTATCCCAAGGTATACCCCATTTACAAAGGCAGTACATCTGCCTTTTCCTTTGGTCAGATCCACATGCAATGGTCAGAGGCTCACGGCAGATTCATCAGTCACATACATATATACATACATACTATACCTTAGTAGCCTGTGTTTATACTTGTCAAAATAGCTACCTAAAGGATAGCTTGCACACATTACTCTGATGTAGTTTAGGTCTAGATCAATTCTAGAAGGTATTGCAATTGATTGAATCTAAACTCCAGGCAGTTTATGTTAACGCTATATTTCCTATCCTGTATGTTAAGTTATTATGACTTTTAGCATTTGCATGCTCGTGTTGAACATATTGTTCCTATTACAGTTAGAGTTGATCATATCAAAAAGCAATTCATAGCTTCTGACAAGTATTGCTTGAGGAAATAAGTGGTGTATTCAAATTTATGGATGTAGAATGCTGAAGCTTTAAGTGTGAAGAAGAAAGATCATCAATATTCAATGGTTATACCTGAAGAAAATTGCTGCAAGCAAGGTTTGGGCTATCTGAATTGTCCTAATTCCTGAGTAAAACAATAATTTTACTCTATTTTGTATTGAATTAAAGACAATGGAGAACACAAGAAGAGATTTCAAAGACATTTTTAAGTTTCACTTGATGAAAATGTTGCTAGTTTGTTGAATGATTGCCTTAAACTTCTATATCAGAGAAATAAAAGGTACACCATGTTGGGTACTTACCACAGCACAGATATGTGGCTTTAACATCTCACTGTTGAGTAAAGACTTTACAGATTTATTTACAAAGGAAGAACAAAAATCCGTACAATTCCTGCTAGTGTTAGTCTGCGGAGTTATACGCCGCTAAAAAATTAGTCATAAATTATTACCAGAGTGTACTAAAATATGTACAGATAACGTAGTCGTTCTTGTAGCTTCGTCGAGAAAACTGAAGACGTTTCTGCAAAACCATTAATAATAGCATTCATCTATTGACAACTCAGATGAAAATGCAACAAAGGCACTTTTTCTTTTTGTCCTGTAGCTCATAAGCTTGCCACTCTTCTTCACTTGGCAAACAACTCCTATTACTATTAACCTCTCCAGGGACAATATTTGGAAATATTTAATGCAAAATTAGCATTCTTTTTATCTTGGGACTAGCTACATCTTTCATAATTTACAATGGCAGTTTACTTCATTGAACATTATTGCAAATAATCTCAAAATTTTAAAAGAATAGTATTTTTAATCTTTACATTCATTATCGCTTGGTAGACTTGTAAATAACTGTCTTTCCATGTAGTTAAGATAACTAACAAAAAACAAATGCAAAATTGCTTTAGCTCAGTTCCTTGAACAATGGCCATTTCCTTCTCGAACAGATGACAGTTTGTGTAACCATTTTCTGCATCTTCAGTGATGAAGAAACCTGACTGCCCCTTGCAATTGTAGCAAATCCATTTTTGGAAAAAAAAAAAAGAAAATAATAAAAAAAAAACCAACAAACAAACCACCAAAAGGCAGCAAAGCAGTGATTGTATTCAGTAAGCAGTTATCAGTCTGCTGTAGTCTGGCACTGTTTGTCTTATAGATGTACTTTCTGTCCCAAGATTAGGACACACATTGAGCTAGGGAATAACATTATAGGACCCCCACAAGCAGGATCTGGGGACATTTCATTCCAAAGTAATGAAAAATGTTAAGGGCGTGTATTAGCTAACCTTTCTAGTCAGACAGCAAAAATGTTGCATGCTTTAATCATATGTACGCTTTTGTTTGATAGTTTATGGTTAGCTATTCAATGTGGTTCAATACGGCAAACATTTTATACAGAAATACATACACTGAGTCACAAGGCAAGGAAAGTTTTGCTGAGTTAAGGAACAGGCCAGACAAATGCAGAAGGCATGACCTGCACTGCAAAAGGACAAGGCAGTTCATGATTTACTGGTAGTGTTGAATCTACCTCCTGAATAAGATAGAGGTGAACAACCCTCGGGCTCAGCCTGACTGGAACTTTTGGAGGAGTTCAAGAAGGACACTAGCTATAAGAAACCAACATGCTTCACAAAAAGAGATACTCGTTTTGTGATAAACTCAAAGATGTATAGTATACAAAGAGTTGCTGAGAGCATGTTAGGAAAGCATATGCTGTAGTCTGACTAAATGCAGGGAAAGAAAAACCTTGGGGTTAAATCAACTAGATGTAGCTTTCTTCTGCTCTTTCATCAGTGTCTTTTACAAATATCATATCCTCATTATCTATTTTTAATGTTGATGTTACATACTTCTGAAGTTTATGTGTTTTCTTAATTTGGTTAGGGGTAATTTCTAACTAACAAGATAATTAATAGCAATACACTCCTTTTCTAAGGACACAGCTATCCACGTAACCCAGACATTATGACACAGGTCTCCCCAAAATGTCCTTTGTTGCAGGCTATCCAAAGGAAAACAGAAAATGCCTTGAGCAGCCAATAGCACAAGACCAGCAGAGAAGTGATGCCCAGCAGAGATCTCAGCTTACAGCAAAGCTGTGGGAGCAGACCCACATTTCAAGTGTCCTCAGGGAGCGTGCATCCACTGTTCGCAATAAAAGGCAAACTTGCACCACAGAACTTTGATGGACAAGGCAAACTGAGAGCTGGAGAAAGGCATGATAACCTGTAGTTTGAAATTTGTGCAAATTGGTGTAATTGGAAACTTCCAGCATTTGTCCAGATTTTGTAGAAATCCAGCTTTAGGTCTAGCCAGAATGCAGATGTGTAGGTTCCCAGTGTGTTCACTGCAGTACACAGGGACGCGGTGCAGCTTCCATGCAAGAGGCCTGACTCCCCCAGGGCATGGTGAAGGTTAAATACCAAAGACGATGTCAAAAGTTATGGGAAAGGGAAAATGACTTGTCTTTCCTGCTGTGGCAAAATCAAGCGAAAACAGAGATGGACCTTTTGGTTTGATGTTATAGCCATTCACAGTCTCTCAGACTTAATGGGCTCTGATACTAGATATGATTCATCCGAAGAGAAAAACAAAAAAAGCGTTTGGGATCATCAGTTTACAACAGAAGAAAAGGAACTGGAAAAAAAACCCACTACTCAATTGCAAATATGCAATGTACGTTCCTTATATTTATCTGCAGAAATACCATTACCTCAATTTTGGTTAAGAGATCCTGCAATTCCCCAGATTCATTCATTAGTAAAATTTTCTCAGCACCCTATTAGGAAGAAGAAGAAGAAAAAGGTCAGCCAGTTTGGCGTGAAAAAAACACAGATTATTAGAAGATTTGGTCTTGAAAATCTAAACAGGCTGAGGACAAATTTGACTCACATTAGGTATTTTGTAATTAGGTCAACCTTAGGAAAGCTGGGAGAGGAGAATCTAATCACAGTTCTGATAGTAGTACCTGAAGTTTTTTACCAGGTGTCGTATCACATTGCCTTTTTGTAAAAGGTGACACAGCTTGGAAATTCTGATTGTGTTCCCTTTATTTTACAGGGTATGTTTCCTGACAGAATAAAAAATATGTCTAGTTAGGGTGTCAAAAATTACAATTATATAAATATACAACACATCAGAGAATGCAGCAAAATGAGAGGAGGAAATTGTATTTCAAATATTCTGGCAGTTGAGCGTTGAATTAAGACATAATATGCCTAATGTATAACACAAGGAGAAAAAGGGTAATGAAAATACTGTAACAACATTAAAGTCAGACACAACAATGAATAATAATAATTTAGTCTGAGTACATTAGGCCTCTGAGGGGTTCTGTGATCTGAACCAAGGCAGCGCTGAAGTGTTTTTTCTTTTTTCCTCCTGAAAATAAATGCTAAGAGATTATTGCAGACAAAATTAAAGTGTCAAAGATGATGTAAAACTTTTTTTCCTCTTTCTTCTAATTAGAGGGCCACGTTTGAATGCTTACACTTCACTTATGTAACCAAATTCACTGAATACTAAATATTACCAAATACTTACAGACACTTTTAATCAGTGGACCACAAGAAACCAATAAACCATGAGGAAACCGAGGCACAGACGGAGGGAACTGCACAGCCCTTACCCACTGCTAAGGGCGACTGGCCACATCTACACCAGGTGATGGGTTCACGCCATCACGCTGCCCCAGTTTGCTAGTCCCTGCATGCCCGGACTGTTACATTTCATCTTTGGATTTTCTTCTGGCATGAGCTGGGAGGTGTGGTGGGATGCCAGCAGATGGCTGAGGTGCGGTGGGATGCTGGTACAGGGCTGAGGCGTGGTAGATTGGGGGCACAGGGCTGAGGTGCGGTGGGATGCCAGCACATGGCTCGGGTGTGCCATTACTTTGAGCTGCCCACGGTCAGCTGAAGGGGCTCTCAGCCCCAGCTCCCCACCAGCATCGCTCTCCTTGTTGCTGGGAGGTACAGGAAAGGCTGCTGGGGAGCACAGGGAACACATACCGGTCACTAATGTACGTGTTAGTGTCCAACCATTCACAGTGCCTTGCTGGGGACTGCAGAGGCTACAAGTGTGTAGCTCAAAAGCCAACTAAGGGCCACCAAAACATTGCAAAGGATTTTGTGTGACACCTTACTAAGGTTAGTTTCTTTGTAGAAAGTCTTTTTGCTCTGGCTTTGTACAAAAAAAGAAGGACTTCTGACTGTGTTTGATGATTTTCATTTCAGTTAAAAAGCAAAATATTAATATTTTAATGGATGTGAGTGCCACTTTTTCAGTGAATGCTACTCTTACAGTGCTACACTTTCAGAGAGATTTTTTTATTTTATTTTTTTTTAAAAGTACCTACAAGGTAATTAGTTGTGATTAATTAGTCACAGAGGATGACAGGAGACTCAGATTAGCTAGCCTTACTTGTGCTGACTCTTCTATTGAAATCTGTTCTAGACCATGGGCACAGAGTGAACCAGCTTGAACATACGTGTTAGGCTCTCTGTGTCCCCAGCAGAGCAGCTCTTAGCAGCCTGTCAGCCCCTTTCACACACGTCCTCTCATCTTTCTCTGCTTTCACGCAGAACGGGCAATAGGAGTGATTGGCACAACAAAGCGAGGGTTTGCCAAGGCGGCCCATGGAGTATTAGCTCTGGGCCTGAATACACCGCAGTGGCTTAAGACAAAGCTTGCGCTGCCCGTCTGATGCAGAGACGTTAAGGATTTGCAGCTTTATTGATGTAATTGCAGCACTGCAAATTCCCTACGCTAGACAAGCCCCAATTTGCCCCCATTTAGGAAAGGATCTCTTCTCTGCGACAACAGTTGGCAAAAGCTTTCCTGTGACTTCTGGTCCGTGTTACAGTGATGCTGTACGATAATGCTGACTGGCTTTTACAGCAGCATAATTAAAAGTCTGACAGGTTTCCCATTATAGATTCATATTTTAAAGGATTTATATTTCAGATGACATTCAGTCGGCCAGCTGTGTTGCTTTCAAAGTGGAAAGCCTCATTACTACGGTTTTAAAATTAAAAACCAAACGTCCAAATGGCTATCAACGTTTTTAAGTGTTTCGGCATGTCTTTTCTGATTAACGGTTGCCTCAAGTGAAATTTGACTAAAAGATACTTTGCAGAGGTTAAACTTCCCTTTGGATCTGTGAATCTTAACACGCAGAGTCTCTAATTAATAGAGTAATTAAAGCAGCTGTTAAATAAGTCCAGTAGCTGCTTTCTGACCAGAAAGTGATGCCTTTCTTTTTCTTCCTAGATTGTGCTCAGTTCACAATTACCCACAAAGGGATGTGAAACATTAGTCTGTCCTTCCTAAGACTCACATAAGGAGCACAAGGGACAGTGGCCATAACGTTTCAAGAAGCAGCTGGGAGAAGGGAGTTTTCAGGCTTTTTCACCAGTTAAATTTCAAAGCACCAGCCTGCGAATCCTTCATCTACTGACTTCAATAGCTCTCTACTGTGGTGGAAGAGCCCAGGGGCTGCGGTCAGGTCTTTGCCCTTCTTTTGGCAAGGAAATGCCACAGACTTGGCTAAATCACTCAACGGGTTTTCTAGACCATGTTCATTCTTCAGAATATTTTCCCAATTTTCTCTTGAGAACATCCAGAAATTAACACTGTATTTCAGGTATTGTCTCACTAACTGCAGAACTAGGACAAATCCAAGGTCCACTGTTTCCTACTGGCCCAGCTCTGTCCTGTCACTAAACCCATCTATTGGTCGCCTATCTTGGATGTAACCCATTACCATTTTCACACTGTAATTATTCATAAAGGAATATACATAGATATATGGCTCTGCAGTTGGCTGTACTACAATACCTGCTGATTTTGGGAAGCAGCCTCTCTTCCACATCCTTCCTTGTGTACAGAGAAAAATTAGCATGGCACTGCAACATCTCGCTTGTGAACACATTTGCTGTCCAGATAAATTGCATCCCTTATTTCCTTAAAAACTGATTTTGCTGAGAATATAGGTGAGGCCTCTTGCTAAGGCAGCAGAATGCAATCACAAGCCCCACTGTTACTGGACCTGCCATGTTTTTTCACTGTGGCTTACCAAGGAGACAGGCTGTATTTACCCCTGTCTTTGGCCAGAGCTCACACGCTCTTCAGCCTACAACACGACACCTCTGACAGTGAGGTGCCGCCTGGCAGCAGACAAGCATGGGGTATGATTAAATGCCTGGAAATCTGCCCATAAACTGAGAAAATTGACACTGCAGTATAGTACCAGCACCAGAAATGCTGGATTTGATATGCAAAGAACTGAAAGGTTGACGTCTAAAGAGCTATCAGATTAATTGAACCCTGCTGTTCCGCATATTATAAACTGCAAAATGGAGGAAACAAGTGGTAAAATGCCAGGTGACTTGATGCAATAATTGCATCATAGTTTTACCGCCACAGAGCCATTCATATCCACCCCATCAAGTGAATGCCAGGAGAATGTGTTTACTCTGACAAAACATGGAGCCAATTGAGAGCTACTAATCATATATGGCCACAAGAAAGAAGCAACTGTTAATTCTTGTGTAACAAAAAGAAAATGTTACACAGGTATTTTCTAGAAGTCAGTTACAAAAATAGCCTCAACATTCTTGGGAAATAATCATAACCAATTAGTCAAATAAAAAAATTTTACTTTAAATCTCACGCTGTTGTGGATTCATTACAACTGGGAAAGCTAAACAGGAAACAATTTCTTCAGGAAAAAAAATATTAAATTCACATCTTTGAAAAAGATTCAGGTAGGTTTGTATGGCAAGTCAATACTGGAATTCAATCACGTATTTAAAGTGAAAAATAAAATAAATGTATTTTAAAACTATTATGTAGCGAGCTAACATGTTTACTAAGGATGACTCTATTTGCCTTTTTTTATGTGCATCCCTTTTCCAGCAGAGTGGGTCTTTGCATAACATAAACCCCTAACGGCCCTGAGTGCCTTTGTAAAAGCGTAAATGAATGCTCCAATTTTTCTTCTGTGTTGCTTTCTGTTTTTTGGAAGTCATTTTTTATTCTGCTTTGGTGTCCCAGCAGATGGCATAGTTCCATTTCAGATGGAGGCAGCCTCAGGTGAAAAAGAGGGATTAGATCAGCTGGTAAAGAGCATGCTGCAGAAAGAACCTGCAATTTCCTGACAGACTGATATTTAGACAGTGTGTGTCAAGGAATACAATGATTCAATCGTGAAAAAATGAGAAGATTAAAAAACCTGCTGCACTGCAGCACACAGGACTTTGCTTGACAGGGGCTAAATACGATTTTTCTATTGCTTCTGCCCAAGTCGCGGGTTTGTGTCATTCCCCCTGTGCAGGCAATGATAAATTCCACAGCGCTGTGAAGATTTATCCACACAGCCTGCAGTGCTCTAACAACCTTGTCCGTGCTTCTGAACAGCTTGGATACCGTATACTTTATCAGATGCACATATGCTGTGTTCTGGTGCTTTTGTTACATTTATCTCATTAAAACGAATCTTGTCCCCTTTCAAAACTGTTCACATTTTAATTAAGAGTTGTTGGGTTTTTTCCTCCTTATGACTCATTGAAAGGTGCATGGCTCTATATAGATTCTCCTTTGTATTGCTACATGCAATCTCCTTCACGGAGGGATTTGCCAGGAAATAAATATTCAAAATTTAAGAAGAAGAGAGACAGAAAAAGAGTGAGAAAAAAAATATTGCATGATTAATTTACTGACACACCAGGCTTCTGAATTTCTATGTTGCATTTGCATATCAGAAGATAATTATCATAAAAGGCATTATAGAAATGTCCACTGTTACCAACAAGACCAAATTCTGTAATTAGTTCTCGATCGCATTTTAATGAGACATAAGCCCAGCACAGGTTCCAGCCAACTTACTGCCTTTGGAGTCACGGATGCATTGTCTTCTTGAGGTGCCACATCCACCAGGCTGGGGGGTGAACACTTCATTGCCAGACCTTCTCAATATACAAAGTGCCCCCCTCCTTATTTCTCTTTGTAAATCAGCGAATGCCAACCCCTCTTATGAAGCCATATTAAGACAGAAGAATAAAAACTGCCATAAAATAATAGGGTTTGCCCCATTTACCAAAGAGAGTGTGTGGACACAGGTCCCTTGCCAGCGCAAGTGACAGGTTCGCCCTGGGGCTCTCCTTTCAACTAAAGCACAGTCGAGAGTGATTCTGTAGCGAGCAGCAGTGCCCCCCAAGATGATGGTTTTCAGTGGAGAGCAGTGGAAGGCAGAAACTTTGCCTGTGAGTGCAGGTGAGGGGCACCCACTTTGGCGGAGCAAAGGGCTGCCCCAGTCCTGGCCAGCCGCGATGCTCCCCGTGAGCAGAGCAGGCGTCTGCAAAGCAGATTGTCCACAAATAATATCGCTCTTACGTGGAATAACTTTAATCCTCTCCTGGAGCTAAAGTCTGTTCCATTTAACCACATGGTGCCTCATCAATTCAATTAAAAAAAGAAAAAAGAAGCAAGAAAACATCCCCCAAGTCTGATTTTTTTCTGCTTTTTAGCAGATCAATACTTTCTGTTTTCTTGTGTTAAACAATGTGAATGCAGTTGCCATGCTGTAATAAATGTCTGTAGACCAGAACATCAAATTCCATCTTCATTTTTTACCTACAGGAGGTAAAACCTGCTGACTACCTGTCAGCAGGTAGTTGGACAGCTAGATTTGCCTCTCCCGCAGACAGCTAGCTTCCTAATTCACTTGCCTTCTTTTCTATACCTCCCCAAAGTATCTCAGACAATACTTAAGTAGTTTTAATGAGATTGTATTGCTTGTTACACTGTTGCTCCTCTGTTAAAAGACACATTTCCCATGATCTTCCAAAAAATGAAGCAGCAGTGAATTAATGGGCCATCCATCATACCAAAATTACTGCAACCAGACTTCACCTACAGCTGAGCAAATAATTTATTCAGTCCATTTCAGTATTTTAACTGAATTCTTTTGACAAATTGATCACACACGGACTGAGATTTTCTTGGAGTCGGTCATAACTCACTACTTTTAACATGATAATTAGGTGAGCGAAACTTAGTCTGAATCCTGTTGAATTTTAAGTTGCTTTTGAATGAGGCACTTCTGCTCCTGGCTGGCTGGAGAACTCTCCGACTCAAGTTTTTGATAAAAGCATCTTCTACGCTGATTTTTACTATGAAGTAAAAATCATTGTCTGCTAATATTCTGCACGCAGGCGATTTTGCAGTTGCTGTAGTGGCCTGGTGAGCCCTGTGCCAGCAAATGCATTTGTTATGGGGCTTGGGGAAGGCTGCCTCGTGCAGGGCACACAGAGAGCTAGGAAGGGGATGGGGAGAAAGGCTATTCCAGTGTTTCTACAGGCCCAGTATCAGTTATGCCTGATTGTTGATTACATTTGATTTTGTTACTTAAAACTTTTGTGAAAATGAAAGTGTTAAGCAATACAAACACAATAACCCCACTGTGCTTAAATATAGTTTGCCTTCACAAATCACAGTCTCACTGTTGGTGCTAATTGCTAGCTCTTTACCACTTGAGACAAATACCTTCTCTGAGCTCTCAAACTGTTTTCTTTGTGCCACTTTCCAGAACCTTTTTCTCTTAAACTCTGATTTTTTCAGTTTCTGAGAAATACATTTGGAAAGTACAGGCTGGCCTTAATGAAAAGGTGATTTCAAATATCAACAAGCTTTTAGACCCAGAGTACCAGAGTACAAATTTGGATTGTAGTTTTCCATTTGGAGATTGTGTCTTGTGACAGGGCAGAGTTGGGCTGTTTTTCTTTCTCTTTTACAGATAGACTTTTCTAAAATTAAGTATTAACCAATTCTGTGCCTAAAACAATGTTCAGTTGATTGCAGATCCTGGTACAAACTACATCATATAAAATTCAATGCCTGTTTAAGGTCTGATACCCCAAGCTGTTAGTTTCATATTCAACACAGATATTACTAAATGACAGGTTTATGCTATGTGCATTCATCTTCCTGGGTCAATCATACAAACAGGTTCCCATGAGGAAAAAAAATCCATTTCTCTAGATTTTCATGGTTTCAGCTACAAATATAAGCTATTTTTTAAGAAACGCGGGATAGTTTAGATTGTATTACTGCCTCTTATTCCCCTCCTGCTAGCCTCTCCCTTGTTATCTTTTGCATCTTCAGATCAAACCTATCAGTGTGGATCTATGCAGCACATACCACAAAGGGATATCTGTCTTTGATTGTTCCCATCATTCCAACATTGCAAGCAATTTTCTAAAAACCCCGCTTCTCATCCATCAAGATTGTCATCTGTTCTTCCAGACTGCAGAATAAAACACAGGCTCATGCTTTACTTACCCCAAGATAATGGCCATCGATAAACACAACAGGGAGTGAGGGAACTTCACAGACCCTCCTGCATCTTTCATCTAGTTCTTTTCCATAATCGCTGTTCAGAGCAATGTTTTTTTCTTCAAATTTGACTCTGTGGTTTTGAAAGATCTTTCTAACCAGTTCGCATCTTTCAAAAGTGGTTCTCACCACACGAAGGCTAGTAGTATAAATTACTATGCGGCCAAACTCTGGCACTGTTGATGCCTGGAAAGAAAAAAAATTAGTTCCCATTAAATTAAGTAAGGTGTTAATAATTTCCAAGTATTGAGTAATTGCATTAAAACTATTATTTGAGAAAAAAAATATTACCTTGAAAACACAATCCAACATTTTACTTTTTTCAAATGTAAAGATGGAAGGGGAGAAATTAAGTTCTTGCAAGCACCAACTTAAGGCAATTTAAGCTGATGATCTAAGTGCAACTTCACTTTTTCTGGAAGGTTTTAGAGATGCTGAATCAAGTTAAACATTATCAAGAAACAGATATATTTTAGATCCTGGTGGACTTCCAAATGTGAATAAATCATCACTGTTTTGTTGATGTCTCATTTGTTGTAACAGTGACTCATGTTTACACGGAGTGTGGTTGTACCCAGACTAAGTCTAAACCTGCTAGCCCAGGTGTTGCTGACAGCCTCCTTTAAGCAAGGATGGGAGTCCAAGCTAAGCTTCATCACATCGATGAACCGACATTAACTTAGAATACTTTAGGTCTCTCCACACTGAACTAGATTATGACTATAGAGGGTGATAGATGTATCCCTAACATTTAGGGTGGAATCATGTCATATTACCCTAACATCCAACCAACAATAAAAACGTACATTTTGTATGTATTCAGTGTCCAATTCAAAGCCCACTGCAGCTAGAGGAGGCAGTTCCCTTGGCTGTAAAAAGTTTCATACTACAATTCAGATTTGACTTTTTACCCCACTTCTTTGTACGTAAAAGTTTATGCCACATCTTTCCTTTCTGGGGTGAAAACAATTAGGGAGTGTAAATACTATAGGGATTAGTTTGCCCGAGAGAGTTGTACATTTTCAAAAAGCCTGAGAATCATTGCTCTAAACAAAGATAAATAACTGAAGTCCTAGCTTTTTTAAAAAGGTGGCAAGGCATTTCCAAACTTTTCAAACTATCCATTATATTCAGCAAATTATATTTAATTATTTCAGCAGTATTCCAGGAGTAAAAAAAACAAGTGAGAAAATAAAAAGCAAGGATGCCTGTAATGCACTGTAGCAATCTATGGAAAATGAACCTTGATGGGTGAATAGATAATTTTTTGACTATGTCATGCAATAATTGTAAAGACACAGTTGTAAAATTGGGCAGATGCCATTGCAGATTTTGCCACATGATGAACTCATGGTTTATCTTACTACGTAAATGCAAAAAAAAAGTCATTGCAAAAAGCATATTCTGCTTAGAAAGGTGTTTACAAGGTTCAATGTACTGTGAAGGTTCTCGGGAAAAACACTTGCGTTTTACAGATCACTTATAGATCACTGGAAGTGTAATTGCAAACATATGTAATGTAACCATTTTCCATCTCCCATTGTGGGAAGGAAACATGTTGTGATAGGTCAGTATTTATTCCTCTTTGAATGGATGTCAGAAATTCAATTTTAGGAACACATGTTATAAATAGTGGCTACTTTTCTCCAGCCTGTTTTCTAGGTTGAAAATCTGTTATACTGCTACTGCAGCATTGACTCCTCTCCAGCACATTGTTCACACATTCCAAGTGAGAGGATTAGCTCATCCTCTGCTTAAAAGACAAGTACTCTACATAAACACTGCCAAATATTTTAATAACCGCACATGGGTTGCTGGAAGGAAGAGGAGTTCATCCTTTTCAGAAGTAACCAAAAGGAGTTCTTAAAATATTCCTTAAAAAGGCAATTTCACATACTCATTATTTCCTTGTCTTTAGAGTGAAAATACATTTTGAAGTGCAAAACTATTCAACAGGATGAAAATTCTTGTTCCTTCATAGCTCTAATCTCTAATGCTGTTTGTTCCCAGACACCAGAGGCTGGCAGTATAGACACAGACAGTCATTATCTAGTGAAGCATCAGGGCTGTGGTGTCCCTACAGCATACAAATAAGCAGCTGGAGAGACGGAAAAATGGAAAGTTGTAAAGTGATCTGGAAAGATATCAAGTGGAAGGTGTGTACGCAGAGTCACTTTTATGTTTATTCCTTCATTTTTTCCTAATGTGGCAGTGAAGAAATACCCCTGTTTGCCCTGCAAAGAAGTATTAAGGGCATTGACTAAATAATTCTTTAGGGAAATTTTAGTAAACACCTTGTTTTCTGTGCTACAAACACACACAGAAGTTGTCCTTGGCAGGACTTCATCATACCAGGAAAATCCTTCCTGTCACCTGCTTGGAACCACACTGGTTATTAAAAATAGGAGTGAAGACAGAGAGATTTACAGGGTTTTTCTTAATGAGAATCTGTGCTAATTCTTATTTTGCTACCCATTCAATGGCTACAGCCTGTAATATTCAGTGACTAGAATATGCTCTTGAAGTAAACCAGAAGAATAATGTTTGAACTGCTTTTCCTTCCCAGGTTGGAACTGTGGCAAAAAAACATAATAAATGACAAGCAATGTAAACCAATGAATAGAAAGACATTTTAGAAAATGAACTCTTACAATTTTACATAACAAACTTCAAATTAGAATCTTCTCGTATAACTCACAAATGCACATAAAATTTTAGCTAAAGTTAAACAGAAGGTAATTCTTTGGTTAATGGGCATGACAAAACTTTACTCAGGCTGTGGAAGTTGGGTAGATTAACAAACCAAACAATTTGGAGCAACCTACATTGACCAATTTCTCGCACTTCCTGTGAGTGGGATTCTCATTGAAACCTGAAGCTTATGGAAATCTTATGACCTGAGGGGCAACTTTTGTGTCAGATTCAGAAAACCCCATGCACATGGGCCAAGAGTGTGCTTGAGAGACAGTGTCCACATAGAAAGACTGCCAAGGAAGGGATTTAAGGTTTCAGAGGGAAATAAAGTTGCTTTGGTAACAATCCTTTACATCATTTACATCTCTTAGTTTAACAGCACAGTGCTACCATCTCCCCAAGGTCCAAAAGCAGTATCTGTTTTACTGCATCAACCTGAAGAACTTGCATTTTGCTTGGGAGCTTCAAGCAGGTAGCAACAACAGTAGCCTGACCTGCATCACTTCACGGCCCAGACACCACTCCCAGTGAGTCAGGAACAGCTGCCCTTTTTTTCTCAGTCTAGAGAGAAAAAGTAATTGTTGCACCAGTTCAATCCTGTTCATGGTTGAACATGAGAAAAACAAAAGATCTTTCTTATTTTGTGCCTGACTCAGTCTTTTCCCAGACTTCTCTACCAGATGGCTCAGGCTTTTGCAAATGAGGAGTTAGTTACACTTTGGTGTACAGCCAGGGGAAACCTACCCCTCTGCCATCCCACTGGCATCCATTTGACATGGCTGCAGCTAAATGTAATCATTAACTGAGCAAGTCTTCTGCAAACAGCATGACGGATGTCATCCCATGAGGCTAAATATGTGAGTTTAGCATCAAGAGAGAACACAGGACAGAGGAAGAAATTGCTGATAAAGAGAAGGCTTAATAGAGCAGGCAGATGAGCAACAAAACAGAGGAATGCAGGGCACTGAAAAAGGGCTGAAAAGACAGAAATAACCAAAAATAGATAATAACCCCAAAACCAAAATGTCAGGATACTGACAAAGGAAGAGTAGTACAAACTAAATGTAGAGATAAAAACATGAAAAATATGACAAAAAAAGAGACAGACAGTGAAACAAAACGAAGTAAATGAAAAGACAGAGAGAAGGTGACTGAAATATGACATCCTGAACTTTTTTAGAAGAAATCCTGGTAGCCAGTGTAAGTGTACAATGACAAATGTTTTACAGAATATGTGAATCTCCAGGTTGTTTCAATATTTTTGTGGGTTTTTTTTAGACTTTGCATATTACTGGAGCTGCAGAAATATGAAATATTTGGGAATCATACTCCTAAAATATATGTTTGAGAATTTACCTTTTCTGTATAATAGCTGCCATGACAATAATAACAACATACTTCTCAGTAGCTCTGAAAATATAGTATGACAGTCAGGAGTTTCCATGGTGCTTCTGAAAGCCAGTTAAATATGTATGCCATAAAACTCCCATGGATGTCTCTGGGTTCAGACCTTCCCTGCTGTATCTTATCCCTGGCTTCTGGATCCAGCTGCAACTGAAGTAGCAGCAGAAAGTGTCCATGTTTCTCTCCTGGTTCCATAGCTACCCTGGCCCTGACCAGTCCTCCCAGTCTGTGCAGATATCACTCATACACTTATTTGTGAGGGGAATTTATAAAACGATTACCGAATAAAAATACTAGATTGTTTCTTCAGCATATTTGCCTTGAATTGCTGTCCCAAGGCTATAGATTTTCTTTAATATCTTTTAGGACATTTTTTATGTCTGCTTTGCTGACTTTGAGTGGCTCTTTATCTTTGGACCAAAACTCATAACATGGATGTTTTTGCAGCACAGCTAAGAGCTGGCCAAATTCAGAGCAGAGGAAGGGGTCCAAGGCAATGCTTTTCTACTTGTGGTGTGAGGACCACTGCTGCACCTTGGAGCACAAAGTGATTGCTTGTAAAACAGTGGTAACATTTTCTTTCTGAAAACCTTTGTATATGACCATGTCTGCAAGCAAATAAACAGGCAAACCCAGCAGTAAGAGGAATACTCATGACATTAACCTCATTTTTATTTGTTTGCAAATGAAAAATGTGACAGCAATACTAAAAATGTAGTCATGGGATTTTAATTTTTTTTAATCCTCTCTCTGGACAGAAGGCATAAACATGTGGTTTAACCTCACTGGCGTGAAAAGAATAGCTATTTACATTCATATCCATATATAATTTATTTCAATGATTGCGTCACCCACAAATTTACACTTGCTTCCTTTAAAGTACCAAGTAACAAATACAAAAAAACCCTCACCAAACCCACTCTATACTTTGCATTATATGCATTATATGAGCAACTGTATTCTAGCAAAAGCAGAATATTTTTCTGCTAAGATTAATGGGCTGGTACGGTACTTTGGCAAAAGCTGAAATGTTAATGCCAACCTTTATCACGTATGAGATTTTTAAAGGTTTTCACTATGTTCAGATATAACATTCAACTAATGTTATTCATGCGGTAGTGAATTGCTTCTGTGACCTAAATCAATGGCTGATATGCCCTTCTCTGTCTCAGAATATCATCTTTCAACATCTCAGAGTGTTCTCCTGAAATACGCACCCCTCGGCTCTGTAATTAGATACTATCAGACTGGCAGAAGTATCTGCTGTCCACTAAGTCAGCTGAGGCAGGAATCTAGAGCACATTACAAACCCTGCACCAGAGATGCTTCAGTGAGTAAATGCAGCATTCATGATCTAAAGAAAATGTTGAGCAAGAGAAAATGAATATATATATATGTATGCATATATGTGAATATGTATATATTTTTAAGTATGCTTGCATATCTAGAAGTTTTGAATTAAGCTGCTCACTTCATAATTGGTATTGCATAGCTTATAGCTTGAATTAGTATCAGTAACTGAGTGGCAAGAAGAATTATGGTCTAACACTAATTTTCTGATCACAATCTGTTTTGGACTTTTTGTTTTTATTTTCAGCTCAGAAACAGAAGGGAAGAAAACAGCTACGACTTGCTTGTTGAAGAAGTGCTGCAGAAAAAAAAAATCAATTTAAACATTTCATTTCTGCAAGATTAAAAAGCTTTTACTAGCTTTTGAATTTTAAAAGGCTTTCAAAATGTATACTAAAACTAATGAATACTTTCTGAAAGATTATTTTAAAGTAAAAAGCTATCACCAAAATGTTTCAATTTTTTTCTACATGACACTTCATCAGAACATACATATTTTCCAAAATGTATAGCATTTAATGAAAAGCATACTTTTCATCATGTCACTGTTTAGATGAAAATGTGCAACATTCTTTGAATGAGATGGCTGGAGATTGAAGGTCTGTGTTCTAGTGAAAACTACAATATTTGCCATCACAACAGCATAGTACAATGCTAATGGAGTTGTGAACCAGTCCCTTCTGACTGTCATTGTTGGTTGCCTGGTTCAAATTAACGATTTAATGGTATTTTTCAGAAAGAATTTATTCACTGGCCAGACAACCTCTTCCAACAAACAGAGCTCATCGACCAAAGTAAACTGTTTTTCTTTGGCAGGTAAGATCTATTTAGACATACAGGAAGAATTGCAAGCGGTCCCCAGCTGCAGTGTGCACTCTTGGTACAAAATTACATTCCCCTCCACTTCATTGCAGTTCCATGGGCTCTCACACAGCAAAGCACAGTGCATACTTAAATTTAAATTTAAGCACTCTCTTAAGTGTTTTATTACATTAAGGCTGTAGTCCTGTTTGCACTGCCTTCAAGGACCTGGCACTATATCAATATTTGGGCAAATTCAGAACTTGAACTTTATTAAATTCAGAAAACTGTGCATTTTAGTAAAGCTCAGTAGAATAAAGACTAAATTTCTGCAACAGTACAAGTGATATACTCAAGTCAAAGCATGTACTGACCTTCTCTTAAATACATCACTTCAAAACCGCTACACTTTTTCTTATCCAGTTTTGGTAATTACAGGGACTATAACTGTAGGATTTGGAGTATGTGACCCTGTGGGACAGTGGAATGATATCACTAGTTATCATACTCACAACCACCAGCAAGCTGGGAAGGACTATCAATACCAACTTACAAGTGAGGACATCAAGAGCTGCACTCCTAAACAAGGTAGCCAGAGAGTCTGGGACAGTCCCAAATACAGATACTAGTTTTGCTTTCCCCAAGAAAGTGGTCAGGTCACTGTTTTTCTCAGCTTTTAAAATAGCACAAATACTTGTGTGTCTTTTGTCTACCTGTATTCTGGCACTCGCTTCCCCCACAAACAGCAGCCCTAGGGATATATCCATTTCCACAAGCTGTATAGGAGCGCAGGCTCCTCTGCCTGATTGAGTGTCCCAACACAGGGCATGAGACACCTCATTTTGCCCTGTTTCAGTTTCATAGGGCTAGGTAACTCTGAGGAGCTGGTCACAGTTATAGAGAAGGGCTGTGATCCAGCAAGAACCTGAATTCTTTGATCTTCTAACTCCTGGGCAACTGTTGTCTCTCTTATCTACACACCCGCCACATACTGCTGATTGTAAAATAGCATGGTTTTACATTCTTAAGGTTGGCATCCTCAAAATTGTTCATCACTGCAGTGTAATACAGATATGGGATGTCATTATATCATTATATCTAAAACATTGGTATATTTATGTCTCTAATTCATTTGTACTTTTCAGGCTGTATATCAGTTTGGGGGATGTCAGATGAAAATAACAAAAGTAAAAGTAATATTGCATGTGACATTTATACTGTTCCTTTCATCCTAAAATCACTTGACTGAATACTAAAAAAAACAAAGGAGGGTTTTCCATCCTCTGACACCATTTGTATGTGTGTTGTTGCCCCTTCTGTTCTTCAAATAATACAATATAACATCATACCTTTTTTTCTGCCACTGCAGGCTTCCCCACATATCTTCTGGCACAGACCGCTCTTCAGGGGATGTCAAAGTGTGTTCATTTAAAAGCGGAAAAAATACTTGCAATACCACAGCAAAGGAGTACAGGGCATGACCCTGCCTCTCCCTGCTCTTTGTAATGCTTCAGGTATCGGCAGGTTCAGAAGGTACAAAGACTACAACTGAGCTCACCTTATTACGGTGAGTGTCCTTATTACGGTTCATCCAGCATGCACCCGTACAAGCAGGCTACAGCCTGCTCTCAGGTGACCCGAGCTCAGATAAGAGAACAGGTTATCTCCCTAGGGTTCATGGTCTCTGCTAGACCCTGATGCCTCTGCGTCTGTAGGCTTTTGAAAGTCAAACTGCCTGCTACAGGTGCGGCACCGACACTGGGGAAAAAAGCAGCTCCTGTTCAACAAGGCGCAGCAATGCTGTGGAAGTCAGCCAGAGCAAAATTTATTACAGTGTTCAAATCAGTTGAAAGAAGATCCTTATCGTCCATGCCTGATTGGCTTTTATTTATCAAGCATTGGAAGGTCTATCAGTATTTTATTAGTTTATTTATGCCATTATGCATATGATAGGAATTGGATTTTATTTATCAAGCGCTGGAAGGGCTATCAGTATTTTATTAGTTCGTTTATGCCATTCTGCATATGATAGGAATAAATGAAACCTTTGAAAATCAGAAGCAAAAGATAATCCTGTAAGTAATTCTAACCTGGTCTGCAATTCTTCCAGGAAGAAACAAGACTGTGATATAATGCTTGTTTCTCTCTTTTGCTTGCTCACTCCTTATTTCTCTCTCTTCATATTTACCAATTTGATATCTCCAAGAAATTCTTTGCAGAGAAAAGAAATGAGAGTATCTCTGGGAAGACCCTTGCAAATGTTACATGGGTTTGTAAGAAAGGAGAAGGATTTCTTTGTTGCACAAGGAAACTGCCCATGAAGACTGACAGAGAAGAAGGAAGAGATACTGAAAATAGTTTTGTTCTCAGCAGTTTACATGAGGCACCAGAAGCTGTTTGAAAAAGGAGTGTCCAACAATCCCCTTTCACATCTTGCAGTTCTTTGAACTATTTCTGTATTCAGCAGAAGAGGCCTGAAGCCAGACAAGTTGTACCTAGACTGTCCTGTAACATCAATGAAGCTACTTGTGGTAGGCTGGCATATGGGTATAGGTTAAGACAGGTAATAGCTGAGCTGTTTACACTAGTTGAGTGTTTCTGTCTTCTACATCTTACAGTCCTTATCAAATTAGTAGATCTCATCTTTCTTTTTCTTTTCAAAGGAAATAAAGTAACTTTAAAGGAATGGTAGGGTATTTTTGATCCCTGAAGTATCTTATGCTGCATAGCCAGCACCGTAATGTATTTTACAGCTGATAAAATGTAAGCATTTAGAGGATCAAACCACATCTCACCAAAGTATTATCTCTCATATCCCCTTTTTTGAAGCAGCCAATTGTATCTATTCATGGATAATAACAGAAGAAATTCTTACAGCAAGGAGTAATAATGGCCAAAATATTGTCCTGGAAACAACAGATATCGCAAAATTGCCAAAATGTGGTTTCCCTTTTTCAATTTCCATGCAAAGCCCTCAAACATAATCCTGGTGTGTTGTGAAAAACCTTCAAATGATACACTCCTCATCAGATACTGTTTATGTATGCATTAATGTAACTGCCTAAAATGTTGCTTATAAGTGAGATATAATTACAGTGTTAATTGACAAAATGCTGTTACACTGTCCTTAAAATGCAGTTGAAAAATCTTTCTCAGATAATCCAGTGATGGTAGAAGGAAACAAATCATGTATATTTCTTACTTAATTGACTTTATTTCATTTTTTAAAAACCCTTCATTGTTGCAGTGATCTCTGTGATTCAATTTGCTAGTACCCTACTCCCCTCTCATCAGCCTTATAAAGACACCAAGAAATGTTAGGAAGCACAAAGCAAACAGTGGTAAAATATTAGAGCCAGACAAATAGACACACAGGTAATCTTTTTACAGTTGGCCTCTAAAAACTTTGGACTGCCAATAACTTTGAAACTTCCACTACCAGTATAAAGAAAATCTTTATGACTTCATCTGTATCAGAAAAATCTGACACATAATTCAGGACAGTGCAATTTTCTTAACAGCACTAGCCAGAGATCCTGATTTTAGAAAATTTTCATCAACCAGCACAATCACCATGCAAAAATAATGTGCAATTATTTTTTAGGACAGACAGATTCAGTTCTTTGCCATTTACAGCAGGAAACTCTCAGTGCAATTTTAAGGCAGCAGTCAGGAAATATCTAAACCAAGTTTCAGCAAGGCATATGATAACTTTCCTCTTCATTGGCAAAGAGTGCTGTGGGATCTTACACCAAAATAGAGAGTTGAAACCTGATATACTATCTTTCAGCCTTATTATGATCTCACCTACAAAACAGGACTCTGGAGCCAGATATTTCCTGGATTAAGTAGCACTTAAAATCAGGATTTGGGTGTTGTCCCATTGCTTTAGTTTCTTTGAGTATATCAATCATTATAAGGCATGGAAAGCATTACTCTAGGATGATTATTTTATAACA
This sequence comes from Buteo buteo, assembly GCF_964188355.1. NCBI lineage: Eukaryota > Metazoa > Chordata > Aves > Accipitriformes > Accipitridae > Buteo > Buteo buteo. The sequence continues at coordinate 27,522,799 of NC_134171.1, read as the reverse complement.
ATTAGTTTGACTAACGATACAGATACATTTGGAGGTTTTTAGCCAGCTCAAACAGATAACCAAGATTCAGCCCTGTAAAAGTAAACATGATGGAGGGAATGCTCTGCCATTCACAAGCCATTCACTATAGAAAGTGAATGAAACTGCAATATTTCCTACAATACACTATGTAAAGGGAAAATATTTGTCACTAAGAAGGTTGACTGGAAGTAAATTTCACTGAGTGATTTCCTAGCTCTTAGACCACAAATCCTTGAGCACACGTCAGTGTCGATTCACCTTGTTAAAGTTCCGTGGGAGTTTCTCAGTGTATGCATTTTACCAAATACAGTGTTTGCTTGTCAGGTGAGCAAAGTGGCCTCAAACCACATGGGAAGTATACTTGCTTTTTCTGATATTGATCTTCATCTTCACTGAGAGCTTGATTGCTTCTCAGCCTTCAGTGGCAGGGCCACGGCACAATCCAGCCTTGTTCTTCCATCTGTTAGTTTGATAACTGTAATGTCAGCTCTGAAATGAACTGATTGGTAAAGGGGAGAGTAAAGAAAGTTTGAAATTGCTCTGATGCTGCTCATCAAACAGCCTGTTCATCTATTACCTTCCTCTTCCCTCATCAATTCATTTCAGAGTAACAAGCCTTCCGATACAAGAGGAAAGGTGCTGGGATTACTTTACTTACACAATATTTTCAAAATGGCTCTTTTGAGACAATGAACAACACTAATCTATAAGACTTTCTTTCCAGCAAAACAAACTCAGTTTTTCAGTGGGGAAATGCTGCTGTTTCTGATAGGTAGTTTTCACTTTTCATAGCTGTTTTACAGTATATTTAATAAGAACAAGCTTAATAGCTACCTTAACCTATACAGAACACATCATGCAAACCAGCCAGCACCTGCCCTAACAATGAATTTTCTTTGGCAATGGGTTATTCCATATTTCTCCTCTGTGCCTACTCTGTGTCAAAAGACTGATTGTAGTGTGCTGTAACCTGGCATCCAACCAGGGAAATAATTGTTTTCTACAGGTGCAGTGTTAGTAGGAGACTTGTAAGCTAGTTTTACTAATGTTTGATTATCTGCTATGTTTGATAAATGGCTTTCAGCTGAACAATCTGAGTGGCGATATAAACAATTTCTCTTTGTTTGATGTAATTGCTGGATCAGGAAATTGAAACCTATACTTCTGCAAAATTGTGTTACAGGAGATATAAGCTCTCTGATTTGCTGTTTGGCTCTGCATTAAAAAAAGCTAATTAGAAATGCTTATTAAATTTTAATACCACTTCTTAAGAAGTAAGCTGTGCCAGTCAGATACAGATGAGGAGCTAAATTCAGGAAAATTCAATGATAAAAACTGCAAAAAATTTGCAAAACTTCAAATACTCTTGTGGTCAGGACTGAAGTTCTGGTGGAAAATTACACTACAGTTTTTTCTTCTGGCTAAAACAAAGTTAGGAAGAAAATTCACGATAGATGTGGCTAAAATATAGGTATTTGTAAGTCATACTCAAAAGAATGAACAAAAGGATTATTCTTAATGTTGGTCACCAACAGGTGTTGTTGCAGTACACTGTAAAAAACAACCCATGTCCTCCCATACATCTGGCTTTGCCAAACTTTCTGAATTCAAGCTATAATTAAAAACTCACATTTCCTTAGTGCTTTTTTCTTTCTTTTTACTTCAGAGAACTGACCAGATTGCAGACTAAGCTTCCCTTCCCCTCCAGCAAGACTGATTGTTCTTCATCTCTCTTCCAAGTCAAAGTCATCTCTCAGGACTTTAACACCCAGTTCTCCCCAGGCCCCCAGGAGAGATTTGTACTTCCTCCAACACTGCCAGCATGCAGAAGCCTTTCTTCTCCTGCCTCTCTCTTTCTGCTTTATTCTCTCAAGACAGAGTACTTCACTGCCACACTTGACATTTCTGGCAGCTATTGAGGGACTGATTTAAGTGAAGCCCATATCTTTTCATAAGAATTACGTAAGGTCAAAATTACAAGCCTGTGCTGCAGGCAGGCTGCAAGAATGGCTGGGAACTGGAGATTTCCACAGTACCAGCTGAGAAGTAGCCAGTGCCTCCTTGTTACGTTTCAGTAGGGCTGAACATATAATGAATCAGCCAAAATGGGACAGAAGCCCACCAGAGAGGACTCACACCACTAAGCAGATAGACATCCCCAAATCAAACCTAGGAGCATCTGCAGTGAACACAGTTTCCAGGTGTCTGGACATGTCTTACTCACTGAAAGTGTCATGTATATCTTATCCTTTCACATGAAGATCATCACCATGCATTGCCATGGAGCATGTATAATGCCACCGTTTCAGATGAACTCTGCCTTTCTGGTGCAAACTAGTGCCACAAGCTAAGCCAGGAAAAGACTGAGCCAAAACCTTCAAAGCTTTGTATTGGTTGCAGTTTGTGCCTGAAATGTGATTAATTCAAAGCATTGCTCCCCTCTCTCGTAGGTTCTTTGAGGAATTCTGTGAATCCAAGTGAACGTATTTACCTAATCATCTTAACAAAAACTGAAAACACAGGGTACTTAAAAACATTGCAGAGCATCTCCACAGACATCACACCAGCTTTTCAGGCTCCCAAACAACATTCCAAACACTGACAATCACAACTCTTCCATTTCCCTCCAAGATGTCTCTGTGAATCCAGATAGCAGGGAGCTTTCTCAGGCATCCTATGGATAAACTCAGTTCTTCTTCACAAGTATGTGATTTATCTCCTGAATTCTGTCTACAATATCAATGTTCCTCTTTTATTCCTCTCCAGCCTATCCCATATATTCACAGTCACAGACCTTACATAACTACCACCTGAGATTTTCTTCAAACTAATTACTTTATTTCAGTATCTACAACCCGGCCAGTCTCATTTGCCATGATCTTGGTTTCCACTAGTTCTTCTGGCTCTTTGGTTAGCCTCATCTTTTCAAATACCTCTACAGAATAACTTGACAAGGATGCTACATAATTTCATCAGAGAGGTTTCTCCAAAGACTCTTCAGTTACCTTTATCATCCAGAGAAGAGAAGGACCTTTGCTTCACCCACCAATAACCTCTTGTGTTTTACCCATTTACTCAGAGTATCTAATCATAGTTTTCTGTCTCACCTCCTGCACTGCTTGATGTAAATTGAATTCCTTTAAAAATCATCAGATTTACTAAGTATTTACTAAAGTAATGAGGTATTTGACTATGTGTAAATAATTTGCACTAAAATTCACACCCAGTCCACAGAAAACATGGCAGCTATAAAGCATAGTGGCATATCTGTGGTCAGACTGAAACTTCCCACTTCTGCAAGAAGAATATTATTTCTGGCAGATATGGCTTGTGTTGTGACAGGTCTGAATACAGTTGTGATGTCTATAGAAACGTACATTATGTTGTTGCATGAATTATGTGACCATTTGGAGGTCTTTTAATTCAGGTCTAAATTTTGGCCTGAACTTTCATTGCATATTAGACTTATTTTGGCTCCAGCTTGTCTGATCTATGCAAAACTAAGGGGACACAGCTTTTAAGTTATCCCAGTGAGGGTTTATGATTGTGTTACATCAATGAAAAAAAAAAAAGGAAAAGAGCTGAATTTCTACTTTGGCTGTTCGCAGTTGTTTACCTGGAGACAGTTTTCTAAGACTCTGCTCACAGAACAGCAGCATAACAGTTTATGCAATGTGACTTTGACATGAGAAAGATACAGGCATTTTAAAATGTTTGGAAAATTGGGAACTCAAACAAAATGTGAAAATAAAAATGGTATATTCACAGTTTATGGCAAATTGGAAGGTGACTGTTACATCTCCAATGTACCTTGCAAACAGAAACTAATTAATGTAAGAGAGAAAAAAAAGTCTACTACATGTCACCTAAAGAAATACTGCCATCAGTAAATTAAAAATGTATGGCTTGAGCTGCATAGCATCTGCCTGCCTAAAGCTACGTCTGTAAATAGTGTGGAAGACCAGAGAGCTGAAACAATGGACCACAGATGGGTCATGAAAAGAATGTTAATATTAATTATATAATTCTAATCAATGTGCAAGCCTGGAAATCTGAGAATAAATCTATTCTTAGAAGAAGATTTGTCCTAGATTACATCATTTAATTTCCTATTGCTTAACAGTCATGAGTTAATACTTGGTGATAACAGTTATATGTAGGAGCATGAAAAATAAGTATTATTCAACACTTGATTAGTGTTTATTTCACTTCTATCTCTTTATCGCTAGCAACTGGGAGAAATAGACCGTAAAATGAGAATCAAATTTCAATATAATTGAACTTTTTCTCAAGTTTAAAAAACATTCAATTTTTACATTAATTTTTTCTGGGCTTTTCTGTTTTCTGGTTCTACTCAAAACAAGAAGGGCTGGAAATAAAGGAAGATAGCGTGTAGGTCCACTTGAAAGAGTTTTGACTAGCACTTCATGTTTGGTCACTTGCCCAAAAAGAACTTTTAAATATATCGACTTGCCTATATTTGGTTGTTTGTATGAAATACTTGAATAAATGACAAGTTATTTTCTTGTGTAGTTATTTTTCTTACCCTTAGTTCACATTTTAAGTTACTTTGGGGCTTGCTTTTTAATAATATGAGTAGGATTTTTCAAAGATGCTTTATTGTCTTGTCAAGGAATGTTTTGTCTTGCTACTTACTCACACTTTGGTTGTAATTCTACTATTTACTTATGTACCATTTCCCATGATGTCACCCTGAATTATTAAAAAAAATCCACAGTACATTTGTCCTAAACAGCACCCTTAGCTGTGGGGCCCAAATCCTATTTTCTTTTGTCATAAGCAGCTTTTTCTTTTACTTGTTATTTATCACACTGTTCAAGATGTTTGAATCTTTAGTTGCCTGTCCAGGGAGGATCACTGGGCAGCTCATGTCCTATTTGAGAATATTCTGTAAGTAAGGATGGCTTTAGCCAGAAGTGAACTAGAGCAGGACTTGCTGAGGGTGGGCAGATAAACATGAAGGTGTTTGATATCTCAGATCATGTGGAAAAGTTAGCAAACAGCATGGATCTGAGTGAGTCCTGGTTTGAGCATGCTGGCCCCATCTGTCTGTAATCACTGCTGCTTCACTCAGTAGAACATTTCATACTGCAGAGAAACAGACTTGTGTTGATCAGCAGCAAACGGCTGTCATGAAAATTACTATGTCTGGCCCATTTCTTTTTAACTTGGCATCAGCTTTGGAAAACTGTTTACTGTTCTCTGGCAGGCAGATGAAGTTTAAAAAAAAAAAAAGAAAGAAGGTTGCTATCCCTTCCCTCTTTCTCTTTTGACCTCTCTTTCACCAGTGCCTTACTCATCCTTTCTAAAGTATTCCCTTTGTATCCTTAGACTTCTAGAAAGACTGATAGATGCTAATAATAACATGATAATAATACATACATACATACATACATGGATCTCTCAGTCATTTTACAGTTTACTCCTGCAGTGATCCCCTTTATAATTCACAAATGTCAATTACAATTTGATTAATTAAAAGGCATTAGTGGTCTATGAAAATGAATTTTAGACTGTTGAGCTTCTTACAAATGTGATTCACCATATTTCTGACTGGAGAATAAAATGGTTAGCTGGTGAGATCCTGCTTGTGATATTACACGGATCTTCCTTCTTTGCCAGGCTATGCTTTGTGTGGTGAATGGATCTGTTTTCCTAAGACTTACCTTCAATATAGCAGAATATCATAGGAAACAGCACAACAGCCCATGACTTCTTTCTTATTTGCACCAGTGCTGCAACTGGTGATTTTCCTAGTGTTAAAGACAATCAGCAAGTAAAAACTGGTATTCAGGAAAGCTCTTATCAGTTAGACTTAGCTGAGTTGAAAATTTACTGCATTCTCATTGGCAGATGTTTCAGCCTTTCATCATGGATTAATTACACCCTACAGTCAGTCTGTCTTATACAACATAACTACTTCTGCTCACTCAGAAAACAGCTAAAGAAGGTGATAGCATAAATGAAATAAGGTGCCATTGTCAACTGCATTCAGTAGCAGAGAAAATTCAAAATTACGATCTTCACAATTTACCTTCCTAAGCAATAAAATCAGAGGAAAGAATTAAATGAAGTCTGGTTTTGATTTGGGATACCCCCTGGAATTTTCATGTTTGGCAGATAACAAGCTTTCTGTCAAAAGTTATTTTATCTTTTACTGTATTCCTGTGAATGGAAGCTGGAATGAGATCCTGAAACTCCCAAGGAGTGTTGAATAAAACTGGGAAACCATCAGCCTCCCAGTATGTTTGGGTTTAATTTCCAGACATCTGGCAAATGATGTACTTTTTCTTTCCTGCCACTTTATACAATTTAAAATCTACCTGAAAATGTTACTCATCTGGGCTGATATAAAAACAGGCTATTCTGTAAAAAGTTGAAGTTGTCATCAGTACTGCACAGTTAAGGAAAAGGCCAACCATTTTTCAGGTGGACACAGAGCATTCTCTTGCATAGGATCACAAAGCACTCTGCAACCGGTAATGAATTTTGCACAAGTCTTTGAAAGAGGCAAAGAGCAAAGTTAAGCTATGCTTAGTGCAACAAAGTGCTGATGAAGTGCTGATTCAGTCCTTACTCCTCAATGAGAGAGCACCTTATCACTCAATATAGGAAAATGATAAAAAGGAATCTCCTGTAGTTATAGCACTACTTTATTCTGTATTAGCACTGAGTGATGAAGGACCTTGTTTCCCTGCTATATTACTTAACCTAATTGGAACTATGCTCTCAGCTATCTCATTACTTAATGATACCTAGAACTTTGGTACCTTCATCTTCAAACCCTGAGTAGTTAATTACTAGTTATACACTCAATCTCCATTTCTTTAAATTAAAGACCCATCTACATTGCACACACACAGTGCTTCATTCCTTTTCTTATGCAATAGATTCCAAAACCAAAGGCAGAGAGCTTGAGATTTTTATACAGATACAGAGGATGCAACTCCTAGACAGCATACATAAACCAGCTCTGCCCTACAATAGCCTATACTGTGGCTGTTAGCCTTGATGTACGAAAGGGGACAGATGACTCATCCACCATTTCTGTGTGAGCAAAATAGCATACATCTCCATGGAGCAAAGTTATAGACTTTGTTGCTGAAAAAATCTAAGTTGTAAGCTTTTTTTTGGCTTTTTTAACAAAACAGGTAAAATGTCTGAAAATCAGAACGCAACAGGTTGTATGATTTATACAAGTTCCTAAACCTGTTAGTCAAAATAGCTGCCAAGTTAGTTATTCCGTATATATCACATCTGTGGCTGGAGTGATTTTTTAGCAAGTTCAGTGTGAACAGCTTTAAGCTCTAGTCTAATTTGGTATTTGGCCCAGAGATGTGTATTTTTTAAAGAAAACAGAAATTGTTACTCTTATAATCATACTTTTCATATAATAATGTTCTTATAATAGGGCTAGAATCGATATTATGTCATAGAGTTAATTGTGTTCTGGTCAAGGAATATGATTACAAATGCAGGTACTGAGGTGATTAAATTGGCTATCTGCTTTTCTTTTGGAGCAACGTTTCAGTGGCTCTTTTGCATAGATATCATTTAATCCCCTGTAGCGAGAAAAATCAATAACAACATTTAGTCTAATATCATATCATGTCTTCAAACAATGCTGAAACTCCATACTGATTACATTTCTGCCAGTCGTGTAACCTTCTGACAAAATGAGAATTGAGACAGCGTGAAAGACAGGTCAGAAAGTTCACTAGACATCTCTCCTTTTTTGACAACTCTTGCCCTTATCTGTTGTGACTTCAAAAGAGAACTGCTGGAACAGCTGAGAATAAAACTACCTGGCTGAAGGAACTACATGGTTCAAGGCTGCTCCCAGTCAGTGGCAGCAGAAAAAAAAGATAGCATTAGTCACCTGTATCCAGCTGCAAATATTGGCCTGTAAAAGTGCCCTTCCACCCCAGTCTCTCGCGTGAGGATCCATGAGAACATCATGCACCAAGCAGACAGATAGGTTTGCACAAGGCCTGACCACCCAGCAGATAAAAAACCAACAGCTGCCATGGCAAAATTTTGCAGACAGATTTAAACGAACAGAAGCTATTTCCTGAACAAGTCATTTAGAAACTGCTGTCTCTTTTAAATCTTCCTGACAGCTTTAGTTTGGACTTGGAGGGACTGAGTAGGTGGTTCTGGTTTTGGATCATGGTGGGATTTGGAAGAACAACTGGACTTACCCACTGCATGTTTGGGAATCTAATTGAAAGCATCAGCCAACACCTGGAAAGGGAAGTTCTCAAGATGCAGAGTAAGACCTGCGATAGGTGGAAGGAACTCTAGCGATAATGCTTAAAGGTCTCATTTTTCACTGTGTCTTTCTCTTATGACATTCTCCACTTGAACAGCAATGAAGTGCTTCACAGTTGCCTGTGGGGCTAGGAGGGAGAGTCCTTTGCAGTTAGAGGTAGTAAACCAAGAGCAGGACATGAGCAGCTGGGCAGGGAAAGATCACATTTTCTTTAAAAAGATGTAACTTCAATTGCAGGTTTAGAAACTGACTGCTTTCTGTCTTACAGAAGTTGCCTGGGGAAATAGATTTTTCTTAAATAATACTGTATGACTGCTGTCAATTCTTAATATTTTTAAGACTTGATAGATAATTAGCAATCAGCAGTATTCCAAACAAGGCTACTGGGAGTCAATCCCAAAGAAAAATTTCTTTGCCTTTGCACCAGCATTGGTTGATTTGTCAATGCAGAACATAACAGAGCAAGTCGTTATAAATGTGTGCAAATATTGGCTAGTAAGTTTTTCCATACTTCTTTGTGAGAAGTGCAGAAAGAACTTGTCTGTGTGTGGTATTTCTGTGGTATAGAAGACATACTCCTCTGACATTATTGATGGATGGTGTCTTTAGATACAGTTCCAAAGCAAAATTGTACTAAGGTTGTTAAAATGCTTTCCACAATTCATACTAGCAATGAGTGATGGTTTTTCTGTCTTCTTTCTTGCCATGTGTGAAATGAGTCTCTACCTCACTGACTCCAGCTGCTCGCCTGTGACCATTTTTGTTGCTTTGTATGATGGAGGCTGTAAAGAGTTGTGCTGTGACAGCCTCTCCACAGCGTAACTACTCTGTCAAGCAAAACCACAAGAGCACCTGTTTGGATGGGGAGTTGTATTTTTCCAGCTCCTTTTCAAAATCAACAGGCTGGGGATGCTATCCTAATTACTATTTATCTTACAAGTTTTTGAAAAATTCAGTGAGATTTGAGTTTCATGCTTTGTGTGTACTAGCCAGTATGGGATGTTGCAGCAATGAGGGAGCTTTTAATGCATTAAAGTCTCACCCTTTTCTCTCTGGCTGCAAATTCCACTCTGAAGCATGTTTTATTGCACTTAAGCTACAAACTTATGATGCTGCCAAACGTTGCAGTCACAGGTTAAAGCTCCAGCCCCAAAAAGCAGTATCTCTTTGACATTTCTTTCTTTTAAGCTGTTAATCATGTACCTTGAGTTGGTGTAGTGTGTAATAAACTGCCAACACTAGTAGACAAATGTCAGAGCAGGCTGCTGATAGACCAGAGCAAAATAGCAAGCATTATCTGCAAATAATGTATGATTTTATTTCTTCTTTCTTAGGGAAGGAAATAGTCCTCAATGACACCCACAGTCCAATTAAATTGGCACCAGGTGACTCCTGAAATGTGGTTTTGGTCAACTGCTAAAATACAGTTTTCCTGGGTCATTGTAACACAATACCTGTATGGCATTTATATTTGTCTAGCTTGTGTAAGCTTACTAGTGTAAGTATTTGCAAACCCTAGTTCAGAACTGAAACAGTTCTGAGATCTGTAAACTAAATGGAATTGTAATGTAATTAACTTGTTAGAAAGTATTTTTGCTAATAATGCCTTCTATGGCATGAAATCAAAAGCATTAGTACATGCCTGGAGAATCATACCACTAAGGTAAAGATAATTCTTCACTTTTTTGATGTTTTTTTTTAAGAAAGGGGTTCTGTTTTAACCTCATTATTACCATATTTTTGCAATTGCACAACTGCCCAGCTGTGCAATCTGGTGACAAATTGGCCCAGTGTAGCCAAATATTTGCTTCCATGTTTGTAAATTTAACTAAAACATACCTCACCTAAGACACTCAGGGGCAATGAGGACTCTTAAATATTCAGTTGCAGAGTAATTTATTTGTACACAAAATTGGGGGTCAGTGACCAACAGTGATGCTAGCAATGAAGCATATAGGAGGGTTCATATTTGTAGGCAATTAATTTCAGCTTTATGTGTTCCACAAAATTTGTGTTTGCTTTATCAAAGGCATGCAGATATTCAGAGGCAAGAGGACCCAGCAAATGAGCTAGCAGGCAGCCTGTTGTACCATGTCAAAGAAAAGGGAATAGCCCCAACTTTTCTTGATAGTCTTAGTATTAAGAATACTTCAAAAGACATTTTCTCCTAATTGTCCTGCTAAGTTACTGAGTTAAGCTCCACAGCTAGAAAAAGTGAAGACTTATTGCTACTAATTAATGATTAAGACTAATCAGTTCATCTTTTTCATCTCTGTTGTAAAAGGCCAATTCAGAAAAAAAAATAATCATTTCCTACTGTTAGAATAAGTAGAAAAACTTTCTGCAGTAGCATCCTAAGATTTTTTTGGTAGGCTGTTTACATACCATTACTCTTTTTCAAGTCAGTTTGAAGATGAAGCATTTGTGATGTTAATTCAAAGGCTGAGCATCTTATTGAGCAGTTCCACAAAGGAACATTATATGAGTCCCAGAGCAGTACATAGGCTCAGACCCAGAGTTCATTTAGTATTCCAGGTCATCTACCATACAGATGGTTAAAAATAAGAGGATGCCAAACATATATAGTATTTCCTCCTAATACTCTCATTTTATGACTATTTTCAGCTCAGAGAATTTCCTGAGGCCAATATGATTTAGGAATCCCAGTTAGTACAACCAGGAGGCATCTTTTTCCATTTGGCATTCACATTCATTGCCTGAGAACAAGTACACCGGTTGTTTCTTTCAAAAAGAAAGCAAATTTATCTTTAGATTTAAAGAAAGAGGATGAAACAAGGTGACAGAACATGGTTATTTGCAATCTCTCATGTCTTGGCTACCTGGATTCAGTCTCCTCTCTACCTCTTGTTCCTAACAAGCAAGTCACAGGCTACAAGCTTTTCTAGGATACCTCCATGCTAAAGCAATGCCATCACTATAATGCTTAAGAGTCAGAAAGAAAGAAATGGAAGTCAAGCATGATGCTGAAGCATAGTAGTATTTGGTATGCCAAGTTGAGAATCAGCAAGCCTGTGTTCCGCTCCTGCTCCAGCAACTTATTCATGCTGTCTTGTGACTGTCTAATTCAAAGTACAACTCCCACCACTGCCTCCTGCAGACACGATTTGTAACAAAGCAGCATCTGCTTATGTACAGTTTGTGTAGGATCTGATCCAGTAGGCATGCTCAGAGGACACCTACTACATCAAGCCCTGCAGGTGAGACAGGCAAAGGAACACCTATTTTGTGGTTCCCATAGGACGTGAGTAGGAGGTAACTGTCATGGCCTGTCAATACTGAGATGCTGAGGCACATGGCCAAGGCAGATCATTAGTCAAATCTTCATTAATAAAAGGCTTTTGCTGCCTTTGAGACAAGGTGGCACCAAAGAGAGGTTTGGAGGGTCACAGTTTTAGAGCTCGATGTCCAAGTCCTTCTTCAGAAGCCTATGGGGTTTTTGAATCTATACCTGAAGTCTTGATTTACTCTAGTGCTACATATGCTGTATAGACACATTTACTGCAGTATTACCATAGCTTCTTTGCTATGCCCTTTGTCATGCAAAGGATAAAGCCAAGGGATGTGGCTTATTAATAAACCACTCTGGGAAAGCAGCCACACAGCACAGACTTCACATAGGGAACAATTTAATTCTGTTCTCCCTCACAACCCAGGGCAGCAGCTCTGCTTCTCCCTACAGGCTGCACAATCTGCTTGGACCACAGGCACTTAGACCCTAGCTGGGCTAAGCCTGAGACAACTCTATTCAGTACCAGTCAGTTGTTAGAAGTTGTTTTCGATCAACAGAACAGAGAAGGTGCTAATGAAGTGCAAGATTATCTTTTCCTCACTGCTGCTTCCATCCTGCATCTACCAGAGTTTGGTTATACATGAGACTCCAGTGTGTTTCACAGACTCTTGCTAGGAAGTGCGTTAGTTCAGTCTCTGTCTCAGGGAAGGCTGGTGTACACAGATTCAAAACCACACCACTCATGCCACTAATGCCTGACCTCTACTGTAAAATGTGTAAAGGTTAGTTCTCAGCTCTCTTGCATTTTATGTAGTCATTACCTGTGCTAAACAGATAAAAATATTGCAGCCAGTGGGGAAATATTAATTCATTGTCATAACGATTTTCACTCACCTGCATGTAGGTGTGATTCAAGAAGCAGTCAAAGTACCTGCTTATTATATACTCCGAAGCAGAAACACATGTAAACACAAACAGAAATGTTTATTGTCCCAGGACTTGCCTCTGCTTGACCCCATACAGTGCACCTGAGTGTCTCACAGTGTCCTCATTTATGGATCCTTTAGAAGGATCAAGACACATCAGAACAAGGATAATTTTAAGGCCATGTGGTGATCTGGAAGGTTGGACAGTACACGCTGATCAGACTGCCTGCATAAAAGTCTAACAATTTTTTTTTCTTCAATTATTGATTCAGTCTTGAAGAAGTGACAAATTTAACCATGTTTTTGTTGCTAAGCTTCCCCAATGCTGAGGGTATTGAAAAGTCAAGACATCCCTTACCTACATTTCTAAAAAATGAGACAGTAAAGTCTTTTTTAACTCAAAGCTTGTACATCACTTTCAGAGGTTTAGGTAGTTTAAAGTCTATTTACTGATCATTTCAAGTCTATGTCAAATACGTATTTCAAGCCCAGTAGCAGCAAACCCTAAAATATCATGAACAGTCTAATAATAGACTTGTCTGAGCTCAGTGCTTTGCAGCTGATTTATACGAGAACATGAGAACAATAAATACCAATATCCTAAGTACTGGTGAACCCCAGGCTCCAGTTAAAAGCTCACAGACCTGAACTTCTTCCTTTTTAAATCAGTGTGGCTATTCAGCCACCAGCTCTGGAAACTATCTGTTTTAACTGTGACTTAATCAGCTGAATCAGTGTCCCATGCACTGTGGTCGCAGATCAAAGCACTTAGGAAGGTACAAAGGAAGTGGTGAAGGGACACTATGCCCGTTCCAGTGGTGATCCAGTTGTCCCTCTAACACTGAAGTTTCTGTAACGAAGAGAAACCTACTTTTCATAATCACTTGATCCTCTGTGTCATTACAGTTTTTCCTATTCTTCAGTGGATTTCAGTGTGATGCTGTTCAATAATTAGTTTTCCAGACTTGCTAACACTAGGAACTTAAATGGGACCTTCATACCTGGAGGAGGTACCTACAGCTCACTGGGATTTATCTCCATCCATTTAAGTGGCACTACTACAGCAAATACCATGGCTTTAGGTTATCAGCAGGTTTCCCTAACATTGCTACTATTAAGTACAAGCAATCCAGCACGTCTTTTAATTTTGCAAGGTATGCCCATTTGGGAGTCATGGGGCAGTGTGTATGGATAAGAATATGAAGTGAAGTTCAGGAAAGTTTTTACAATCTTAGTCCAGTCCTAGCAGTGGTCTTTGGGTTCAAAGATTCCAATGATGCTGGAGTGTCAGCACTGATCATCTGCCAAAGAAGTGAGGAGGAAAACGTCATGACTTCTCCTGTGAAAGTGCAGAGCTCTCTCTATCTTCTCCCCAGAGTTTTGGGGATTGTAGTGATACATTTTCCAGGGGCTGGAGTGGTATACAACATGCCACCCCCCCTAAAACTTTTGCTTGTACTATTGTACCAGAAACTTTCCTTAACAGCCTTCTTTGGAAGACAGTTGTTTTTGCTGCTGTCTTTCATTTTATCTTCTCTACGGTATTAGCTAGCCCTACTGGTTTGTAAGCTGTGCATGTCCTGCTGTGTATTCACTTTTCCAGGTCACCTACAAGTAAAGAAAGATGAAAGTGAACCTAACCACCCCAGAAGCTCTCCTCTTAACAAACTTCCACCTGATTCTTAACTATTTCCCACCTCTCTCTCTAAACATTAATAAGCTAATTCTTTACTGGGCTAAATATTGACTTGCACTTTGCAACCTTAAATGTTAGCTCTACGTGAGACACCGTGCTGGAAAATATCATGAAGACCAAGTACATTATGTCTGACTCTTCACCCGAATCCCCTCTGAGGCAATGTTCACAAAGGCATTAATCGGGTTTGTTAACCAGGCCTGCCCTTTTGTAATAGGCGTCAGCAGGCCCTGCCTGAGAATGAGATCTGTAGCTAATTGTGCAGAAGGTGACCTTTCAGAGGAGGCTGGAAGGCCAGTGAAGTGTGTAAGTATGGAAATGGAGGAAAGGGCCCGTGCTGAAACAGTGGAAATGAGGGGAGACCTGTCTAAAACCTTTGGCTGAGCTCTATTACGTTGCACGTTGGGATGGAAACCCGGCCTGGCATGAAACGATTGTTGCACTAGTTCATAATATACCAGACAACCCAAGGATTTTTGCTCTGTGTCACCTGGAAGCCATCATAGGCATGGCCTGGTCATAAAAATTGGTCATGAAGAGAATTATATTTATTTCAAAGTAACACGAACCATTTCCCTACTGCTTTCTATGGGAAAATATAGGAAATATTCATACCCATTGGCATTTGAACAGTATTCTAAGTATTAGAAAACAAAAATGTACTGAAATAAGACCACAATTACTTTGGATACGCAGAGAAGGGGCTTATGCTTCTGGTGCAATTAGCAGGTTATGTCCCCAGCTCTGGAGCTGCCGACACCATCAGTTTTAGTGCTTCAGCAGGGGATAATTTCACTTATACTCAGTGGCGGATGTTTCTCACAAATAAAATATTCGGGACCGTTGGACGGCTGTATCGCCAGCCCCGTGGAAGGCCACCCCTCGTCTCCCAGGTTAGGTGTGCGTGGGTGACCGGGCCTTCCCCGCCAAGCAGGGGTTGGGGAGGCGTTGCCATGGCAACGCCCTCTCACCCCCCCCCTCCCCTCCCCTCCCCTCCCCCCCCCAGGATGCGGTTGCTATGTCAACGCTCTCCTTGTGGCATCCACCCCTGGGAGGGGAAGGCTGGAAGGGTTGCCATGGAAACCGTGCTCCCCTGAAGCATCAGTCAGTAGGGCTGGACTCTTCCCTGCCTTTCTGCCCCCAGAACGTCCCGCCATGACGCTGAGATAAGCCCCGGACATGTCCTGCTCTGTCCCGCCCCGTCCCCAGGGCCGTGCAGGCCCCAGGTGGACACGGCCCTCCCGCCGGGCTCCGCCGGCCGTGCAGGCCCGACCTGACGGGAGACCTTTGACTGTCAGGGCACTGGAGCAGCTCACGTCCGGGGACATGGGACAGACACCCGGGGGACTTAGTTTGTCTTCTCAAAGAGCAGTGGAAACGGGAAGTCGCTGGTTGTGCTGGTGATGGAACTGCTCGGTGCGTGGATGTGGGAAGATGTAGCAGGGGATGCGCGTCTACTTGGGACTAGATACACATTCTCGGGCCAGGCTTGTCTCATATAACAACAACAGCCAAAACCACCTTTTCATCTAGAAATACTTCCTGTATTACATCACTCTTTTAAAATTCCCCAAAAACTCCAGGTGGTGTGATTTTTTTTTTTTCAGATGAGTCTGTTGTGGGAAGCAACTGACTGAACCAATTCTGCAGAAAGGCTGTAGTTAGAAAATGTGGAAAAATATTCAAAAACCCAAACATTCCATCTAACATTAAAATACATAGGAGTGCTTTTAGCACAGGTATTTGAACAGAAAACATCAAAGGTCTTGACTGCATGATTTAACATGGCCCAGTTAATGAATCTCTGCTTATCCCTAGAATATCTGAGCAAAGTGATTTGTTTTAAAGAATGTCTTCTCTGTCACAGGGAGCATCTGGGGATTTGGGGTAAGAGCATAGTAGAGGAGTTTGCAGATGTAGCCTGAAGAATCAGAATGCTGACACTGCAGAAAATCTCAAAAAAAAAAAAAGTAGTTTCAGGGTCACAGGATGCTGACACATACTCAGTATTTGGCTTCTTGCATACACATTTTAGTTAATAAGTGATACATCAAATACTAAATAAGAAGTGTTTGCATTCAAGAATTTGTCAGTGCTCATGATTTAGGACTGTCAAGAGTTCATGTGCAGACTCTGAGATTACAAATACCTGCTTTGACACTGACTCTGAGAAATATACAATGAGGTCATCTGCTGCTGAATCATCAAAGGGGCGGAGAAGGGCTCTCCTCAGGGATAAGGGACTTTGTATACATTTTAACTATTGTTATACATCTGCTGTTGCTTATCTAAGAGAAGCAAAACATGTAACTGCAGATGACCTCACATAATCATGGGGGGAACTTACAAAAATGGCCAGATCAAGAGATTTTGAGTTATATCTTCTAATAGAGACATATTTCTATCTTATGATATCTTTGAATGAAGAACTTCTGTTGTTCTCTATGTGGTATTACTCCATAATTCATTGTCTGGAACATACTTACAGAAAACTAGAAATCATCCTCTAATCTCATCCTAAAGGACATTACTTCATTTGCAAACGGATGGATTTCAATCATATTTCACATTGGGATCAAGCAGTTCCAAATCAGTCTCAAAGCCAACCTTTGTGCTTTGCTTTCCTCTGTGTTCACCATGTGGGATAGAAAATCAGCTCACAGTATGACATAAAAGATATGCAAACCATCATTCTTCTTCACTAGTCTTCAAACTTTATCTCTGGGGAAATGGGAACTTGTTTGTGTAGAAACCTCAAATCATGGTGTTCTCTGTATTATTGAATAGATATCTTTGATCTGGTAGATGCTTAAGGTAAGAATATACAGTTATTTCTGGAAATTAGTCATCTAGACCTGCTTAAGCAGAAGCTGCTCATTTCCCCATATATTTTCCTCACCTGCTTTCAAAACCTGCCTATTCTTTTGGCCTTTACAATGCCCGTAGCAGAGAGTTCTTAAATTTAATTATGTGCTGTATGAAAAACTGTTTAGTTTGTTTTCACCTGATAATTTAAATTTTCCACTTTCTTCTGCTGTAAAAGATTGTCAATACAAGAACCTTATCACATTTTAAACCACTCATTATTTTACAGGTTTTAAATATGGACTTCTGTGGTAGACTTGGCTACATATTATTTTCTGAAGTTATCAGATGGATATGCCTCCTCTCAAGCATTACTTTCTTCCAGCAAAACACCTTATGGAAATAATGCTGGTCCTAGCTGTAACTCTGCTAGGAATAAAAGAAACTTCACTGCAATCGAAGTGCATTGATTTCAGTCCACGAGCCTTTCCTGAAGAACTTCCAACCTAAAACTGGAGATAGAAACAGCAAGATGACAGGGACACTAATTAAGGTACATATGTCTTCAGATGGGTCCATTTATTTAGCCGACTCAAATTTCTTAGCTTGATGTCACTGATGCAGTGGAAGAAAGCTTTTAGAAGGGAATGAGGCTAGTGAGGTGAAATGGTATACTCCATGCAGTGAAACAACACTGAACAGTATTTGGAATTGAGGTTGGAGAAGAACCCAGACATGCCCCAGTTCACACTTCCTAACTCATATCTACTTAGAAAAGTGAGTTTGTTACAAGTTTATCAGAATAGGGAACTCAAGGACAAACTCTTCAGTGAGTGGCTTGAAAGAAAGGAAGCAAGCTACTTGAGTGCTATGTAATGTAATGAACAAAAATGAACAGCTAATTCATCTTTGAAACATCGAACTTTCACAGAAACATCAGTATTGACAGAAAGATTGTTATAATTTAGGTACAACATAGGGGATAATTTCATATTCAGAAGCAAAAGAATGTTAATCTATAGCCATTTCTAAATGTATTATGAAATGACTTAGTTTCAAAGAAAGAACTTTAAAAGGTTTTATTTCAATACACAACCACAGTCGTTACTAATATCAAATTCCCCATGCTTTAAGACTGCATAAATGCTTTTAAAACAATGCCCTGAAGCTAATTTTAGGTTAATTTAAGTGGCCATCATAATTATGGGTTACAACAACCTTTAGAAAGAGTTTGGTTGCATACTTGTTGCTATTCTGTTTGAATATTAATGATTTGAAGGCTTGAATAACATATATTGGTAAATTATATATATGAGATAAATTTTTTAGAACTTTTATCTTGATTTTTATGAGGACTGTGTTTCTCTGCCTTAGGCATCAGTGTGGCATATACTGTTTCAAATACAGATATTCTGCTCCTTCTACAAAATAAATGGAAAACAGACCTTAATAAAAGAGACCTCCGACTACGATTTCATTCCTCTGAAATTTTCATGTGGGAAAACCATCATGGCTGCCATCCTGCACCTGATTTGATCTACTTTGCAGATTAAACACAATGGAATTTGCAAGTATACATACTTAGATGTAGGGGACAGCAGATAACATCGTAAACTCATTAGAACTAATATAATAGGAGTGGAAACATGACACGTCCGTGTCCAGTGGATCTGTATAGAGCTCCAATAAAGCCTCAGTTAATTCCTCTGTTACATGTCTTTCCTGGTCCATATACAACATACACATTTCTACTCAGCAAACATTAGGTCAATTTTGAAAGAAAAAGTTCAGTCAATTTGGAGTGTGGAGCTGTTGTATACCAGAAAGAGCAATGAGCCCTTCCTGTGCAACAACAGCAAGTGGATAGCAATGGGAATGAGGCAGAATATTGAGAGATCATAAATGAGAGAGGTTTGGAAAAAGGGAAGAATAACATGGCAAGTTAAAAGGGACAGACACGGGGCTTAGAGCCGGCAAAGCTGCATCACCTACCTGAAATACTTTTGCCAAATTGTCAAAGAGGGCTTGACCAGCGCTGACTTTATGCTTGACTCCCCTGACTGTGCCGTTTTTGCTGAGGATGTTGACTCGCTTTGTACCAAACCCCCTCTCTTTAGTGGCTCTGACTAAAATGAGCAAGTCATCCTGCTCGTTCTCATTTTCATCGCACTCGGACCCTACATGTCCATTCTGCTGTCCCTCCACTTCACTCAGCCGGCTGGTTTGGTCAGTCTCCGAGCTACTGGCGTACTCGGAGTCCAGAGAGTCGGCAGCCTCCCCGTCGGTGTACACCTCCTTCAGCACCCTCCCGCTGTGCGAGGACGCAACACGGAATCGAACCTTCCTTGACAGCCTCTCGCTGTCCGTCTTTATCTCACTTTTAAACATCGCCTCTTCCATTGATATAAGCAGTTTGCATTGTTCCAGGGTGGTGCCCATTGCATTTGCCAGTTTGTCACACTTAACAACAATATCAGCGCTGTTTTCTGTTCACAGGGGTTCTCATATTAAACTAAAGAGGGTTCCCAAGAAGCTACACTGCCATCCTGCAGTTAATAATGGATGCATTTGTGCTATGGTTACCTTTAAACTAAAACCCGTAAAAGGATCTCATTAATTAAATATTAAAAAGCCATTGTGTACTTTTTAGCACTAAGGAAGAAAGCAAGAAAGGGAGAAATTAAATTCGTTGACTAAAATAAAAATTCAAACCCACACATGATAAACCCAATAACAGAAATTACACGAGTTTGTATGAATGCAGTTTTTGTTTGCTGAGAAAGACAAAGAGGAAGAGTTTTTCACAAGATTTGCAAAGTCAAAACTGTTTATGTACATTACACCTGAGGGGAAAATCGCAAACTTCAGCACTGAAGAGGAGTCAATGACGGGCATGTTTCTTCCATCAAAACACTTCATTCCCTTACCAGTCAGACCTCATTCACCAAAGTTTGCTTTTTATGTAATCTTACAGAGATTTGGCAGGGAGCTCTGACGGTGTTTTGCAATGCTGGCCTTTTCGCAGACTGGCAGAGCGGTGGAGAAGCAATTAGTCACAATTTGTTGCACAGGGTAACACAGTGTTATTAAATAAAATGGAGCCATAGCTAGTACCACACAGTAACCACAGCCTCTGTTCTGTTTTGTCAATTATTCAAGGACTGGGCCAAGGGAATCTGAACAAGGAATAGGAGAAAGCTAATTAATTGAGTCAACAAGGATCAAACAAAGAAAAGTAGGGTAAGGTGGCTTCAACCGCAGGGGAAGCAATGTACCCTAGCCCAGCAAATCACAAGCAGAGGTGTTAGGCACCCGGCTCTAGATGTAAAAGTAACAAACCCACACTTGAGGTTTCTGGCTGTGTCTACTCACTATCATGTAGTAGCACCTTAGACCCCCAAGCTGGTTCTGAGTTTGCGTGATGATCCCTACTTACAGTGCTATTTCTGCATTTTCTTCATTTACGGTAAAATGCAAAGCATCCCTTAGAGCAGCATCGAGAACTCCATCCCCGTCTCACTTTGCCAGCAAGCACTCCCTACACACTCTCTAAAGCTTCATTTTCTCTCTAGACTCATCAATACTGAATTTATTCCTGAAGCCTGTGACCCCCCAACAGGTGTAGGCATGAAATGAGTCCCTAGATGCTCAGCCAAACCAGAATGGTAATGCCTGCAGTCACAAGTATCTGCAGAGCTTCAAGCATCTGAGGAGGCTTTCTGGCCAACATTTTGGAAACGCAGGCTCAAATCTTTCAGCAATTAGGTGGGGCTTGTTGCAACTTTCTTTTGAACAACAGGCATGAAAATACTGCTCTGCAGCCCAAGTAAAATCACAATTCTTGTGACTAAACTCTAAAATTACTTATTTTCCATCTACAAAACAGAAACACAAATGATTAGTGGCATTTCATAGCACTAGTGGTTGCCACACTTCTTTCTAAAATGAGGTGATTTGCTGTATTATCAACTACTATTATTCACACAGAAAAAAAAATAGGTAAAAATAAGAAGTTACAACAGTTAAAATGCATTTCTTCTCATCTTTCAGAGAAGAAAAACAGCTTGTATCAAAGTCTTTACTAATTTTGAATACAGTTATAAGACACCCTGTGAAATTCAACTGGGGGGGGGGTTGAACCACACTGATTATGATATAGCCACCTGTCCACAGAAGCTTTGATAACAAATATAGTTCATTATTACTAAAAACTGACTTAGAACTAAGAACATTCTGTAACAGCATGAATATTTCAAAATATCTTTTATGGAATTGTCCAAACAGGGCTGCAAGATACCTGGTGAAAACATTTAGCCTGCTACCGACCCCAAAGTTAACTGTATCATAGTGTTTCCGTGATTATCTGAGTGATCTCCTCTTTGAAACCTGCAGTAATTAACTTTGTTCATATTCTTTTTTTAATTAAATAATAAACCCTAAATGCTCTGCAATTAATTGCCACAAATCAAAAAATCTGAGCTTCTATAACAGAAATATTTTTCACAACACTTTCATAATTTTTGTCTCCTCCAATTGATGTTATATATTTTTTAACATACAAAGCATTTTACTCCTATTGTAGGCAATGGGAAAGCTTGTATTGCCTGTAGTGCAAAGGATATGAAACTGAGTGATTTAAAAAGTTAATGTAGCATTGAATAAATGCAGAATTAATCAGTACCACATTTTAAAAACACTCCAAATACTGTTAGCATCTTGTTCTCTGTTAGTAGGAAATTAGCTCATCGTGTAGTTTCATGGCAATTCCGTTATTCACTGGGAAATATTTTTATGTCTGGTTATGAGAAGTGAGAAACTGTATGCACAGTTTTCTCTGCAGAAAAATAGTTAAGCACAGTGGAGCATGCCCCTTTACAGAGGCATTTACACACATAAGATTTCATCTTGATGTTCCAGCTGTGGACCTTCTCTGAGCAAACATGTGACTTTGGGGGCAAGTGCACATAGCCAGCAGGAAGCAGATTACAGACTCTAAACTGGTTGTATTCATGACATAAGACATTTGAGAATTCAAAGACCTGAAATGCACATATTTGTACCATCTGCTGGGTGCATGTTCTCAAGAAAGGCAGAAAGGATGGAACTTGACTAAACATCTCTGTCCCTCCTGTAGAATAAAATCTTTAGTAAATGTTGACACTAACTCCACCTACCCAGTTTGATGCTGCACCCTGTCAGCTGTTATATTTGTGTTTATCATTTTCTAACTTCTCTAAACAAACTCCTTTTCATTCAGAGGGTTATTTCATTTAATGAGCAGTAACCATTAAAACATAATGTGGTGGGGTTTTGCAGTAATGAGCTATTTCTTACCTGTAATTATGACTCTTCCTGAATTGTTTGGCTGTTGTTAATTTTTTTTCTGCTTAATTTGGTTCTAATGTTCTGTCATTGACTAACTCAAGGCCAGAGGGTCCATCAAGCATAAAGTTGAAGCACACAGAGAAAAAAGTTGTCGCTACAGAGATCTCTCCTGAATAGAGAAGCATTCTGTAAAAAAACACCTGGACAGAAGATATTACATTCATTGCCTCTTCTTTGACTCTGTCTCATCTCTCAAGGAACTGGACCAACCCATTACCTTGATGTTGTGCTAAATAATATGGTTTCCAGTAAAATTGTCACATTTTATCACATTCAAATTTACCACTAAGTTGAAAGGAACAAAGAAGATGATGCTTCTGCTAGTTTTTGACTTCTAATGCTTCTTCTTGACACAGAGTCAAGATAACAGTACTGGATGAAGCCCAGGGGACAGATGCTGTATGTACAGTGCAGCCTGAAAGACAAACATCTGCTCTGAGACAGACATCTGAGAATCTTCCACACTCAATGCAAGAAGGTGCCTGCAGAGGGCAATTCATCACGTCTTTCTTCCATGGCAGAGAAAGCAGGGAAAGTCTAGCTAATAAGCTTAGTCTGAATATTTACCTTTTAAATGACTGAAATTAGGTCAGGTGAGTCAAACTCTTTAATACTTTTAAGATTAAAAGTTTGAACTAAGCTAAAGTAGCAATCACATTATGCCAAGTGAGACCTTTATAGCTGTATCAGAGCTATAGAGAATAAAGAGCAGTAGAGAATAGAAGGAAATTCTAGTCTCATTTATAACCCTGACACAATTTCTTTAATATGTAGGTGAGATCTAGCTGTCAGAGTTCATCATATATATATAAACCTATATATGCTTCAATTTCAGCAGCTTATACAAGTAGAGAATCCGTCCTAGGCACTCCATTTCTGTAAGTTTGGAGCACTACCAGCTTCACCTCTGGAAAGGACTACAAATCAATAATATTAAACCGTAGCAAAATGCTTGAAAGAGTATCTAGCCATATGCATTAAGCAGCAAAGATTGTTTGCATTTTGCTGAAGAAATGTAGAGTGGGCTATTTGAAACTACTGTAAAAATGGACCTCATGACATTCCTATTGATCTGAGAATAAAAGGTATAAAAAACTGTTAGAATTGGTAGTATTAAAGTAGCAGTGAAATGAAACCTGAATCATGAAAATGAGACTTTTGGAAGAAAATAGATGTCCAAAAAAGAAATAAACTAGGTTGAAAGCAACAACTGCCTTGTTCATTTCTGAACATGTGATAATTTTAGTAGAGCAGTTTACCCTATGACGAACTGTTACTCTCTGTTTTGATGCACAGTGTAAGTGGGGCCATTTTGCCTTACGTATTTGCAGGTTACTAAGTATATATAGCAAATCTGTAGGTTGACTTGAAACCATTCACACTGGTGTCATTGATCATTAGACAGATGGCATGAATTCACAGTGACATGTCTTGTGATACTAATTTTCTTCACTCTACAAAGTCTGTGTGCAACTGCCTCTGACTTTATTACACTTGTAGTAATCAGAAGCACATTCTGTAATCTCTAATTGTTAATGCACAATTAGCAGAGCAATCATCAGGACCCAGATATTCAAGAGCCCTAGATTTCCCATCTGTTGTTGGGAAACAAGTACTTTGGTTTGTAAAAGCACATGTGGAAAGTTGAGTTTGTTTATTCTGTTACAAGTAAGTAAAGTTTGTGAAGAACATGCTCTATGCTTTAGAGATTACAAAAGCAGATGATTTGAACAGCAAATGCTAAAATTGCTTCTAGCTGAGACAGATTTAGTGCATTTCTCACTTCCTCAGAGAAGGAATGGTCCCATTTGCTAAGCTGGCAAAACATCTATCTACTTTTCTGCAGGTCCAGAATAACATTTTAACTGTAGTGAAGTTCAGGAGGACACACAGAACATGTTCAGGTACCCATCAGGGAACTCTTGCATCTGGCAGTTGTTTGTCAGGCATAGCAGCTGCTAAACAGAAACACTACAGATGAGAACAGACCAAGCATACTGTTGCTATTATAATGTCTAATTATTCATATGACAAGTGCTTGACACTGCCATTTCATTTCATTTGTAGATTTCATTTAACTTCTGTTAAACAACTGTTAGACAGAATGGCAGGGTTTCTGTGCCTATGTTTCTGCTTACATTAGTGAGTTGAATGCATTATTTCTTCAATTTATTTAATGAAGAGGGTAAATGAATGAGGAAATCAACACATATATCTAGGCCATGCACACAAGCGCACAAGGACGTAAGAAGACATATGGGATCTTTCTGCTACCCTTTTTGCCAGGGGTAGCAGAAAGCCTCCATTTCCAAACTCTTCAGGGAGAAATGCTCTACATTGTATCTGGAAAGGTAGTCAACGATTATGTTTAACTTGAAACTCACAGCCATTTCAGCATAGTTCTTTCCTTTCTGCTTTTTCCACAGTAGGTTTCTGTAGGAGCCAAGCTGCTGAGCTAAACGCAGAAGCAGTGGTTCATGAAGAGCTTCTGTCTTTATGTGGTAGTTCAGCCTCTGCTGAAAACTTATTTTGTTTATTTACTCTCAACAAAGTAAAAGGTCAGCTCTTAAATGTGTTAAATATCTGAGTTATATGAGGCACAGACCAGTTTTCCTTCTTCAGAAGAGCCTGTCAAATACTTCTAGCCTACTGACTACAGTAGTAAGAACAGTGGCTGGAAACTTTAATCCATGTCAGATGGCTGATAACAGGCATAATTGTTTATTTCATCTCTTACACAGCCAGTCTCAAAATTCATTCTTTGTAGCTCCATTTTTTCTAGTCATGTAAGTGGTCATCATAGGATGTGTGTGTTAGCTGTCTCTACAGAAGCTTAGGCAGTAGTTGGCCACCAAAATTTGTGGTGGCCACAAATTTTAGAGTCCAGAATAGGATTGAATTTATATGCTGATCTCCATTAAGAGCTTTGGTATATTTTCTCCCATGTTCTAGTTCAACAGGTAAAAACAGTGAGACAAAAATATTGCCATTATAGCAGCAATTTGTAGAGGAAAGAACAACTGTGTTATGAAAAAAAAATTGTTTTATACATACTATGCATCAGGAAAAAAAAAATCTCAAATTCAGCAGAGAACAAAGCAGCATGTCATAAGAGGTAGTTGCTCAGCCAGACTGTTCCCTCGTTAGTGTACTGGCTAGATATTAAGCTAGACATTAAGTTCTGTCTACCCAAGTAATACCACAGTGAATTGTGAACCTACCAGTTTGAGCCACATATACAGTCCAGACATGTCCTACTCGGTGTAGGATTAAGAACAGAGTGTGCACCTCTTCACCAAGCCACCTCCCAACTGAACATGACAAACAAGTGCCAGGGAAGGAGGTCTGGATGCCAGAATCTAGCACAGAACACATTTGAGGGTCACTGTCAACTAAAGGGCTGCTACACTGTGGAGCAACCATGAAAAAAATATGACAAAAATGTTGTTTTCTGTCTGATGATTCCACAATGGCTCTGCTTGACCCCATCTCAGATCGGGTTTACTGTCCTTAATACTGGAAACTGTACGTGAGGCCGTGTTGCAAAAGAGAAAACTGGAGATTAGAAGACATTAATGGTAGAGGAAAATATTTGTACACATTTCTTGTAAGTTCTGCTTAAACTTCCTAAATGTGAAAATGTGCTCCCATCTTTTTTTGGTGTGGTTTATAACACATTTGTTTGAACTCTGGTCTAAAATCTGATAGTCCTTCTCCATCAAATGTCACAATCCAAATATTACCAAAGATTTGGAAGAAGAACCTGCTACAGTAAGCATTGATTCACTAGGAAGAATATCCTTTCCTGCACCCATACTTCATTTAACATTGTTTCAGTGACAAAGGAACAACCCGGAACTTTTAAAAGAGATTTGTTCTTTACTTGGAAAGAAAAACGATACTTAGACTCATGATAGTTTTCAAGGCTAATTTTCAGGGACTGCAAACAGTC
The DNA here is from genome assembly GCF_964188355.1 of Buteo buteo. NCBI lineage: Eukaryota > Metazoa > Chordata > Aves > Accipitriformes > Accipitridae > Buteo > Buteo buteo. The sequence goes on along the minus strand of NC_134171.1, from coordinate 27,496,471 downwards.
CCTCTTCACTGTGAACAAAGATAACAAAATCAACATGAAAGTTTCAGAGAGCCATTTCCATTCTCAGAGTTCCACATGGAACAGCCTCAGCAGCAGCAGCGATACCTGAACCCTGTCCTGAGATTCCTCATACATCTATTTCTCTTAGCTCCCACTAGACACACAGGCCATCTTTCTGTGTTGAGCCTGTTGTTGAAAAATGAAAATAACACAAGTATAGGGATTAAAAGGATCTGGCATTCAGTTATATTGGAATAAAATGGGTAGAAATAGCTAACACACTAGTGAAATTCACTTTAGTACTGCTCTTCCTCATGTGATTCATTACGATTTGTTAAGTACCCCAAGTACACTTTCAAGCCAATCCATGTTCACAGATAGCATCTCTGGATAATATCAGCTAAATAAAGTTTAAAACAAATTCTATCAAACTACTGTCATCTTCTGACTCATAAATACTTATATTCATATGTATACCAGACACAAAATCCTTATAGCCCTTTTTAAAAGCTAGGTATGTTAGGCCTGCATGTTGCTTTCAATATTTTGGACAAATCCCAACTAGATCATTGAATGCTGCATTGTTAAATTTTGGATGTGGTGGTCTTCCCTTCGCGTTGCTACGTTCTGTTAAACAGCTGCTGAGTCCTGCTGCTGAGTCCTACTTCTGAGCTGTCAACACTTCATTAGCAAGTGACCTTATTTAAACACATCTCTTAAATGTTCCTTGGAGACAAGAAAGATTTAATTATATAGTTTTACTGGAATTACTCTGAGACTCTTATAAAGAAACAGAAAGAATTTATAAGTACTGTGAGTAGGCTTATGTTTTTTTAAATTTTATTCTTAGATTATGAAAATGTTTTTCAGGTCTGTTTATATCCAACCTGGGGGTTTGGATGGGTGATATTTATTTTGGGACTTTGGCTCTGAGGGAATCAATGCTAACAACATGTAAGCAGCCCTTTTTTAGTCAGATTTATTCTTTTGTGGGAGTACATACAAGTTACTGCTTGCAGACTGTATGGAAATTCTGCTGCTGAGCATGCAAATGTCTACCAAAACCCTATATCTGACTTGAAGCACAGATCTTGCATGTGTGTCTCAAACTTTCCACTATGTAGTATTTTTGACATATATTTTTGAGCCAAAAATATGACTACTAGTGATTTTTTTTTTTTTTTTTTTTTGCATCTCTGGCTTTCACAGAAGAAAATCATATTCAGTGTTTTCTTCCTATCATTTTTTTTCTCCTTAGAAAACCACATCATTATTGTAGACAGTAGATACTCTAGAGATAATAACATATAATAATGCAGCTTAGCTCTCATTTCACACATGGGAATAAAAGTGATGAAAATAAGATAAAGGACTTTCATTTAGTTCCATTGTTACTGGCTAATGTTACCACTAGTATTCTTTCTGTGGGTTTCTTTTATTCAAAACTTGAAAAATCCTTAGATGCTCTTTGTTCTCCATGTCTTTAGATCATTGCTGAGAAAAGAAAGACTCCAAAATCTTGTGAAGTTGGGTTTTTTCCAACTGCTGTTCATGTATGTAACAGCAGACTGACTCCTGTATAAGGAAGATGATCTGCATATACTGTGATTTCCCTTATGGCTACTAGCTGATAAGAAAAGTCATCCAATCCCTGGATTGCTGTGCTATTTTTAATTTAAGACAGGGTGGATATCAGTTTTGGTGAAGGAAATATTTATGTATATACAAATGTATTAAATCCTAGATGGAAAGAGAAGGGTAGCATTTCATACAGCCTTCAGGATAACAGAAACATATCAGCTTTGTCTTGTGTGCCCCTGAGGAGAGTTTAATAGCCATGAGTTCCCTGTGGTGGGTTGACCCTGGCCGAACACCAGGTGCCCACCAAAGCCGTTCTATCACTCCCCTCCTCAGCTGGACAGGGGAGAGAAAATATAACAAAGGGCTCATGGGTCAAGATAAGGACAGAAGAGATCACTCACCAGTTACTGTCACGGGCAAAACAGACTCAACTTGGGGAAAATTAACTCAATTTGTTACCAATCAACAAGAGGAGGGTAATGAGAAGTAAAACCAAATCTCAGAACACCTTCCCTCCACCCCTCCCTTCTTCCCAGGCACAACTTCACTCCTGGATTCTCTACCTACCCCCCAGTGGCACAGAGGGATGGGGTTTACAGTCAGTTCTTCACACGTTATTTCTGCCGCTTCATCCTCCTCAGGGGCAGGACTCGTCACACTCTTCCCCTGCTCCAGCGTGGGGTCCCTCCCATGGGTGACAGTCCACCACGAACTTCTCCAACACGGGTCCTTCCCACGGGCTGCAGTTCTTCACAAACTGCTCCAGCGTGGGTCCCTTCCACGGGCTGCAGTCCTTCAGTCACAGACTGCTCCAGCGTGGGTCCCCCACAGGGTCACAAGTCCTGCCAGAAAACCTGCTCCAGCGTGGGCTCCTCTCTCCACAGATCCACAGGTCCTGCCAGGAACCTGCTCCAGCGCAGGGTTCCCACGGGGTCACAGCCTCCTTCAGGCACCCACCTGCTCCAGCATGGGGTCCTTCATGGGCTGCAGGTGGAGATCTGCTCCACCGTGGACCTCCCTGGGCTGCAGGGGGACAGCCTGCCTCACCAGGGTCTTCCCCACGGGCTGCAGGGGAATCTTTGCTCCAGTGCCTGGAGCACCTCCTCCCCCTCCTGCTTCACTGACCTGGGGGTCTGCAGGGCTGTTTCTCTTACATGTTCTCACTCCTCTCTCCGGCTGCCATTCCTGTCTGTCCCCGCAACTTTTTCCCCTTCTTAAATCTGTTATCCCAGAGGTACTACCACTGTTGCTGATGGGCTCAGCCTTGGCCAGCGGTGGGTCCATCTTGGAGTCGGCTGGCATTGGCTCTGTCAGACACAAGGGAAGCTTCTAGCAGCTTCTCACAGAAGCCACCCCTGTAACCCTCCCCCCTCCACTACCAAAACCTTGCCATACAAAGCCAATACACTTCCCAAAGGTAAATCTTTATGAGACCTGGAGGCAGAAGAGCCACCCATCCATGGACACAAAAGAGATGAGACTGGTTTGACTTTTCTGCATGACAGTAACCCATAACCAAGTCTAGAGGTGAACAGAGGAAGACCAGGTGAAGGGCAGGGAATTAGGGTATTGGTCTGTTTAATGGCTGAGCTAATTGCAAGAGAGATAAATCATTAAGTCACTTAGGCTCTGTGGATCTCAGCCACCAATCCAGGAATCGCCTCACTCAGTTTGATTTAGACAAATCCTTACGATGAGCAGAGAAATAATGTCAGCAAATGCTTGTCAGGCCTGACTGATGAAATCGCTGCCTTATACCAACAGAAATTCAGAGCTTAGTCAGTGCAAACGGAGGAGCCTGGACTGGTGATGCACCCGTTGGCACAGGGATGTCAGGTCCTGTCCAGCCGGTCTCTGGGTGAGGCTGGCACACAGGAGCCACAGGCAGGGGCAGAGGGGGCTGGAGACGCACCACCAACAGAGGAGAGAGGCCTTCCTTTTCTGTTTGCTAACAGAAAAATGGGTACTTTTTGATCTATAGAGGAAGGAAAACCCTGGGAGAACAGATTAGGCTTTCTTCTTTTTAACACCTATTGCTTCAAAATCATTGGGAACAAATGGTGCAGTGCTGCGCAGCTTTTTCCCCACATTTCAGTGCACTGTTGTTATCATAAATCCAGTTATTCATTACTCCAATTTGCAGTCACTTCCCTGGGCCACTCATCTGCTATTTAAAAAAAAGAGATGCCAAACATTGTCCAGAAGGATATGCACATACCATAGCACTGGGGGAAAAAAAGAAAAATACAATACCTTCTCCTTTAGCTACCCTTAATCTCTTTAGAACCAGGAAACTGGCTCACCAGCTGAGTACCCAGCACTCCGATATTTGAACACTGTTTAATAGGTTGGTTTGTACATTATAATGAATCATATGTCTTCAGTCACATATTCTTTTGTTGTTGTTGTTGTTGTTATTATTTCAGTCTTACTGCATTCCTCAGGAAACCAAAGGCACCAAAACAAGTATAGCCTTCATACACTATTCTAATCTTGTTTTCATTTCAGCTTGGATTTTGAGCACTTAGACTCAGCTAATTCAATTTACAGGCTCATTAACCAGGCTGCAAATGAAAGGGGAAGACACTGTGTCTCCACAGGAATCATCAATGTCAGAATGGTCCCTGGGTTTTAAAACCTCAGGAGCTCCTGGTGCAGCATCAGTCTGATTTCTCATACTTGCAATTCAAAATAGGATCCAATAGGTAAAGAAAGTGGCAAAGAAACTGACAGGAAAATTGTAATGTTTTTTCCTCCAGTAAATATTCAATTGTGTGTGAATTTCTCTATAGGCTTCCTGGTCAAACCTTTACAAATAATGACTGACTTGCCAACAAGCTTTTATGGTAAATCACGTTTTTTTTCTGATTATCTTAAA